>NC_087289.1:11990000-12294704 GCF_015220805.1 Pogoniulus pusillus
TTTCAATCACTCAACAGCATTTAGCAGCAACTGTCATGATACTATCACAGGCTCTGCTTAGCTCTGCCTCAGAGGCTTAATTATTTATTGTTTCTAACATGGGGTGAGGGTGATGCTGGAAGTGCAAAATATTGCTTTTCATCACCAAAATCCCATTTCACTTCCTATGTTTTATTATATTATTTTATTTATTTATATGCTCAATTATTCTGACTCAAATACTGTTCTATAACTGAAAAGCAGTTTGGGATGCCCTGCAAGATGTCCAAAAATGTTGGGAAATTATTTTGTTGGGATGGGATTTTTAATGGCATGAGCTGAGTTCCTACTGAAATTGAGTGGGAATTTGGACTGACCTCCTTAACATCCTTCTAAGCTAGGCTGTTCTAAAACCTTTTGGGTTTTAAACACAGTAAGATCATGACAGCTAGATAAATATTGTAGAGATAGGAACAGTGTTACCAAACTTCAGCAACTCGTTCAGCTCACAATTACTCTGATGGCCACAAACTGCTCCATCTCCAACCTGTGGTACTCTATTGCTGGTTCTTACTGGGTTGTTCTGGTGTTTAGATTAATCAAGTTCCTTTTCTGGTGCTTACCCTCTGGAGCTGTTAGTGGAGGGTATGGGTATCTGCTCCTAACCTTAGTTTTGCTGATCTGAATCCAGAAGGATATTTTAGTCACCCTCGGTTCTCACTTCGCCGATAACTTGGGCAGCCCTTCCTCCTGCTTCAGCTTCAGCTCATGCTTTTTGAACCAGAATGACCAGAATTGCACCTAACTTTATTTGACACATTTCTTACCAGCGCCAGGTGCAGTGAAGTGAATTCCCCTTGTCAGGAAACATCACCCAAGATGGTCATAAAATGATTCCATTAATTGCTTAGGCTTGGGATGATCAACCAAAGGATGACAACTGCCTCCTCTCATGTTTCCAACTCTAATGCTTAAGCTTTTGGGCAGGTTTGCTTGGTTCCATCCCCAACCACATATCATTTCATCCCAGTACCACCCCTCCTGCTACTCAAAGTCACCCAATTCTCCTCGAATGATACTCTCATCTTCTCAAACAATGATGGTCCTCTCTTTTTTCTTATCTATCATTAATTTTATTCCTGCTTTTCCTGCCAAAGTCACTACTGCCACCAGCAATGTGACCTTTCTCCTCTCACAGCCAATGTTGTAGCTACCCATATAATTTTTTTTTGCATAGTTCTTTACTTTTGCCATCCTAGCTCATAATTTAATGTTTCATTGCATCAAGTGTTTTATTGAAGTCTAGGTAGAGTTGACCTAATTTTTGCCTTGCCTTATCTAGAAAAAGAAAAAACCAAAACCATTATTGACATATTATTTAACTTCTGTTAGTTCCAGGCTGCAGATTAGTCCTTTTTCTTACACCCTCCCCCCCCCAAATCATCTACTTAGAATCATACAATGGTTTAGGTTGGAAGTAACCTCTGTGCTAGTTTGAGGCTATTGGAATATTTTAGTGAGAGAAATTAGATTATTGGGCTGTGAAAAGGAAACTCTGGTGATGTCTGCTTCACTTGTATCTTTGCTGAGATGTATACAAGCAAGGACACAAACATACATAAGACAGTTCTATCTGTTGGAGTTTGGTGTCTGTGTTTTCTCCCTGGGCTTCCACTGCTCTGCTTGGATCTGTGTAACCCAGGTAGAAAGGTGGAAAGAAGGTGGAAGCGTGGTTGGGAGCCCCTCCTGGGGACTCTGGGAGGGCTGTTGTGTTTCTGTATTACTTTTAACTTGCATATAACTGTAAATATTTGTGTATATTGTGCTTATATCTGCTTGTATAATTGTGCTAAGCTGTAAATACAGCTTCATTCCTTGCCTTCCAGCTGGCTGAGTCTAGTCTGGGTGATTTCACTGGGGGAGGGGCCAAGTAATTCCCAAAACATCATACCTCGAAGATCATCCAGTTCCAACCCCCTGCCATAGGCAGGGACACCTCCCACTAGAACAGGTCACTCAAGGCCTTATCCAACCTAGCCTTGAACACCTCCAGGGAGAGAGCATCCACAGCTTCCCTGGGCAACCTGTGCCAGTGTTTCACCACCCTGACTGGAAAGAACTTCCTAATTTCTGTAGCTTTAGTTAGCATCATTCCAAAAAGCCTTTCTGTAGCATTGTGTAGTGTTTATCAATATGTAGCTGCATGACTACTATGTCAAAATAATTATTTGGGCACATATTTGTTGTTGCTTTTCCTGTAAGCAAGAAAGTAAAGCACAACACTTTGAAAACTGGGCTTAACCTCCTCCTTTGCTTTCAAAACCTTTTGCTAAAAGCTTGGTGAGTCTTTTAGCAATCTTGTGGGGAGACAGGGCAAAGAAGAACATTTTTCCTCCACAAAAGAGCGTTGGCTGGATTACCACATCTTTGTCAAATTCTTTTCATCTTCCAAAGGAAAATATTATCTTTACGGTAAAAAGGATGTTTAATATTTCCCTGCTTTTTATAGTTTTATGGTTGTCTACTGCTTTTTCTTCACATTTTTTAATTTTGTGCCAGTTTTCAGCCAGGAATAAAATTTGAAGCCAAGTTATAAACCACTGCAAGAGAAACATTGATACAGTCTTAATTATAATAACAATGCCTCTGCGTCCAGTGTTGTGATATCTGTGATATTTCTTTGCACAGTTTGACTTCTTAGATACAAGTTTGCTGTAGAAAGTGCAGGATTCTTTCTAATTAGGAACTCATTGCTCCCTACTGGTTGGAAAAGCAGCTACCACTGGTTTGTATTATGGCTGAAATCCCAAGAAAAGTAGGGGCTGCTGTTTTCTTCAGTTCTGCTGGTGTCAGCAGGAAAAAAAAAATCCAACCTTGCTGAAGCTCATGGCAGAGCAGAGGTGTAACTGTTATGGGAGACTGAAACCATCCCTGTGATTTCCAGGACATAAATCATAGAATCATAGAATGAACCAGGTTGGAAGAGACCTTCAAGATCATCCAGTCCAACCTAGCACCCAGCCCTGACCAATCAACCAGACCATGGCACTAAGTGCCTCATCCAGGCTTTGCTTGAACCCCTTCAGGGGCAGCAACTCCACCACCTCCCTGGGCAGCCCATTCCAATGCCAATCACTCTCTCTGGCAAGGACTTCCTCCCAACATCCAGCCTAGACCTGCCCTGGCACAACCTGGGACTGTGTCCCCTTGTTCTGTTGCTGCTTTCCTGGCAGAAGAGACCAACCCCCACCTGCTACAACCTCCCTTCAGGTAGCTGTAGACAGCAATGAGGTCTGCCCTGAACCTCCTCTTCTGCAGGCTGCACACCCCCAGCTCCCTCAGCCTCTCTTCACAGGGCTGTGCTCCAGGCCTCTCACCAGCTTCATTGCCCTTCTCTGGATACCTTCCAGTATCTGAACATCTCTCTTGAAATGATGTGTCCTACTGAACACCACAGGTGCTGTTTCAAGGAGACAAGTGCCTGATACAAAAGAAAAAAGGAAAAAAAAAAGAAAAAAAATCCACTTTCTCAGCTTCATAGGAATGGCTTTGCACCATAAGCTTTAAAAATTAAGTGAATTATCTGTTCCTTTGAAGCAGCCAGAAGTGTCACTTCCAGTGACATCCGAAGTGTTAGCATCAGCACACTGACAGCTGTAGGAGTGACCTGCAGAGGGGCTGGCACCATTCTAATTTGGATAAGAGGAACCTTCAATTCCTTGATTGTTGGCCAATACTGTAATGGAGGGGACACAGCCCTGGGCAGGCATCAGGTAGCTGCGATCATCCCACGGTAGGGTGGGTCATGCTGGAGGGGTTCCATGAGCAACATTGATTAATCTGCTCATGGCCACCTGCAGAAGGACACAGGTTGGTTAAATTTCAGAAATGGGCTTGTAAGGTGGAACGTGAGCAGGGTTTGGGGCTGCATGTGTGTGTTTTGGTTTTGCTCTGAGCCCTGAGTCTATGATCCTTGAGTATTGATGATGTTCATGCACTTTTTTTCATATATATATATATATATTATAAGCATATAAATTTATATGTATAGTGTTTAAGTACTTGGGCATTAGAGTTTGGCTGTGTCCCCTGCCTGGTGCACGAGGACTCAGCCCTGCTCGTTACCGTTAAGAGTTTGCAGGTGTTCAAATTACATAACTCACCAGGTACAGCTGTGAAGAGCAGCTACAGCATTGCCTGTGGGTGCTCAGGTGGTCTTGGCTAGTGTCTGTGGTGCCGGGTGGAGAGTAAAGTTCCCTTTCTCCCTCTCAAGCAAGAAGGTCACTCTGCTGGTTTTATTTAGTCTCAATGCTTAAGGTAAGTCCTTGTGCAAAGGTTTTTAACTTTGGTTTATGTAGCTTAGTAACTTTAACAGAGTATCAATCTTCCAGTTTCTCCCTCTGCTTTTTATACATCTGTAAAAGAAAGTCTTTCCCTTTTCCTCTCCGTGGTAAAATGGTAACTGGCTTGCTAAGGGCTGAGCTGTGTGCTGTTTGCTGGCTGTATGGTGCTGCTTTGGAATCAGTGTTCTTAGGAAAACAGGCTTGGAGAAATAGGGATGGTAACATTTTCAGTTGTCTTAAAGTTTATTTAAGGAAAATGTCTTTCACTTTTTGCAGATTGCTTTAAATTTTCTTGTTAGTTGATTTGCAATGAAAAAAATCTGTCTTGAGGAGATAAGAGGTTGCAGAATCAGAGAATCATTTCTGTTGGAAAAGACCTTTAAAATCATCAAGTTCAGCCATTATCTAACTTCATCAAGTCTGTTACTAAACCATGTTCCTCAGCACCAAATCTCTATGGCTTTTAAACACCTCCAGGGATGAGCATTCAACCATCTCCCTGGGGAGCCTGTTTCAGTGTTTGAGAACCATGCCAGGGGAGAAGTTTCTTCTAATACCTAATTTAAACCTTCCCTGGTGCAAGTTGAGGCCTTTCCCCCTCGTTGTACCTGGGGTTATCTGCTCCCCAGATAATGTTGCGGATAGATGTGAGTAGAGACACCATCACCCTTCTGATATTTGCTCAAGCCATGTGCTGGCTTGGTGCATGGAGAAGAGCCATCTGTGCTGTGGGAATTGCTGGTGGTGAGGGCTTAATAGGAGATGTTTCTCTGTGTGAGCTGCTTATGGAGCAGTGCTCTGGTATGGTATCTGAGTGTTGTCATTAAGATACAAGTAGGTCATATTTGTGAGTGTTCTCTAACTACAAATATGTGTTGCTGACTTGTGTTTTCATAAAATCATGCAATAAACCAGGTTGGAAGAGACCTCCAAGATCTTCCAGTCCAACCTATCACCCAGCCCTTGTTTTCATACAAGTTCTGGTGTAATCTCTTTTGCCTATACTTTGAAGCTTTAAATGAAGCATTGAGTCAAGGGAAAAGCTTGTGATAATGGAGCAATGCTGCACTGAAGATTTCAGGCACTGTGGTTGTGTCCCAGCTGCACTTCAGGTGTGTGTGTCCATGCTAATCACATACCTCTGTGGGCTTAAATGGTTGTGTTACTTACCAAATGCTGACTGTGTTGTAAACCAGCCACAGCATTTTAAAATTAGCAATAGGTTAACTTCACAGAGTGGAGTATTTTGATATTATACATGCCAAATGGACTTTTAGGGTCATTTCAGATCAAAAGTGAACAAAATAGTTACCTAGGAGCCAGGTACTCGGGTGAGATGTCTGGGGAAGCTGCCTATTGCTGTCTCTGTTCTGGGGCTGGTCTGCCTGGGTGAGAAGCCAAATGGCAGATGGTGTGTGGCTGGATGACTTCACCTCCAGTGGGAGAGTCTCTGCAAGGTCCTGGAGTGCTGTTGCCATTTGGCAAAGTCTAATCCTGGTGAGAAGGATAAAATACCAGTGCTGGAAGGAGTATAGGTAGCTTTTTACATATAGCAATATAGTCCAATAAAAAGTCAAATAATGTGGAAAAAATAGACTCTGCTGCATGTCCAGACTTATGCTGCAGATCCATTAGCAAGATGAAAGCCTTGTTCATGTTAGAATAAAAATTATTTGTACAACCTGGGTTAGCAGCACCATAAAATGACTCCATAAAATGCCAGAAGAGCTCAGGTAATGCTTTGTATCTACAATGTGGAGGCCAGAGAGTGAGCTGAGCTTTAGGCATCACATGGAGTATGTTTTTACACTCCAGAAGGGACAGCAGAGCAGGCTGTCTCTCTGCTAGTGTGAATTGCTCCTTTCTGGGTAAGGCTATTTGTTATTGGGTGTTGAACTTGAAGAGCAATCCTGCTTTCTTGCTGTCAGAGCTCCTAAAAGGGCCTGGGTCCAAGTAGGGACCCATGTGGTTTTAGCTAGGAAATCCTTCAGCTCTGGAGTACTTAATGGCTGTTGCTACCTGTGCTATGTGTTTTCATACCTGACTGTTGAGGCAGCTTCCTGGGCCCTGCTGTAATGTGAAAAGAGGGTGACCAGGGAAAGTTATTAACTCAGTCCTGTGCTTACATATATATAAATCATTGCATGGAGGCCAATGTGCTGGAGGAGAGCTTGTTGGAAAGGAAACAGTGATCTCTCTTCAGCTGGTGGTTGTTGTTCACATGGGCAAGGTGCACAAACAGTTGAAACAAAGAGCTGGAGTGCTTTATGGACCAAGACAACCAAGTGTGAACCACTTTTACTTTTTAGTGAATGCTCCACTTAAGAAAAAATAAGTAAAAATCTTCCCTAATAGAATATTGTGTCTTAATGAACAGACCCCCTTGTTACAGGACAGCTTAATGCTGTTAACATTTTTCTCTCTTGTTTGGCTTTATCAGGTGCTATCTCCAATGGCTATCTGTAAAGCCAATTAGCAGAGAAAATAACAGCCATATTAATCTCCCAGAGCAGTGCAAGAAAACAGTCCTCGTATCATAGGGAAATTGTTCTAAGTGTGAAAAATTACCCACTTCGTCTATTTCATTTTTCTCAAACTCTAAAATTAATGACTTTCTAGGGGAAAAAAAAATAAAAAGAAGATATATTTATCTCTGTGTAAAGGGAGAGATTTGATGAATGCTAAAGAGAAACCAATAGAGCTTTAATAAAAATGTATACGGCCATAATCCTATGAATCCTATTCCAGCCTGTTAAGCTGCTGATTTGTATCTCTGTGTCAAACGTAATTACAGGCAAACAGGAGCTGTGTTATAATATCTATTAATCAAGTTTATAATTAGGATTTTAAGGCACTGCTTGCTTGAGTTGGGAATTGCAGCAAGGAAAGTGCTCACGCTGCTGAGTCTTCAGCGCCATTTGCAGCCTGGGCACAAGGCTTATGGGCACTGCCACCCAATGTAGAGTCACAGAACTAACCAGGTTAGAAAAGACCTCTAGGATCATAGAGTCCAACCTATCACAGAATTAACCAGGTTGGAAAAGACCTCTAGGATCATAGAGTCCAACCTATCACAGAATTAACCAGGTTGCAAAAGACCTCTAGGATCATAGAGTCCAACCTATCACAGAATTAACCAGGTTGCAAAAGACCTCTAGGATCATAGAGTCCAACCTATCACAGAATTAACCAGGTTGCAAAAGACCTCTAGGATCATAGAGTCCAACCTATCACAGAATTAACCAGGTTGCAAAAGACCTCTAGGATCATAGAGTCCAACCTATCACCTAAACCTATCATACAGAGAGTGGGCTCTTGTGGTAGGTGATGACCACAGATGAGATGAAATTAAACCTATATTGTGTTGAATATTTGTGTATATGGGAAAAGTAATCACTGGCTGAACAGATCATAGAATCAACCAGGTTGGGAGAGACCTCCAAGATCATCCAGTCCAACCTAGCACCCAGCCCTGGCCAATCAAACAGACCATGGCACTAAGTGCCTCATTCAGGCTTTTCTTGAACACTTCCAGGGATGGTGACTCTACCACCTCCCTGGGCAGCCCATTCCAATGCCAGTCACTCTATCTGTCAAGAACTTCCTCCTAACCTCCAGCCTAGACCTCCCCTGGCACAACTTGAGACTGTCCCCCCTCATTCTGTTGCTGGTTGCCTGGGAGAAGAGACCAACCCCACCTGGCTACAGCCTCCCTTCAGGTAGTTGTAGACAGCAATGAGGTCACCCCTGAGCCTTCTCTTCTCCAGGTTAAACAATACTGCAACACATCCAGTTTCTTTGGCCCTCAAAACCATAAGCTAAAATGGCTGAGTTTGTTCTCTCCTGAATCTATTTATATTTCTATATTCTTTAAAGGGCTACCTAATGCTTGTGAGCATGGCACTTTTGAATTGTCCCCTTTGACTACTTTTGACTTTTATTCTTGCTTGTTTCCCAGCTGTATTTTCCTCAACTTCTACCAGGCCTAGTCATAACAAGTTGAACATGATGTGAATGTTCCCAACCTCATTTTAACTAAATTAACTACATTTACAACCTGGGTGTCAGAACTCTGAACAATGAAAGCTTGCCACTGAACACATGAAACAAAAATGAAATTAACCAGTGCTAGGAAACTACAAACAGCTGAGACATTCAATTGTTAGCCATTTGAAGGATTAACTTCTAAATCGTGTAGAGCTCCCTTGGTATTTTAGCTAGTTGGGCACTCGGGTATATAAAAACACACTTTAAAGTAGAAAAGTATTTCTTTACCTATAGAAAAGAGATTTACTGGCAGGTTGTGATAGTATTAGCACTGGATTTTTCTACCATCATTTGTAGTAATTAATCACACTTTTTGTTAATTTCCACATACTTTTTTTTTATTGGGCTCCCAGTGAAGGACAATACAGATGAGAGACTGTGTTGGTGTTGAGAGATTAATGACACTACCTAGAAATGTATTTACCAACTTAAATTGATAAAACTTGCCTACTGGATGCAGTTCTTTTATGTGAGTAACTTCCTCCTATGGACATTTAACCATCAGATGTATAAAATACTTTTGTGGTCTTAAATACTTGTAGCTGTTTTTTATTATGCTAGCAATTATGGAGAATTCTCTGTATATTCTCACTCTACTGGAAGCAAAGATACACCAGTAAAACAGATCTCTTAGTGACAACTGATAAATTATTTTCTTAGTTAATTCATTGCAAATAGTCACAAGAAAGAAAACTCTGCTAATTATGCTGATGTTTATTCAGTCTTTCTCCTGTCAGCTGAGAACACTGCCATGGATCTACAAAACTTCTTTCACAGTATTATTAGGATTGGAAGAGACCTCACAGATCATCAAGTCCAACCCTTTACCACAGAGCTCAAGGCTAGACCATGGCACCAAGTGCCACGTCCAATCTTGCCTTGAACAGCCCCAGGGATGGCGACTCCACCACCTCCCCAGGCAGCCCATTCCAGTGTCCAGTGACTCTCTCAGTGAAGAACTTTCTCCTCACCTCGAGCCTAAATCTCCCCTGGCATAGCTTGAGGCTGTGTCCTCTCGTTCTGGTGCTGGCCAGTGTTTCTTTCAAACAACACCCTGAAGTCTTCAGACAAGGGTATATTTGATCAAAATCCTTCAGATTGCACAATTAAGACTGCTGAAATGTTTAGCAGTCTTTTTGTTTTTAAATGCATAGCACTAAACAGAGGTAACTTCTCCTAGCGTGGATTTGATAATGAAGTCACTGAATTTACTTACTATATAAATATGTATTTGCCCAGGGAGTCTCTTGCAGGCAAAACCCAAAACAAGGGGCACATTTGGAGGAAAAAAGAAAGAACAGTAGCACAAAAACCCCCACAAAGCTGAAATAAAGAGGAGAAATGTAGAATCACAAAGAAAACCTAAACAAATAAAGTGCAAACAGAGAGTGACAAGCGCACTCAGCCCCTGGATTGGTTATGGATGAGACGACAAGTATATGATGAAATTAATGACCCTCTGTCAACTTTTTAGATCTCACTTTTAAAGAGAATGGACCAAAAATCAATAGCCCCCAAACCACTAGTACTCCAGTGAACCAGTTTATCATTTATCTTACTGCTGGCACTCATATAGAAAGTGCAGCCAAGCACGGCGTAGGACTTTCATTGGTAGTCATCATTACATGCAATGTTTGAGCACTCCAGTTAAAGGTCAAAGGTGTGCAGTACAGCTCCTCAGAGAAGTACCTATTTGAAATTACCAATATCTCTGTATGGCTTATCCATGCCCTGCACTACTATTTTTTTTCCCTTGTGTGCATTTCCCCTTTCTGAGCTTTACCTGCTGGCTGAAGCAGCAGCAGTGAGGCTGTAGCCCAGCAGTAGTGGCTTTGCACCCAGGGTTAAGGTCAAGATGATGTTTCTATTACCCATTCTGATTCTCAGAACATTACATCTTGGTTTTTACTTTCTTTTTTTTCTAGTGGCATCAAGCTGAAATCATTGATATTTTCATTAGAGGTGTTAGCTGCTTTTCTTTTTCCTCTCCTCTCTGCTCTTTGCCCTCAAAAACTTCTAGAATCATAGTTAGCATCTGAGTTTCAGATGCTTGCTTTAAGAAGTTCAAAGCAGACTCAGCTAAGTTTAAAACCTATCTGTTGTAAATGACTTTTTGGGTAGCTAATCCTAAACCTGGAGGGCCAACAAGACCAGTTTAAACAGTATCTGGGGGAGAAGGAAAGTGTTAAGAATCCCTTAATTTCTGTTTCTGTAATTTCAGTTGTTCTGTGATGGCAGTAAGGTCAGGGTGAGTTGTACCAGTTGCTCTGCACAGGTAGTCATTGCCTTGAAATAGGCATACCTGGCCTGAAGGGATAAATTGGGATTAAACAGGGTAATAGACACTATCCCCTTACCTGCTTGGTCCCTCAGTTTCCCATCTGTGTAAGAGGCAGTTGTCAAAAATGCCTGAGCTGGGAACAGCCTGTTTAGTGTGAGGGCTAATGAAGCAGACACTTGAAACCAGGTTCTTGATCTGTATTCCATTGTGTTGTTCAAGGATTCCTCCAGGCTGCTGGTGTTTGATATTGAAGTCCCATTACAGGAAACTGGAAGTGGCATCTTCCTAGGCCTGTGTCATGCTGTGGATGTGGCTTAATGTGCTGTGTCTGTGTAAGCAGTCTGGCTGTGTGCTGTGGGTATGGGTGGTTCTCTCCTGGGCTTCTGTTCATACCCACCCATGCTCACCACATCCATATGCAGCCAAGGGCAGGTGGTGGTCACACTGGGATTGAGATGAATGTGCAAACAGGGCTGTGCTGACCCCACGAGTGAGCCTGTTTGTCTCTCCTCCTCGTGCACATGCCAAATGCAGGGTCAAAAAGTCTGGCTTTACAGAGCCAAGGCACTTGGAAAATGTTGGCACAGCTGAAGAGGAATAAAATATTTCCTGCCACAGCTCTGTGGGAAGGACAGCAGCTACCCTGCACTGCTGCAGGCAGCCAGGTATTGCAGTGCTCTCTTACAGCAGAGTTTTCTCAGGGTATCTGCAGTCATGGGGTGTGGGGGTGCCACCCTGACATGCAGGAGGGGAAGCTGTGCAGCCACCTTCCATTGATCGCTGTGGGCAACACAGTCGAGACCCTGGGAGGTGGAGCCTCCTAAAGTTACACCCTTGCTGCTTGCTGTGTTGCATGTGCCAGAGAGGCTGATAGAGGTTTTGGAGGACTTGGAAGAAAGGTTGTAAATAGAGGAATTTTGCCTCAGAAAAAAAGTCTCTTACAGATTGATGCATGTTTCTTACAGAACCTCCATGTCTGTAACACCTGTGTGGTAATTGCAGGCTGAGGAAGTGATTGTAGTAGGGAAGGACTTCTCAGCATATCACTCTAAGCCTAGGGAGAATGGAGCGAAGGTGGAGATGAGTAGGTTCAGATTGGATATGAGGAGGAAGTTCTTCAGCATGAGCGTGGTGAGAACCTGGAATGAGCTGCCCAGGGAGGTGGTTGAGGCCCCATCCCTGGAGGTGTTTAAGACCAGGCTGGAAGAGGCTGTGGCCAGCCTGATCTAGGGTAGGGTGTCCCTGGCCATGGCAGGGAGGTTGGAACTAGATGATCCTTGTGGTCCCTTCCAACCCTGAATGATTCTATGATTCTAATTATTGGTGAGATAAAAAAGTCAAAAAACCCCAAATATCTGTACAAGGAAAATGTTTTGGGAAAGAAGATCTCTAGTCATAATGTAATATGTAGGTGAGATGAAATATGATGCCAAGAACATCCATATGATGTCACTTAGAACCTGTTGTGTCTTAGTATTGCCATGCTGGTGCATGAGGCCCTCAACTCCTGCCTTTGCAGGTGAGATGTGTTGGTAGCCCAGTGCCTCCCCACCTCTAACCAGCCATGCCTGCAGCAGCTGAGAAGTCTGTTGAAGGGTCCTCTGTCCCTTCAACATCAAGTATGCAGGTGATTTTTGCTTGATTGCAAAGAAGGTCTCATTTTATTTCCAGCCTTCTGGTGCTGTCACATTAGGTGTGTCAATGCAAAAGGGCTTGTGCAGTTACATGCAAATGGCAGTGACTCTCTGTCCTTATCCCTGTCTGCCTCTTCAAGGGGATTGTAAGCATGGTGGGGAGATGAGGCATAACTACTGCATCTCTAACTGAAATTCCAGACACATTTTTGTTGCTGTCCCATGTGGGGCATAATGTGAGGACAAGCATCACAGGTAGCAGTGGTCAGCAGCAGAGAGAGGCAACATGATCCTTGAGGGAGCAGGAAACTGGGACAGAGCAGCACTGCGTTTCAAGTGTGCATGCAGTAAAGTTCAGGATCCTTGTAGTGTACTTCAGATCTGGTGGGCATGAGGTCTCTGATTTCTGGGTGAGGGAAGGTATTTAATGATGGACAGAGTTTTGAGTGCAGGGCCTGGAGTAGGAATTGGAGCATCAGCACACACACCAGTGTGCTGAGTAACCAGAGATTTAAATTGGCAGCTCAAAAGCAAAGATTTCAATTAATGTTGTGCCTAGAATTAGTTTTGGTGGTGGATGAAAGTTAGAAGAATCAAAGGGAAGAAAGTCTGCCTACACAGGTCAATGGGATTTAGTGCAACTTCCACTGACATCAACAGGAAAACTCCCATAGCTGTGAAAGTGGGGGCTGGATCTGCTGGGGGTCCGTTTCGGAGCTGAAAAGTCAGCAGATAAAACTAAACCCAATATCAGTGCCTATGAATGAACAATCTCTTCAATATTCAGCCGAGCTCCCCCTCCCACCCCTGCTGTATTAAACCCATATTTTATCTGTAAGAGCAAACAGAGACAATTACTGGAGTCACACCTCTCGTATCCTGTTTGCTTGTACAGTAAGTGCCTGATAGCAGAACGGCAGGCTCGCACTGTGTGTTCCTTTCAAACAGAAAAGGCAAGTTGCTTCAAGTACAACAATTCTTGTACTAATTGCAACCATTTCAAGTTTGCCACTCCAGGCTGCTTTCCCTGAATGAACATGTTAATCTGTTAAGACTTGTAAGATGTTAAGACATTCAATAAATATTTTCTTTTTTGGGTTTCCTTTTTTGTTTTACAACTAGACCAGAGACTTTTCAGTGGAAGAAACTAGAAAAGTCTCGTTTACTTTGACATTCTGTGTTCAGTGTGGCAATAGCTTAGCTCCAGGGGATGCTTGATAAGACAGAAGAGGGAAGGATGATCCCTGACACAGGTCTGTTCCTGGTTGCCAGCAGAAGTGCTTGAACCTGTTTGCTACTGCTCCTCTCCTTACAGAGGGAGCGATACCATTACATTGGCATCCCAATCTATACCATCTGCTTTTATGATGCAGGCTTTCAGTTTCAATCAGCTGAACTGGCAAAAGAAGTCTTCCTTCCCTGCCTTCATAAGTGGTACCAGTATTAAACTGACACGTTTGTCTATTTGTGTTTTTGTGATCTGTGTTTCTAGTTCTAATGTCAGCGTTAAAATCCAGGGTCAGGATAATGAAAACTCCCAAGCTCATGTAACAAGCAGAGCTTAGGGCTACTCTTTAGGGCACCTTTTGGAGTGTGCATCTTCCAGGTGTGGGCTGCATGTTCATCTTTCCTCCCCCTGCCAACAAGCTGCTCATGGAGGTGTTGCTCACTGGTGTGGCTGGTGGGATGTGGTCCAGTGGGAACTGTGTGTCCCTGCTGTCACCTTCCCTCCTTGCAGGAAAGGAGCAACCCTGAGCTGCTACCTGTACCAAGATTTCATAGAATTCACAGTGATTTAGAACCACAGAATAGTTTGGCTCAGAAGAGACCTCCAAAGGTCATCTAGTCTGACCCTCCTCTGCACTAACCAGGGACATCCTCAACTAGATCAGGTTGCTCAGAGCCCTGTTGAGTCTCACTTTGAATATTTCCAGGGATGAGGCCTCCACTACCTCCCTGTGCAACCTGTTTTGTGCCATCTGCAAGACTGAAGTGTGTGTTTTTATAGGAAAAGGCTTCCCATATATAAACTTGGAGATGTGAGGTCCTGCATCTAGGTTGAGGCAATCCTGAGCACCAATATGGCTGAGCAGTGACTGCCTTGAAAGCAACCCTGAGGAGAGGGACGTGGGGATGCTGGGGGGTGAGAAACTCAATATGAGCTGTCAGTGTGCACTTGCAGCTCAGAAAGCCAATCAGAGCCTGGGCTGCATCAGGAGAAGTGTGGGCAGCAGGGAAAGGGATCTCTAGGGAAGTGATCCTCCCCTTCTACTCCACACTGGTGATACCCCACCTGGAGCACTGCATCCAGTTCTGGAGCCCCTGTTACAAGAGGATTATGGATGTGCTGGAAGGTGTCCAGAGAAGGGCTATGAGGATGATCAGAAGGTTGGAGCACCTCTCCTGTGAAGAGAGACTGAGGGAGTTAGGGCTCTTTCATCTGGAGATAAGAAGGCTCTGAGGTGTAAGAAGGTGACCTTATTGTGACCTTCCAGTATCTTAAGGGGTCCTACAAGAAAGCTGGGGAGGGACTTTTTAGGATGTCACGTAATGATAGGACTGGGGGGAATGGAACAAAGCTAGAAATGGATAGATTCAGACTGGATGTTAGGAAGAAGTTCTTCAGTGTGAGGGTGGTGAGAGCCTGGAAGGGGTTGCCCAGGGAGGTGGTGGAAGCCTCATCCCTAGAGGTGTTTAAGGCCAGGGTGGATGAGGCTCTGGACAGCCTGATCTAGTGTGAGGTGTCTCTGCCTGTGGCAAGGGGGGTTGGAACTGGATGATCCTTGTGGTCCCTTCCAACCCTGACTGATTGTATGATTCTATGGCTACTCCTGTTCATGTTAAGTAGGAACCTTTCTCTTTAAAATCAAACATTGGCCATGTTGTGCCTGTTATAACTTAAAAGCTTCAGCGGAGCTGCATTTTTGCGAGTTGTATTCATTCTGGAACTGTACCACAATTCATCATATTAAACTTCATTTGTTGGAAGCCTTGCACTGGAATATGGGCTTGGTCTCTAAGGAAGTGCTTCATTTCTGTATTCCTTACCAATAACAGCACACGGCACTGTCTTTTTATTACTCTGTGGCTAGCACCATTCATATAGTGCTTTTCTACATCAGGGCTGGAGAGACCCCTGTCCTGCTGAAAAATTTAGGCGGCTACAGCAGTAATCAGAAATACCAATAAAGTGTCCCTGGTTCTAGGTGGTGATGTGGGATGGAGAGAAAGATATAAAAATGAATCATGATGTGAGACAGCATTGCTCTGGCAACTGCTTCAAAACCTGAGTGTAGCGAGACCGTATAAAGGCTTGAGAATATTCCTATGATCCTAAAGAGACCTGCAAAGACATTGCAAACTCATCAGGCGGCCAGTTCTGCAAGGAGGAGGAGAAATGCTGTTTTGAGTCATTCATCCCCAGACAACTGATGTGCCTTAGCCTAGAAATAGGTAATATGGCTTCCAGTGGAGGTGAGCTGCTTTGGGTAAACCTGCTTAAAAAACAACCATACGTTTAATGCAGGAAGCTGTCGAAGGTGTAAGGAATGGCTAAGTAAGTGAGTGGGATGCCATTAATCTTGGTTTGTTTCAGCACTACATCTTTAGCTGTTGAAGAAAAAAAAAACCCACCTTGCTCCTAGCTCATAACCCGAGTGTTAAAACTGATGTCCTCCCCATTAGGGCCTGTAAGCTCATTAGCACATGGCAATTTATCCTCTTTTATTTCTTCTCAATTATCCTATCATCCATTGTATCTGGATCTGATTACCCTTTCCCAGAGTCAAACATTATCTTGTAAATCATTTGCTTTAAGTCTAAGCCTGCCATTGCATTGCCCAGGATTTGCTTAGGCAGGTAATAAATCAATTAGCATTAAACTTGTGGCGTCATCAATTTTCTTTCCTTGTGACTGAAAAAAGGAGTACCTGAACTTTGCAAAGCCGTATCCAATTTCCTTAGCCTTCCACATTGAGATTTCCCTCTTCCTTTCCCTTCCTTTTCCCCACATCTCAAATCAATATTAATATATGTTGTCCTGAACTGGAGATGAAAGCGGTCAGGAAAACCACTATGAACCCAGATGGAAAGTCTATGGAAAGAGTTCTGTTGACTTGGGATCCTCTGGATCAAGCCCTGGGTGAGACCCTTGTAGCCAAGGGATGATTGGGTTCTGCTATTTGATAAATGTCAAAGCCTGGATAGCGATGACTGTCTCGCAGGAGGAGCCCCGGGAATGTGAGAACAATGTGTTATTGATGCCCTTCTGATGCTGGCAGGGATCAGCTGGTGCGCTGCCAGCCCCTCACTGCCCCAGGGCTGCCTGCCTGTGCTGCTTATCTCTGGTGCTTCCCTCGGGTGCAGGCAGCCCTGGGGCGGAGGAGGTGCGGTGCTGTGCTCCTGTCCCTGCTCCTTCCCCGAGGCTGATGCAATTGGTGAGGTCGAGATGTCTCTGCCCAGAGTGGTATTTTGGCACAAAACGCAATCCAGAGCTGGTGTGGACAGCAGGAGCACAACTTGACTTTCATCTGCTCCTATGTTCTGCTTCCCTGGACTTGGTCCCATGACTTTTTGGCAGATCCCCAGGATCTGGTAGTTAAACCAGCATTTATTAGCTATAGTCTGAGCAAATGATGCAAAGGGAAGTAGTTCTTCCAGTCTTTGCATATAGGCTAGCAGGACAATTGCTGAATCTGCTTTTTTGTGCTTGGATTTTGATGTGTGCAACCCATATAGAATGATGCCCCTTTTTCCCCCCCCCGCATTAAGCCTTCAAAATGGGAGATGTAAAAATTTCATCAACATTTGTTTACTGTGGTCCAGCCACAAACTTAACTGCATGGGAGACTTATGCAGTGGAATACCTGAAATTAGGTTTAGCCAATTGTTGTGCTTACTGCGAGACACTGAGAACTTTAATTCTAAAGAATTAAAATGTGGGTTTAAAAAAAAAAATATTTAAAGGACTTTAAAAAATATTAAATGGACTTAAATATTAGGGCTGTGTTAACTCCTGTGAAATATGTGTTCTTCCATAACTGTAAATTCTCCTGAAACTGTTTCACCTTCCTCTGAAAGAGTTGGTGCTTCCCACTGCCAGGGATCAGCCAGGGCTTGGCTATAGAGCCACACATTTCATCCTCTGGTGTTGCCTGCTGAACCCCACTGCTAAGGCGTGTAAGATTGCTGATGGACATACCTAGGGCTCATTATGAGCCTCTGGGCTATTGTTTCTATGGACGAAAGATCTGCTTTTCTTTGTTTTGATTCAAAGTTTAACTGGTCACTGCTGTGCCTTACGTTCTGCTTGCTTCACAGTCATTTCCATGACCTCTTGTTTAAAAACCCAACAAAAGTGTAGTAGGAAATGACAGATGCATACATACAGGAGACATAAATTATTCAGTAGAAGTGCCTGGCTGTCAGCAGCTGGGATTAGTATTTGGGTTTGTGGATATTAGTAGGTTTCCTCTAAATTCCAGTTGTTGACTCAAATTCATCCCAGTACCTAACCTGTGGGTGGAGGTTCCAGAGGAGAGTCCTGAGGGGTTTATTTGATGTGGCACTTGGTGGCATGGTTTAGCTTATGTCATGATGTTAGGTTATAGGCTGAAGTTGATGATCCTGGAGATCTCTTCCAGCCTTGGTGATTCTGTATTCCTTGTCCTTTTCTGTCCTGCCACCCCATAAGCATCAACAGGGGAAGCTGCCTGCATCTCCCTTTTCCTTTTCTTGCCTGTTGTTGCTTTCTCTGAATAATGGAAACTTGCCTTTGAATTTAAACATACCATAGAATCAACCAGGTTGGAAAAGACCTCCAAGATCATCCAATCCGACCTATCACCCAGCCCTATCCAATCAACTAGACCATGGCATTAAGCACCTCGTGGACTACTGCAATTGATGCAGCCTCTTCAAATGCTTTATGCTTGAAATGTTTTCCATGCTATGCAGTTTTTTTGTTTGTTCTTAAGACAAACAGGCTGTTTGCTTTGCTCAATTGCCTGGCCACAAGTAGGAGGTGCCATAGCACATGAGCTGCAGAGAGGAATTAGCTGGTGTATTCCTGAACACACTTGCAGATGACCATCACCTTTGTATGGCTGGGTGATGCTGCATTTTACAGGTGTGTTCTAGCTGGAGAAGCTGAAGCAATCAGCAATGAAGTGACAAGGTCATGCAGAAATTCTTTGGCATGGATAAGAGCAAAGCAGCATCAGTTCTCAGTCTTGTAGTGTAACCCTAAAGAGTATGTGTTTGTGTCCCCCTCTCTTTACATCCTCCCTGTATAAAGTATGTAAGAATAAAAGAGACAGCAGCTCCCTTCCCAAAAGTTAGAATTTCAGATAGGAACATTTTGGAAGTTTTCATTAAAATCCTTAGGGATGGCAGATAGAAGCCATTTCCTGGGACTCTTAAAGGTCATTTGTTGAGCAGTTTTTTTCTAAGCATATATGACAAATTATTCCCTTGGCACAATAAGCAGGACTCAAGCCCTTTAATTATAATATAGCACTCAATATCTTTAGACGTTTCAACGTTTCCCGTGTATCCTACACATTTCATTACAAGGAAAGGTTGAACAGAATTAAAAGGGTGACATTACCTGAAGATTGATAGTTTACCTGTCCAAGAGGGGAAAGTCACAGTACAAGTGAGCACAAAGGAAAGAGGGATCCAAACCAAGTTTTGATTGCAGAGGAGACTTGGATAAGAGAGTTTTTATTATCGGCAGCTTTTAGCCTTATTTACCATCAGGCTATCTTGCCACAAGCATGCTTTTTAGTTCTGACAGCTCTGAATTATGACCATTGTGGGATCCTATCTCATTAACTGAAATGGGAGAATAAAACATCAAACAATCATAAAAATAATTTGGCACTGTGAAACCACTTAGGACCAGCTGTCAAACAGGTTGGAAGATAAAGTTCTAAATAAAAAGAATAGAGAGAGCTGCAATGTCCTGCCATATGCTTCCTCTGCATTATAGACTCCTTAATAATATGAAGTGCCTGTGTTTATGCAGAATAGGCCAGACACTCCATATATGATATTGATTATGCCTTAACCCCAATTTAGTAAAGAAATACTCCTCCTTTTCCTAATCAGATATTGCAGAAGCAGTTTTCTGAAAACGTCCCTAATGCCAAGACATATTTTATCTCCGAAGGCTGTGGCAGGAGATAGGGCTTTGTCTTGCCTGTTGTCATGGCTTGGAGCCCAGTTTTAGGACAGCAAAGCCCCTATGGGGCTCTTCTCCAGCAGTTTTCATCCAGCAATTCAAAAACATACATCTTTATCAAGCTGTTGTTGTCAGACAACATTAGATAATTAATAGGCCATTTGTCAGCCTGCACAAAACATGTTAAAATCCCAAACACAATCAGGATAAATATAGTTGCCTGTTCTCTGAAGGCTTTTTGTTTCTGATGTGCAGGCATTGCAGGCAGATATTTACTATTAAACAAGACTCATTATTAATCACATCTAATGTTAATTAATTAACCGCCTGTGTGCGTCGAGGGCTCTCTGTGACTTTCAATTGTTTTAAGCAGCTAATTGGTAACTTAGCAGTTTGCCTGGAAGTTGTTTCTTGCTCAGTTCACATCAACTTTTTCAACCTAACAGAACCGTTGTGCTCATTATAAAATACAAAATGGGATTTTTTAGCAGGGTAAATGAATATTGAAAGAAGCCCACCTGTGCACATGGGTTCAGACCCGGCTTGACCACCAGCATTGCTGAGTTAGGACAGGTGTGTAGATACAAAGCTCTCTAAGGGCTGAAAGCCAATTAAGATGGGATACAGATGACATTGGATCATGTTCCCACAGCCTGAGTGGAGTTGCTGGCAGATGCTGACTGTCTGGAGAACCCACAATGGCCTTCTTGAGCTACCAGCACTCAGAAATAGAGCTTTGTCTACGAAAATCAAGAGCAAATCATAAAGACATCATCATTCTCCTTAGTCCTGGAGCAGGCTGTCCAGAGGGGGTTGTGGAGTCTCCCTCTCTGGAGATCCACA
Organism: Pogoniulus pusillus; assembly: GCF_015220805.1. NCBI lineage: Eukaryota > Metazoa > Chordata > Aves > Piciformes > Lybiidae > Pogoniulus > Pogoniulus pusillus. The sequence continues at coordinate 12,010,311 of NC_087289.1, forward strand.
AAACCCACCTGGATGTGTTCCTGTGTGATCTGATATAGGTGATCCTGCTCTGGCAGTGGGCTTGGACTAGATGATCTTTCAAGGTCCTTTCCAGCCCTTGACATTCTGTGATTCCTATATTTTGGCTCATTATTGCACAGTGGAGAATCACTCCTGCTGGTAACATGCCACCAAGTCTGGTTTGCATCCTGTCTGCCTGATATGTTTGACTGCTTGAGGAAAGGAGTTGTTGAGGAGGAGACCTTTGGCTCTTAAAGATGCCTTTCTTCTAACTGCTGTTTATTTCTCATGGAAAGAGAAGAGAGGCAGGCCTTGCCAACATAGAAGAGGGACAACAATCCACGTACAAGCCAACAAGGCAACGTGACACTTGAGCAGTGACTTTGGCTGCAGAATTCCTGATGAACCAAATGGGAGGGTTGTGAGCTTGGAGGCTGTATGATTTTGGCCCAAGAGCTCCACCAGTCTGTATATGCCACTTAATAGCACAGCAAACAAGTATTTTGGTGGTTTTTATTCCTTCTTAACAGGCCATTTTATTCTGATCTCTGAAAGCGCCTTGGATGCTGTGCTGCCTGTTGCTGCCAAGTAAGCATGTGGCGACTAAGCGCACGCATAAGAAAATTCAGCTTGCCTAACTGTATAAAACCACTTTGCAGAAGTGATGGGGGGGAGTAGTGTTGCTTAATTACCTCTCCCTAGAAATTTTGCTTCTGTAGAGCTTCCATGGAAATCAGCAGGAGGTCCTGCAAAGAGAGCTCAAAGCATTAATCCCAAACGTAACTTGCAAAATCTGCCTCTCCTTCATATTCTCATTATATAACTTGGGGGCATAAGTGTCTGGGCTACAAGAACTCTAAATCTTTTAAAATAGGCACTGATTTCATCACCTACTAAATAAAGATGACATTTTTTTTTGTGAAATAGTTCAAATTCAGACTGTCTGTCCAGCCATGCTCTTGCGCTCTCTCCTCTTTGCTATGTCAATATTTGCATTACCAACCCTATTTTGGAGGGTTTCTAACTTGATCTTGCATTTATTTTGGCGAAGAATGTGGAACACAACTTCATACTCAGAGAGAGAATTTGTTTTAAGAGATGATGATGATGGGTTTTGACTTGAAGAGGGGCTAGAGTGCTTGAGGAAAATGCAGCCCTCCTGGGATGGGAGGGATTGGCTTAACCTGGCTGGGAGTGCTGCATTGCAGCACGATGAGAAAGAGATGTCAAGATCTGGTGAAGGTGGTCCACATGCTTCTCCACTGCCATGAGACATCACGTCCTTGCTGGATCTGAAGGTCTGGTTTGTGAGGAATGAGTAATGTAGGGACTGCTAGCTCTGAGTCTTGGTGTGTATTCTGCTGCCTCTTTCTGCAGGGAGGAGAACTGGCCAGAATCTGTTGTGTGCTGCCTTAAACTTCTTATAGATCAGGTAACAAGTTCTGCTAAAGCTGTCTCATTGCCCACATCTCAAATTTTGAGGATGAGAATTGCATCGTGGCTAAAACCTGCTGAGCTTCCAGTCAAAAAAATTCCCCAATAATTAGGGCAATGACCATTTCTGGGCTCCTGGGTGCAAACACAATTGCTGAACGCTTTTGAGGCTGTGCCTTTAATTTCTTATTGTAACCTTTCATTCTCAGATATATATATAATCTCTCATAGCTGTGTCTATGAATATTGCCACTCATCTATATGTTCATAATCACACGTGCATAGGTAGATATATTTCACAGCCTGCACGTACAATGTGAGTGTATCAAGCATTTCCTTGCACAACCAGACCTAAGTAGCTCTCTCACAGGGGAACCGCAGAGCTCAGATTGTTTTATTCCTGCTGAAATGCTGACACCAAATTGTATGAAAAGAGGAGCTTAGACCAGAGTGAAAAATGTCCTTTAGCTAACAAAGCCTGGTGCTGGGATTAAATGTAAATCGATGTTAGCATTACTGAAGAAGGCTCATTGGCTAGAAGTGCAAGTGTTGTATGAAGTTGCAGTATATTCTCTCATCATAAGCACGACAATATGCTTTCATTAAACACATGTCACAGGCACTTATCCTGAGAGCATGAAGCTGTTGCTGTTGGGAAAGTTTGGTTTTCATTTGGAACTCTATCCCCAAGAACAGGGTTCTTGGACACATCACACCTCAGCCCTTTGGGGGTACATTTATCTAGGCTTGAATTTTAAAGGAGATGCTCAGATTGTCTGTGTGCCCTACCGGGGCTGTTAGTCACATTTTGTTGTGTGCTGTGGCTTTGGTGCTTGAGAAAATAAAGTATCCACTCCCAGCAGCCTGTTCATCACCACAGCTGCCTGCTGTGGGTCTGCTGCTGAGTTCCCAGGGTAGCTCATTCATCTTGCTTGTAGCCCTGGGTCTGCAGCACTGCCTGAGTCTCTTGTGCCCATACCGTGCCTGGCCAGCACAGGTCTGCCCTACCTGGGAGCTGTAGCTATGTCGTTGTCTTAGTTGTATGTGTACAAAAACCTAACAAACTCTGTGCTTCCAACACTGTCTTCAAATGATGCAGGATTAAATGGTTAAATAAGTTTGGGTTTCAAGAAAGGCACATGCCTGAGAAATAATGTTTGTATTGGCTCTGTGCTAGCAAACATACAACCAGGAGACAAACCAGAAACTTTATTTCAAGCCTTAATGCTGTTTCAGGAAGAAGGGGTATCTTATTCCCCAGACAGAGAAAGAAGCTTCCCTCAACCAAACTCTGAGATGTGAAACTCCCTTTCAAGCAGAAAAAAACACTCTGAAAGCAATGGAAATATTTCCAAATAATAGCATTCAACTCTCCCTCTCCTGTAACCCCAGAGGAGCAAATTTCTAAGGAAGGAGTGTGGTGCTTTTCATCTATCTGTGGAGATGTTCCAGGTATCTGGAACTAGTTTGTATTTTCCTTACCTGTTCTGGACTGAAGGCTTGCAGCCATTCTCAGGCTGGGTTATACCTACACCATCAAAAGCACAAAATTGCCCTTAACCCAAAAGGCAATTTTATTGAATCATGTAATGATTACTCAGTGATGTCCAAGAGTGACCAACACGGTTATAACCTAGATTCCCTTATGGATTTCTCAACAAGCTTACCTGGGGCTGGCTAAGGAGAAATCTAAGGCCACCTCCCTTCCAAAAATGCAAAGCCATTTCAAAGTAAGAAAAAATTCTAAAGAAAATTTGTATGTGCTTGATTGATTATCTTATTTTAATCCATATTAAAGCTTTAAGTCTTTAGGTGTGGCTCTTTAGTTCTAACATCTCATAAATTATGGCTATAATGAAGCAGTCATTTATCCAGGGCTGATGATAAATGGCTTGCCCTAGGAGGAACTAAAGAATAGGCAAGTAGATCATTTTCATATTTGGTGAAAACAATATTAAGTACCCAGACCTCAGTGATTGCCCTAATAAATGAATAATCTGAGGTGAGGGGCTTGGCAGTCAGTGTAAAAAATAACCTGAGCTTTCTCTGTCATTTGTCAGGCTTTGCTATGACAGCATGCATTATGGGTAAATGAGCAATCAGCAAGAACTATGTTATGGCTGGGATGCTTTGGAGAAATTTATCATATGCATTGCTTGGTACCTCTAAGACCTTAAGGCTTAATGGCTATAGTGCATGACTGCCAGCGAACACAGTTCTTATTTACCATCCTATGCTTCATTTACACTGGATCCCCCCTTTTTTCCCCCCCTTCCCTTATGTATTAGGGGAGCCAGCCTCTCTTAGGGTTGTTTCCCAGACTTACTTTCACTCAGGGTATTCCAGCCTGCTCCATGGTGGTTCTAAGGCACTACACTATTTAAGGGATTTTGAGGATACTCTGCCCAGTATGGTAGAGTTGTCAATTTATATTTAATGAGCTAAGTTAGTAACACGTGGACAGGATGTGTAGGAACAAAACCCAGGAGGAAGGCAAGGAAACACAACAAAGCACTTCTCCAAACACCCAAAGTGAAGTGGGAAATTAAATGCTGTTACCTCTTAATTAGCCATGAAACCTTCAGGTACAGTGAGGACCACAGTGAAGGGTATTAGCAGGTGTCTTGGCACGATGGAAACCTATTTTTCCACACTGCTCCCCACAGGAGTGTGACACCAGTGGTGTGCTATGCAATGTGGTGTCTGAAGGCTCGTGAGCTTTGTGGCAATATTCAACTTTTCTGCTCAAGAATTACCCGGATTGCTTCTTCCTGCTGCTGAAATGCAGCCTTTTGACAGCTCTTCTCCAGCTTGTTTCAGCTGTAACTTAGTGGAAGGGAAGTCACAAAAGCAGCGAAAGGCTTATTTTGTACCTCTGGCATAATCCTTTAATGGGAATGTTAGAAAGCATCAAACAATGGAGCAGAACTGGGCAGGGGCAGGGGAACATGACCCAGATGTGCCAAGGTGCTGGGAGGAGTGGATCAGTGGTGCTGAGACTGCATGTGTGGAAGGGGAGTCCCAGGCAGTGGCCACTTCTGGAAATGTTGACATAAGCGATAGCCTGAAGTGGGCACAGATGTTGAAACTTAGGGCCTGGATTTCTGTGAGACTTCTTAGTTGTGACCGAAATGGATAGGAATTTCTCTCTCCCTAAACAAACACAGATTAGTGGGAAAGCTGTTGGGTGAAGGAATGAGCAATGAAATGTGCCCTTACACTTGTGAAACAAAGCTTCTCCTGCCATTGTGCCTGCCTCTTCGTGGGGTGGATGTTACAGGCACATTGCTCTTCTCTTAATTGTGCTTTTCTTGTTTTGAAGAAGTGACAATGCAGAGATCTTGTAAACAGAATATTTTTTGTTAGTATTTGGAAAGCAAAACTCCACAAGCCAAGCCTTGATGTTTTCCACTGTTAGGAAAAACTGTCAAGATGGAGGTTTTAGGGGGATTTATTATCTACAGCTATTTGGCTTCTCTTCCTAAGGCCTCATCCTGTGAAATTCTGAGGATGCTACCGTAGAATCAGTCAGGGTTGGAAGGGACCACAAGGATCACCTAGTTCCAATCCCCCTGCCATAGGCAGGGACATCCTACCCTACATCAGGCTGGCCACAGCCTCATCCAGCCTGGCCTTAAACACCACCAGGAATGGAGCCTCAACCACCTCCCTGGGCAACCCATTCCAAGCTCTGATCACTCTCATGCTCAACAACTTCTTCCCCACGTCCAGTCTGAATCTCCCCACCTCCAGCTTTGCTCCATTGCCCCCAATCCTGTCTCTCTCTGATAGCCTAAAAAGTCCCTCCCCATCTTTTTTTATGGTCCCCCTTCAGATCCTGGAAGGCCATAAGAAGGTCACCTGGGATCCTCCTCCTCTCCAGACTGAACAGCCTCAACTCTTTCAGTCTGTCCTCATAACAGAGGTGCTGCAGCCCTCTGAGCATCCTCATGGCCCTTCTCTGGACATGCTCCAGCATCTTCACATCCCTCTTGTAAGAGGGGCTCCAGAACTGGATGCAGTACTCCAGGTGTGGTCTCACCAGTGCAGAGGAGAGGGGGAGAATCACCTCCCTGGGCCTGCTGGCCACACTTCTCCTTCTGCAACCCAGGCTCTGGTTGGCTTTCTGGGCTGCAAGTGCACACTGCTGGCTCATGTTGAGCTTCTTGCCCAGCAGCACTCCCAAGACCCTTTCCTCAGGGCTGCTCTCCAGCTAGTCAATGCCCACCCTGGATTTGTGCTTGGGATTGCCTCAATCTAGATTCAGGACCTTGCACTTGGTCTTGCTGAACCTCATGAGGTTGGCTTGTGCCCACCACTCCAGCCTGTCCAGATCTCTCTGGCTGGCATCCCTGCCCTCCAGCCTGTCTGCTGCACCACACAGCTTGGTGTCATCAGCAGACTTGCTGAGGCTGCACTCAATGCCTAGGTCCATGACATCAACAAAGATGTTGAACAAAACTGGTCCCAAGACTTATCCCTAAGGGACTCTGCTTGCCACTGCCCTCCACTTGGGCATGGACCCATTGATAGCCATTCTTTGGGTGTGGCCATCAAGCCATTTCTTTATCTATCCAATGTTCCACTCATCAAACCCAGAATGTGGTTTGGGACACTGTCAAAGGCTTTGCTCAGGTGTCCAGGTAAATGACATCAGTCATCACCAGCAGCCACCAGTCCAGTAGCAGGCCTATATTTGCTTACTTTTAACCTGGGTATTGTGTTCCTTTAGAAACACCATGTGAGATGAGCATGATTTGCTGGATTAGGACCTAGCTACTTGGCATAGTCCAGGATGAAGCTTACAAGGAACAAGCATTTTCCCTCCTCTCTGCGTCCCTCAAAGTTTGCCCTTCTGCTGCTGTGCCATCTTTCCTGCAACCACAACTTCAGATTTTATTGGGTTTGCCTTTATTTTTTTATACTATCATAGAAGAAAGGAATGTTAGAAAATGCTCTGATCTGGTTTTTCTGAAAAAAAAAACCAACAAACCCTAACTGCTGGTCTGCCACAGCTTTCAATATCTCTTTACCTGCTGCCACTTATACCTTTCACTTCTCATTAAGGAAACGAATGCAGAAGATTAAAGCACTCCCAATTTAGCTTTCTAAATAGGAAGTGAAAGTTGAAAGCAGACCAGCTGAGAATAAGCGCCACTGAGAACTGCAGCTGGGCTGATGCCATTAGAAAAAAGAGACCACTTCTTGCTTCTGATCTGTCATTTAAGGAAGCTTGTTTATGTATAGGTCTGACATCAGATGAATATGTAGTGACCTTTCTCATTGAGATGAAAGTTTGGCTTTAGACTGATCAGATATCACGTCACTAAATACTAAAGAGTTTTATAAAAGTCAAGCAACAATCCTGTCTAGAAACAAGTTCATCTTTGTGGAGCCCATTAATATCCCAGAGATCTGCCTGGGATTGGAGCCTGAGGTTGGAGAGAGTGATTTCAAACCCTTTCAGATGAGTTTTGGGAGACTCGGTCTGGATATTGTCAAATGAATTTGAAGACCCAGAGGGTGGGGGGAGAGGAGGGCGGAGGGAGGCAGAAGGCTTTTGATGTCTACCATTCAAACTTCAGCTAATTTTGGTGTCTGGCTGCTGTGCTCATTTCATTTGCTTCCCTATACCTCTGTATCTATTCAAAATTGATGAAGCTAATGATCTTCAGGAGCTGTAGATCAGGTCTTTAAGGAGCATGACATGGAAGCAGCATCAGAACATCCTTAGCAAGTAGGTTTCACTGCAGGTTGTCCATGAGGCACGGATGAGCATGACAGAGGGTACTGGCTCACCTGCTCCAAGATTGTGCTGGTCTGAAGCTAATTGGAATACTGCAATGAGAGAAACTAGATTATTTGCTGTGAAAAGAAAGCAATGGTGATGTCTATTTCACTCATTGGTTTACTTAGCCGTATAAAAATCAGAACACAAATGTAGATAAGAGAGTCTCTGCCTGGCTTCTGCCATATTAACTGCCTCTGCCTGACCCTGCACAAAGATATCTCTTTGTAATGCATACAGGTGAAGAGAGAAATGAAATAATGTGGAGTGAGATCTGCTGGATCAGTGAGTTAAATGGGTTGGGTACAGGGTGAGATAAGTGCTCCTGCCAGCATGGGAGCAATAGGAACATTTTAAGCTGATGGGAAGTCATGGAGGGAGTAGTCACACTAGGACAGCAGCAAGCTTCTACATGGCCTCAACCCAGTTTCTTTGACTTGACTTTCTGGGATCAAGGTTAGGTGTCAAAACCAAGGCAGCTCCCTTCTTAGCTACCATTCAGTTCCTCCATATGAAGCCTACTTGAAGTGATGATGTGAGTGATGCCAGTGTTTGCTATCTTCTTGAACGACGTTTACTAGAAAGCAGTATTGCCCCTTTGTCTTGGGCACAGAGGAATGAAGTGCCCTAGGTATGTGATGATTTGGTAACCCCAGAAGACCCAAACAACCTCCTCTGGGTGGTCTCCTTCCCCAAAGGAGGGTTATTATACAACCTCATGTGCTGATCTCTTTCTGTCTAATGCCTCAATATGCCTTGGGTTTACTCTGCATAGTTTCAGACTGATAGTCTATTAATTATAAACATGTGCTTAAAATCCCTTGTGTAATCAAATTCCAAGTGCCTGATGCTTATTCAGATAGGCAACATTTATAGACATGTTTCCAGTGTCCTGATCTGTGTTTGATACCCTCCAGACTCTAGTATTTTAAAAAAATAGTTAAAAAAGCACAATACAAGGCAGCATCTCTAATGAGACTCTCACTTAGGGTTTATATATATATATATATATATATATATATATATATATATATATATAAAATAAGGTTCTTATTACCCTTAAATCCCCTCACTGGAAATATTCAAGGCCAGGTTGGATGGGGCCTTGAGCAACCTAATTCCATGCAAGGAGTCCCTGCTCATTGCAGTGGGGGCTGGAATTAGATGATTTTTAAGATCCCTTCCAACCCAAGCCATTCTATGATCTTATAATTTGATTCTATTATAGATACACATCACTAAACCAGCATCAATAAGCATAGGTTGTGACTGGGAGTGCCTGAAGTGAATATTGGGAAGATTAGAAATATCTGCTATTAACATATTTGGGGTTTGTGATGTGAGCTTCGTGTCTGAACACCTGATTTATTGCATTTCATATGAGTTAACAGCAGCAACTCGAAGGCTTCACTTTTTCTTGAGTTTATTTAATAGTCCAGCCTCAAACTGAAAAGACAGAAGTAGGATTCACTGCCTGATATTCTCCACATGGGATGTAGAAGCTGAATCTTTAACCTGGAACACATGAACTAAATGATCTCTGTTTATGCTACAGTATGTTGTGAGTATCAGTTTGCCCTAAATATATTGCCTTTAAATAACTCCTGCCAAAGGGAAGGGCAGTCTGAATACACCACGCAGCTTTTATTGCTTAATTGTTTAGAATAGCTGTAAATAATAATAATAATAAAGCAGAGTGACTACAGCAGCAGCCCCAGTAAAATCTAGGAGCACTGCTATGGCAGAATTTCTCAGTTTGATGTGACTCTCTCTCTTTGACAGTTCTCCTAAGGTAGGTTATTTTGGAGAAAACATATGTTTCCATTTTCTCTCCCTCAGCTTCCCTCTTAGTCCCCAGGCTCCTCTAGGGTCACAGCAACATTAAGGCTTTTGTCACTGTGATTAATAGCTCTTTAGATCATCTTTAATTCACTCACTAATGACTGAGGGTCTTTCTGCTCTCCAAGTAATCGCGTGATGTATGAGCCGATAGTACACCTTGTGGCAGAGGTGAAAATCATTCAGGCAATGCAAATATTGTCACGGGGACAAATGTTTTGCCTGTTAATAAAAATTAATGAATTCTACCCAGGAGCTAGTTAAAGAAGCTCTGGTGAGAGGGAGATCCAAACACAAACAAGTTCTTGCTGCTTGGAACCATTAATTTAGTCTTTCTAGGTATGAGAGGATAATTATTATTAGTATTTCTGCATCTACATAATAGATGAGGCAGTGGCAGGTTGATTTAATTATACAAATGCATTGTGCTGCAGGTAGATCTGTCTTTCACTGATGCCCACACGTTGGTCTTCGCTTGAAAGCTGTTGTTTTGCTTTGCCGTGCTTGTACCATGGGTTTCAGTGCTTTGTGGTGTCCAAACAAGCAGATTGCAGTTCCAGGTTGAATACTTCCATCCAAGAACTGCCCTGGGAAGGATATCATCACTGTGAAATGAGGGAAAAATGTTTACTGTTGTTTTTTGTCCTCAAGTCCTTGTTTCACATCATAAAAGGTAGATGAAACGGACTGGGAATTAATCGTCTGGAAGAGGAGGAAATGCTTCTAGTGTCTTACTATATTTACTGCACACGCATGAATGGTGATAAAAACACTCCTGTCCCTCAGCCAGGCCACCTTATGGGGTGGTCGTTCCCATTACGATCCCTTCCCTCACCCAGGGCTTGGGTGCAGAGCTGCCGGAGAGGTGCGAGGCTCATTTAGCGAGGGAGCGTGTGCGCCGCCGCTAATGCTCTCGTCTTTTTGGTTGGTTTTGATAGTCCCCACTTCTTTCTTCTGATGACAAAAAGCTATTGTCTCAGTGGAATAAATATTTCTGAATTACTTCCCAGTCCCAACCCTATCATTTACATCTCAGAACAAGAAAACAGTAAACTTTTGAGAGACATAATTTTACCTCTTCACAGTGCTTATCTACAAAGGAACATATTACTGAGGGGGGGAAAGAGCTCTGGTTGTTACTATTATTTCTGGTAGACACCCAAGGAGAGTAGCTAATTTGTTCTTCATTAATGCCAAGGACAAATAAAAAAGCGAGGACTGAATTATGCATTTATTTCCATTGTGCCTCTAACACGGGCTTCCACTCCCCGTCATCCTCCAAAAGAATTCCCAAACCTTTGCTGTGCATTTCATGTGATACCATAGGGTGCAATAATATGGTCTTAAAAGAAGATGAATTCAGTGGTGAATCTTAATCGAAGGCAGAAAATTACATGCAGCCCCCCTGCTGAAAGGAGGATGGACAGTTGGCTACGATCAGAGGAGGTTTTGCTGTAGCAGTACTCACAATAACCTTTTAGTACTAGTTCACAGAGGCCTGGGCAAAGACCTTTAGAGTCAAATTTGCTTGGAATGTGAGCATTTCTAAACCTAGGTATAATGGCAGTTCTTTGGATGGCACCAATTGTCTCTCTTTCATGATGAGCTGAGCCAGCCTTGGACCTCAGCTTGAACTGAAGATGAGGTTTGCAGCCTGCACAACCCCCTGCCAAATGAAAGGTGGTGTATGGGGCTGACCTTTCAATTATTAGCACATTGAGTGTATGTACCCAGATTCTCCTTTTGACAGCTAAGTGCCACAGGGCCCAAGCTCAGCCCCTTAGGGTTGAAGGGCATATTCAAGTGATTCACTAGGCTTTAGATGTGTCCCTTACAAAGGTTTTGCACTTGCATAAACCCCAAAGCACTTGGGTTTGAAATTAATAGGTTTTTATGTGAAAATTTAATTCATTATTTTTTCCCCTCACTGTGGAACATAAATACTCAGTGAAAAAGGTTTTTAGTTCTTCTGTCAGAGGAAATGTTTCATTCTTGTCTCAAAACGCTACATTACATTGTATTATATAACATGATGGTTTGTGTGTTAGCCACCCCCCCACACTTCAGAAATCACCCAGACTAGATTGAGCTGAGCTGGAAATTAGAATGGAGCTTAGCACAATATACAAGCAGATACTTAAAATATCTACAGCTATATGCAGAAATATATGAGTTAGAAAGGTAATACAGAAACACAGCAGCCCTCCCAGAAACCAGAGTCCTCAGGAGGGGCTCCCAACCACCCTTCCACCTCCTTCCACCCCTCTACCTTATCCCAGACTTTGCCTTGTGCTCAAGGTGAGTTTGGAGAATTGGCCAGCGGGGTTAGGAAGCAGGTGGATTAATTACACAGACAGCAGCTTAGGGAGAGAAAGGAGGCAGCCAGAGCCAGAGAGCAACTCTGTTATCTATGTTCTTGTTTTATGCATCTCAACAAGCCTATGAGTGCAGTAGACATCAACACTGGTACCTTTTCACAGCCTATAATTCCTCTCACTGAAATATCCCAGCTAGGCTCAAGCTAGCTCATATCGTTATATTGTGTCATACATGTTCTCCCTAAAAGCATTCAAAAGCCTCACTGCTGTATAGGAAATGAAGCCAGTTTTGTTCCAGTAGAGTAACTGTGTGGAAAACTAAAGGTGATTCTCCAGTATGCTTCTGGAGATGTAACCGGAATGTATTTGGGGAAATCAAAATCTGGATTTCACAGCTTACATCTAACTTCAGGACAATCAGACTCTATGGAATAAAGTTGGTTTTAAAATAATTCAATTAAGAAAGATTTCTTACTGCTCCCCAATGATGAATTGCTGCAATGTTTTCTTTTATTATCACCCTACTAGTCCTCCACCACTCAGCTCCCAGTTAGGCATCTAAATAGGATCCACATTTGCCAAAGTGCTTGGGAATCAGGAGTTTCCACCAGGAGACTTTCCCCTGAACTTCCACAAGAATTAGGTAGTGGAGACTGCCTGTTTGGTGTCACAGCAGGAACCAGTCTGTTTGGCAGCCTGGACCTGAAAGGTTTCAATTTTCTAGGTGGTGTTATTCTGCAGCTTCAGGCGTGCCTATAGAATAATTCAGCTACTCCTGTACCACCTCTTGCTGGAGAGCTCCTGCTTCTGGTAGTGGTTGTGATGAGAGATGGCAATGTCCCTCCAGAAAGCCACTCTTCTGAAATACTTTCTGAGTCTCTTCTGTCACTTTGAGTGGTTGAACACCCACTGTTTCCCTTGACACTGAATTGCAAACAGGTAGAGCAGATGTGGCTAGAAAAACATTACTGAAGTTTTACTGGAGTATGGTCTGCTGTTAGAAAAAGATTGATCCTGCTCTGGTGTGAAGCTCCAACTCTTTCAAAGGCTCTGAGGTGTCAATATAGAGGATGTATCCACACATGAATTATTAGTAAGGGAAGAGCATTGCATTAGGACAGTACTTTGTCCTGCCAAAAAACTTTACTTCCCTGTGAAGAACCAAGTCACCAACAAGAGCCTCAAAGCACATTTGTTAGGTTTGCATCTTTTTGTTTCTTGGTATTTTTTTTAAATCCTTGGCATTTTTAGTTCTTCTAATCCATCTTTTGTGGAGAAGAAATATTTCTATACTGTGGAGAAGACGAGAGCAGAAACTAAGCCAGGCTTAGTGCAAAGCAGGTTGAGATGGGAAAAGCTGAGGAGAGATACCAGTAGGCCTTTCCCAATCCCCCCTCCTCTCTGTTTTCCCCTTTGGGCTGGATGATATGAAGCCCAAAGGTCATCCATGCCTGGGTTTTGGTAGGATAAAAGCCACCCTACTGCAAATGGAGCAGCTGTGTGTTCACATTCAGGCCAATAGGTAACAAATGGGTACAAGAGAAGGATGACTTAGTATTTCATTAAACCAATTGAAAAAAATATTGAAACAGTTGCTTTAGAAACCAGGCACTATAGGTTGTATGGGATGTGAAGGATTTATGTTGGATGACTGTCTAATCTTCCGTGTTAAGTAGAACTTCTTTGGCCTTATTTTGAACCTGGAGTAATAAAGAAGGAAATGGAAGTGAAGGTAAACTTAAAGTATTGTTTTACTCTAAATGCTTTCAGTAAAGGGTCTTGTTATCTAATGATTGGTACTAGATGGGTGGAATAAATCCTTGTGTTTGTTCTCTGCACTTGTGGCAAAGGGAAGCAGAGGCAAAAGGAAATCAATTGGAACTAGCAGGTAACAAATGACCAGTCTTAGGCAAACATAGGAGATGGGGAAAATAGAGTTGTAGGCATACATTATTAGGAAATGCAGTGGTGACTTTTCCCTGTTCTTTAGGAAATGCAGCAAATAATGACTGTTCCTGGTGGAGAGGGCAGCTCAGGCAATTAAGAATGTGCAGACTGTGTTTTCAGTGAGTTGTATTTTCAGTGCTTTATTACGAGTTTTTTTTGCTCTTTATTACTGAATTATCAGTATCAAAAGGGGAACCAGAAGGTGTGATGGCAGCTCTTGTGGGGGCTGGCAAGCCCATGTCATGCCAGCTCCCCAGGAAGAGCACTGATGGAGCCAGCCTGGCAGTTCCAGAGTTGTCCAGGACTTTGGGAAATATTTTGACAATGCTGTGCCAGACTGAACCCTGCAGAGTGGCTACAGTGTTGTTGGATCTGAATGTAGATGAGGATAAGTTCCAGCAATTTTCTGTTTGGGGATCTCTCTCTTTACAGATAGACTTTTGTGAGTTAAAAAGATTCATTCTTGTGGAGCATGAAAGCCCCATAAAATAGCTCTCTAACAAGCTCTGCTACGGTTACAATACAGGAGGTGTGTGGGGTTGTTTTGATCTGGGGCTACAAGCAGCAAAAGCAGCATGGGTAGCAACTCCTCTTTTCACAAGGCCCTGGGTGGGGGGCACCTCAGCAGTGGGGACCAGAGCATGGACAGTAGTGATTTTTTTTTTTAATTGGTTGTTTTTTATCTTCTTTATTTGCTGTCTGCACCCAAAATACTGGGTTTACACCCCAGGCTCTTTTCACTTGCTCCCTGGGATAGGACAAGGAGCAATGGGTATAAGCTGCAGCGCAGGAGGTTCCACCTCAACACAAAGGGGAACTTTTTTACTGTAAGGGTCACAGAGCACTGGAACAGGCTGCCCAGAGGGGTTGTGGAGTCTCCTCCTCTGGAGCCTTTCAAGGCCTGTCTGGATGCATTCCTCTGTGATGTGAGCTAGATTGTATGGTCCTGCTCTGGCAGGGGGGTTGGACTCAGTGATCTTTTTGGGTCACTTCCAACCCCTAACATCCTGTGATCCTGTGGTGCAATCAAGATTTTGGAAAGCTGGAAATGAGAGTAGGAAAGAATCACAGAATATTAGGGGTTGGAAATGACCTTGAAAGCTCATTTAGTCCAACCCTCCTGTCAGAGAAGGATCACCTATACCAGATCACACAGGAACACATCCAGGCAGGTCTTGAATATTTCCAGAAGAGGAGACTCCACAACTGCCCTGGGCAGCTCGTTCCAGTGTTCTGTCACCCTCAGAAGTGTCCCACGAATAAGTAAGCAGTGGACTCAGCAAGTTGGGGAATCTTCATCCTTGCTGACTTGGAAGACTAATCCAAACCGCTCGGTGAAGGACTCTATCTGGAGGCTGATGGTCAAGGTCCCTTCTGGTCAGCCTGGTTCTGGATTTGCCCTCCCACTGTGCTTGCCTGGCTTTAAGAGCCCAGAGTCTGGTCTGAGTTATTAGTCCTTTGCTTGTAAGCACGTGTGCAGGTAATGGGGAAAGCTTGCTTTATTTCATTTTAGCTTTCTCAAACCATCTTGAACAATATTCTCTGTATGTTGCCACAGTGTATTAGTTATGCAAGCAAATCCAAAAGTGCTATAGAGGGGACACCCTAACACCTTGGAAAGTATCAGTAAAAACTGCTGAAAGCATTAAAAAGCAATGAATCATAGGGTGAGAACTAGCATGACAGGTAAATAGGCACGACATAAAATACCTCTGGAATCTGTGGGATATTTGCAGGTACAAGGGGGCTTCTAAGCCATGGTTCATTTACAATGTCTGGTTCCTCTCTCCAGGAAGGATTTCTAATAGATTCAGTGAGACTCCAAGCTTTTAGTAGGTCTTGGGAAAAGAAAGGCAGCTCTGTAAGGGAGAAGGGTTTGGTTTGTTTATGGAGAAAACTCAGCAGTCACGTTTCATATTGTGTCCTGCTCAGAAGAACAACCAAAGGCTTTCACACCCTGGAGGAGAGGGTGTTTTGGCAGCCTTGGCTATTGTATGGAAACACCATCTCCTCCACAGCATGAAAGCCTACCTGGAGATGGGCTGCAGCCTCCTAGAGAGCTTTGCCCCATCAGGAAAACATTTACGTTTTACAATTAGATGCTGAGGGTTTTTTTTTACAGCCCCGGATCTGTTCCAGCCTGTGGCTGCAGCAGTATCTGAATGGTGGAGCTTTGCCAAAAGCAAACAGCATCCAATACCCTGTTTTACCATAACAAGTGCAGAGGTGAATGAGAGCTGTCAAGAAAGCACCATGAATACTCTTTTCCGTTATTAACTGAATTTATTATTTTGCTGGTGAAAGTTAGCAGCAGAAGGCAAACGTTAATTTCACATCTGCACCAGCATGTGCTGGGAATGTCTGGGGGCTCCAGGGGTCGAGGTGGAGGAGGGGGCAGAAGCAAGCTTTGACTGCTTGTTGCTAAACAAAACAGCTAAAATCTCAAATCCTTCCAGTCTGTTGTGACTTTAAAAATATCCAGAAGGGTATTTGAATAGGAGACATGTAAAAGAATATCATAATCTGCTCAGGCTATTATGTGGAACAGAAACACGTTGGATAAATCATTACCTGTATTTATTCACCCAGCTCCTGATAGTCTAACACCACAGACTCACAGCGCCTCAGTCGAGTAAGGCAATATGCTGTGGCCTCCTCTAATTGCCCATCAGCCCCGGTAGTAGCTGGGATGTTGGACAAATGTGATTTTCTTTATACTTCATCAACAGCTTTAGGGATCTTATTTAGTTCTAAATAGCCAAAGAAATTACAGTATCATTAGGATTGTGGGAGGTGTTTCACTGCTTGGATTTTTCAGCCAAATTCAAAGCTGTAAGGAACACACTACTGTAGTGTGCTCTGTGTAGAGAGGAATATTCAATTCACTTTTCAAGAAGAGAACTTCTTATTCATCCCAGGGGCATTCAAGGGAGATGCCCTTCTAAAATACTGAAAGAAGGTAGAATTGTCCAGTTGGTCTATTCAAACCTCCAAACTTTGAGGGTTGAAGTGGCTGGAAGGAGTTCTAAGCAGCTTAGAGTTACAATAACTAAACCCAGCGCTGACACTGCTCTAGGACAGGTTCTACATGAGCCCTCCACCCTCCCTAAAAACTTTTGGTGTGCTGCTTTGAATAAAGCCATGTTATGAACTCACTGCTGGGCGTGTGAAATGCAATGGTGTGACTCGGGCAGAGATGCCAAATGCAAATTGACCTAATTGACGAGGAAAGGCAAAGTGAGCAGGCACAACTATTTCAGGAGAATATCTAAAGTGGAGTTATTAGTGCAAGCAACTCGTTTGAGATGTGGGAGGTTTGGCATGAGTGTCTCCTCTCTGGTGAAAGGGAGCTCTTTACTTATTTGATTATGGGTGACATTGCCTAGGGGATGATCAGCCACCAGAGAGGGCTTTTTTTAATGGAGAAGTAAGTTTGCACTGCAAGTTATCCTAATTTATGGGCTGAATTTTCAGAACATGGCACTGACTTCACTGAGGTTTGAGGTGGTGGTGAGTGGGTTTTGGTTGGTTTTTTTTTTTGGTTTTGTGTTTGCTTTTTTAATTATCTTTTTTTTTTTTTAATTAAAAAATGAAATTACAGAAGCAAATAGAAATATTCAAATCAGATCACACTAATTAGGGAAACTAATTATGTTTCCCCATGCATCTCTCTTCTTGCCTATTCTGCAATGAAAAATCATTTGCTCGTGATGTAAAGGGGCATTGCCATGACAATTAGCAGTAATTAATGAGAAGCTTTGAATTGCTTGGTGTTAACCTCAGCATCTATTAGCAGGCAAGGCTTGGATTTGCCTGCCGAGGGGTACAGGTGTGCACAAACTCCTTCCCTCCCAGAAGGGAAGCAAAGAGATGTGGGAACGAGACATCACATTAAAATGGTTTTATCTGTTCTTTAGTGAGTGCTAGAAATAGTCATGTGCACCTGCTGCAGATTTGCATCTGTCATCATCCTTGTACTGAGTAAAATGATACTGATAAGTGTTTTAATTAAGAGGAATCTTTCGCTCTTTAGGGCATATTTGGTTTGACTTGAATGAATGCACAATCTGCCTGTAAGATGTTACTTATTTTCTACAGAAGCCTGTTGTGCTTCAGTATGCATTTGAAATTTCACACTAGAAAGAAAACAATTCATCAAGAGTTTCCAAAGGAAGGGACTTGTATCCAAAAATAGCTTTTGTTTGTTTGTTTAATGTATATATCAGTAAGACCAAGTTTCTTCAAAGAGAGGTCTTTGCCAGGAAAGATTCTTCTCTGTCCTGAGATGCACAGACACCTACATGCACACATGTGTTTGTATTATGGCATTCACTTGCAATCAGAACTAAAAAAGCCCTCATGTTTCTACTGGAAATATCTTCAGCAGTGTTGCATTTCCAAAGATGTTCCCATTTAGGTTGAAGAGAAATGATTGAAAACACTAAGTTGAGCTGCTACAGTTGCATTTTGCAGCTTCTCCCCATCCTGCTTGTCACCCACATCCATGGCAGGTGTGAAATTTGTATGACAGTCTGATAACAGTGCAACAGAGACCATGGGTGACATCCTGCCCTGTGTCATCAATCAGTAGTTTGCCTTTAACAACACAGATCAGAATTTATTGATGTATTTTGGGTTGGTCTGTAAAATGTTTGAAAGTGTTTTGCATAATTTGAGGTCCTGTGTGTCCAGCAGATAATATTCACATTCAGGGATGTTATCCTTTTGGAAATAGCTAGATTTGAAGTTGTGAGCCACATGACCAGATCCCTCCTTAGAAGTGACATGTGGAAGAGCTGAGAAACAGATTCATCTTCTGCACTGCTGCTTCCCTGTAATTGCTTACTGAGAGCAACATGTCCTGGACATGATTTCTGCAGCAATGTGGAAGGAAGTCGCTTTTAACCCACTGAAAGGGCAGATGTTGCTTTCAATTCTCCTCCTGCCCCTGCTTTCTCTTCTGATTTATGGATTAATTGTATACTTGCTCTCAACACAACTTTGCATTGTCTCTGTCACACTGGCTGGGATGATAGCTCCCTTTCTGAGGCTACTTGGTGTTAGAGTTGCACCATCTCTAATTGAACAGCTGATGATTGATAATTGAATGCAAGAACAGGCTAAAAAGCTTGGCTTGTTTAGCTGAGGAAAACCAAGGCTGATAGAGGTCATGACTGACACTGAAAGTGATAAACACACCCAGCAAACCATTTCAGCTAAAGAACAATGTTGGAACAAATACAAATGGGCAATAGAGTGCCCATGAATATTCTAAAGCTGGAAATAAGCTTTCTACTAGTAAGAGGGGTAAAAGAGAGGACCCCCTCCTCCACAGGAGAGATTGGGTGAGGACTATCTGCTGGAAGAGCTGTGTGAAAGGTGTCTCTAAGCACAATGTTGGTGCACCAGCATCGTGGTGCAGCAGGCTACCATGAGATCAGCACTTCTGGTGGGTATATAGTAGCAGAAATGGATTCCTTAGTGTTGCACCAGTGTTTGTAAAGCCTCTTGCTGTGCATAAGAGGAATCCACCTGCTTTGTTAGTTTTTGTGTGTTTAAAAGGCATCATTGTAGAGAATGAAGATACCACAAGACAAAAGATGCTAAAGAAGCTCATTCTAGCATCTCCCCTCTCCTTGCTGTCACTGCCAAATCCCAGGTTGGACATGGCAGGCTGGAAGAGAAGCCTGGAAGGAAGCTGACCTCTTGTAAGATTGAGATACTTGACATTGAGAGCTGGTGAGGTAGAATAAATGTGAGACCCTTTGTACTGAGGAATTTAATTCCTGGGCATCATTGTTTTGCTGCTGTGATGTACAACCTATTTCAGTATACTCTCTGCTGAGTTGGGGAAATAATGTCAGAGAGGTGCTTTGTGTGAGGGTCTGTCATTTTGTCTCCAGCTGCTCTGCTGGAGTTTTGTGCTTGATGGTGCTCAGTCCTCAGTGTAATAATTTTGCTTTCAAGAACTGGCATTTTCAAAAACATTTGTTAGCCTCATTTTTCTTCCACTGACCTGAGCAGTAAACCCTGGGAATTGAGGTAGCCAAGGTGGCTGGCTCACTTTTAGTAAGCTTTTCCCACTCCTAGGGACTCTGAATCAGACTTCACTTTGTCCTCGTGTACCCCTAAATTGCTGTGTGTGTCGCGCATTGCTTTCTGCCACTGCCTTGAAAGCAAAGTAGTTTGTTACTGGAGTTTGAGAGTGCTTCACATTATTTAATCTAATCAGTGAAAACTTCCTCATCTCATTATTTGGGCAGTTCTGGGGGGAGGAGTGGTTGTTTTCATTTGGGCTTTATGATTTACACTTTATTTTTACGGCATGTTTGTTCAGCAGGAGGACTTTTTCGTTACTTTCCTTTGTAGTGATTGTTTTGTACTTTCTTGGGACAAAATTGGCTCTTTTGAAGGTCCACATGCTTACGTGCAAAATATTGGCAGATCTCTGAGCCTGAGGAATGCACTGGAAACCATCGTGCATCCTGTGCTTTGATTCCTGCAGATAGCCCTGTGCTGCTCATGGTCGTGAAGCAGCGTTTCTCACTTTTTGCTCCTATTGGCGTTACCTTCTGTGATCATTTTTTATTCCTCTCAAGCTTATCAATACTCACTGTGAGCTGATTCAGTTCTGCTCTGAGTCGGGTTAAAATAGCTCTGAATCAGGGTTGTAAATGCTACAAGCAAGCCTAATGATAGTTCTTAAGGAATCTAGGAAAGTTACAGAATGGAGTTGTTTGTCCAGCTGCATGATCTTCTTGACTCCTACCATGGCCAGGGTAGGCACCTAGCACCTTAGGGAGCCAAGGCATAAATCAAATATTTTCCCATATATATGTGTGTGTATCTCTATAGGCTGGATGTTAGGAGGAAGTTCTTCCCGGAGAGAGTGATTTGCCATTGGCATGGGCTGCCCAGGGAGGTGGTGGAGTTGCCATCCCTGGAGGTGTTCAAGAAAAGCCTGGATGAGATACTTAGTAGCACAGTCTAGTTGATTGGACAGGGCTGGGTGGTAGGTTGGTCTCTTCCAACCTGGTTGATTCTATGATTCATCCTATCTATCTGTATGTGTGTCCTGGGTATACTTCAAAGAACACTAGGACAAGGATATCCTTGCTGGTTATACACCCTGATCAACTCTTTGCACTGGTGTGTTTACATTGCTAAGAATAAAGTTGATCTACCCACACTACTAAAAAGGGATTTAAGTGAGAAAATAGCAATGAGCATGAAAATTTTATGGTCTGATCTTTAGTTTCCATGTTAGAGCTGAAATCTGCTTGCAGGGATAACCTGCAACTCCCTACTTGATGCATTTGTCAGCCAGGTTTGTGCTGCAGCTCAGCTAGTTTGTTTGTAGCTTGAGAAAGAGGACAGTGATACTCAAGATTTAAATGGACATCATTTGTGCTGGGCTGCATCTTCAGACATACAAACTGAAAAAACCTATACTGAAATCACAGAACATTTCCTAAATCCTCACTTTCGTTGTTTCTTTGAAGGATTTCAGAGAGGGTCACTTTTGCTTGGAACTCTGTTGTTGTTCTGGGTAGCTTGGATTAATTTGTCAAAGATCCTTTTCCTATTTATTTTAGTGGTTGATCCTCTTCCCTTCTGAGTGTTAATTTCCAAGATTACATCTTGTTTAAATTTCCCCATTGTATGCCACATCTTTAGCTTGCTCTTCTGCATGTTATTTTCAGGGGAAGTGGAAGGGGAAAAGTGGCAAAATAATCCTGCCTCATTGCAAATAATGTGAGCTTAGAGCATTGTGATGTGTGCTCAGTGTCATCAGGAGGCTCTTTTGCACTCAGAGAAACACTATTCAAAAACCCCAGCAGAAACCCTTTGTGGGGTTAATGCTTTGAATTTTACTGTTCTTCATCCCTACTCTCCTAACGTTCAATGAGGTCAAGTGCTTGGTCCAACACTTGGGTCACAGCAACCCCATGCAACGTTACAGGCTTGGGAAAGAATGTCTGGAAATCTGCCTGATGGGAAAAGACCTGGGGTTGTTGGTCAACAGCTGGCTGGACAGGAGCCAGCAGTGTGCTCAGGTGGCCAAGAAGGCCAACAACATCCTGTCCTGTGTCAAAAATAATGTGGCTAGGAGGAGTAGGGAAGAGATTGTGCCCCTTTATTCAGCACTGCTATAGCCACACTTGGAATGCCAGTTCAGTTTTGGGCCCCTTACTAGAAGCAATACAAGGATTGAGAGCACAAGGCTTGTGAGGAATAGCTGAGGGAACTGAGATTGTTCAGCCTGGAGAAAAGGAGGCCCAGGAGAGACCACCTCACTTCCACCATCCCCAGAAAAGAGGTTGTAGAGAGGTGGAGGTTGGTCTGCTCTAAATAATAAGAGGAAATGGCCTCAGGTTGCATCAGGAAAAGTTTAGATTGGATATTACAAAAAAATATTTCCCAATAAATTTGTCAAGCTCTGAAACAGGCTGCCCAGGGAAGGCATGGTGTCATCACCCCTTGAGGAATTGAAAAGATATGTAGATGTGGTGCTGAGGGACATGGTTTAGTGGTGATCTGGCAGTGTTAGATTAATGGTTGGACTTGATGATTTTCAAAGTTGCTTCTGACCAAAATGATTCTATGACTCTTTTTGACTTCCCCAACAATATGCCAACCTGAAAACTCTGTCAAAAGCACAATTATACATTTGGATCTCACGAGTTAACCCCCTCCTCCTAAACAATGGAGAGATTTTAAAGCAATTCTGTGGTAATCAACAGTGGGGTTTTATCTACAGCAAATCCTCACCATACTGGTAAAGGAGCACTTAGGATTTCCTTTTTCCTCCTCATCAGACTCTTGCACTTAAGGACCCATCCTTTTATTTTACTCATCTCCTAAGGACTGTGGATCTCTGACACTGGTGATGTCAGCAGAACACTGTGGCTTCTGCAGAACCTTGTTCAGTGAGAGGCTAGAAACACATCCATTTCTCACTGCTAGCACAGTGTAACTGGTTTGGGCTTTCTCAGGAAGCTTCCAGGTTGGGCACTAGCTATTTAATGTTGTCACATCACTCCTAACCTGCCTTTTGGAGTATTTTTTTAGTTGAGGAAATAATGTATGATGAATTTGTAAGCATCTATTCTTGCTGTTGCAGATGTGGATCTGTTGAAGGGTAGGAGAGCCCTGCAGAGGGACCTTGACAGTCTGCATGGGTGGGCAGAGGCCAATGGGGTGAGATTGAACAAGGCTAAGTGCAGAGTTCTACACTTTGGCCATGGCAACCAAAGCAGTGCTACAGGCTGGGGACAGAGTGGCTGAGAGCAGCCAGGCAGAGAGGGATCTGGGGGTGCTGGTAGATAGTAGCTGAACATGAGCCAGCCCAGGTGGCCAGGAGAGCCAATGGCATCCTGGCCTGGATCAGGAACAGTGTGGCCAGCAGGACAAGGGAAGTTATTCTGCCCCAGTACTCAGCACTGGTCAGGCCACACCTTGAGTGCTGTGTCCAGTTCTGGGCTGCTCAATTCAAGAGAGATGTTGAGGTACTGGAATGTGTCCAGAGAAGGGCACCAAGGCTGGTGAGGGGCCTGGAGCACAGCCCTGTGAGGAGAGGCTGAGGGAGCTGGGGGTGTGCAGCCTGGAGAAGAGGATGCTCAGGGGTGACCTCATTGCTGTCTACAACTCCCTGAAGGGAGGCTGTAGCCAGGTGAGGTTGGTCTCTTCTCCCATGCAAGCAGCAACAGGACAAGGGGACACAGATCCAAGTTGTGCCAGGGAGGTCTAGGCTGGATGTTAGGAGGAAGTTCTTGTCAGAGAGAGTGATTGGCATTGGAATGGGCTGCCCAGGGAGGTGGTGGAGTCGCCGTCCCTGAAGTTGTTTAAGCAAAACCTGGATGAGGCACTAAGTGCCATGGTCTGGTTGATTGTCTAGGGCTGGGTGCTAGGTTGGACTGGATGATCTTGGAGGTCTCTTCCAACCTGGTTGATTCTATGATTGTTGTGTAAACACCTCTCCTTGGGATGCACCAGCTTCACAGGCCTCCTAATTTGTTGCATTTGGCTTTTTTTGGTGAATATTCTCTTTGTGGCTATTAAATAGTAAGCAGATGTCCATCAGAAAACATGCCTTATAGCAGCTGTCTTGTTTGACAGAGCTTTGAAGAGCAGACACATATTTTCTAGTAGCTTTATTTTCCAAATCTATTTATTTTAACAAACAAGGAGTAACAAAAAAATAATTCAGAAGTAAGCTTTCACCAAAAGTGTGTGATTTATATTGCAAATTATGTTGGGCAGTCATTCCTGGTCTTTAATCAGCTTGCAGTTATGTAGTTGCAGCCTGACCCCCTAAAGAGATATATGTGTATGCAGAGATGCGTGTCCTTGTGCTGGGTAAGTCTGCCACTGGTCATAGACTAGAATCATAGAATCATTTTGGTTGGAAGAAACCTTTAAGGTCCTCAAGTCCAACCATTAACCCAGTACTGCTAGGTCACCACTAAAACACATATGCTTAATGTCTTTTCAGTTCCTTAGGTGTGGTGACTCCACCACTTCTGTGAGCAGCATGTTTCAGAGCTTGCCAACCCTTTCAGTGAGGAAATTTTTCCTGATATCCATTTTAAACCTCCTCTGGCACAACTGGAGGCCATATACTGTTGTCTTGCTCGCTGTAAGAACAGACCAACCCTTGCCTTGTTACAATCTCCTTTCAGGTAGTTGTAGACAGTCCCCTTAAATAAAATCTTTTTCACACGAGGTGAGATTTTGGTGGATGTGAACCACATCCTTCTAGTGTGGCTCAAGTCCAATGGAGTCCTCTTAATTTTGCCAAACCAGGGAGAGCTGCTGTCGTCTGAGCCAAAACCTTTTTCACTTGGGCATCTCATTTTGGCTGAAACTCTACATATGTTTTAATGACCTCTAAACTAAACTTGCCAAGTGACTTCCTAATATTCCAAACCACTTTAGCTGCTTCTACTCTTAGTAAATAATGTTGAGAGAAGCTTCCTGAAAGCAGGGAAGAACCACAGATTCAATATTTTGAATCAATGTATTTCCTCAGCTAAAGCTTTATGCAGCACCTCTGGAATCAACAGGAGGTTTGTCATTGACTTCAGGAGGAATGTCTTGCTTTAAAAGAAGAATCAGACACATCCCCTCCTTCTCTTGATCTGTGATACAGGATGCACCAATGTTCTCTGGTGCTTCCCAGGTTAATTTCATCCTGATGCCATGCAGTGAAGGAGAAGCACTCCACCAGAATGAGAGCTTTGCCTATCTCTTGTTGGTTAGAACAGCTTCTCATCATTTACATTTCATCCTGATGCCATGCAGTGAAGGAGAAGCACTCCACCAGAATGAGAACTTTGCCTATCTCTTGTTGGTTAGAACAGCTTCTCATCATTTACATTTCATCCTGATGCCATGCAGTGAAGGAGAAGCACTCCACCAGAATGAGAGCTTTGCCTATCTCTTGATGGTTAGAACAGCTTCTCATCATTTACATTTCATCCTGATGCCATGCAGTGAAGCAGCACTCCACCAGAATGAGAGTTTTGCCTATCTCTTGATGGTTAGAACAGCTTCTCATCATTTACATTTCATCCTGATGCCATGCAGTGAAGAAGCACTCCACCAGAATGAGAGTTTTGCCTATCTCTTAGTGGTTAGAATAGCTTTTAAAAGGAGTGTTCAGTTCTTTTTACTTATGTGCCACATAGGTGGGCTGGTACCACCCTGCCATTAGGGCAGTCATCTGCTGAAGAGACTAGGAGGATACATCAAAACTCTGCTAGCACTTTCATGTGGGGGGGAGAGGGGGGATATTTGGTTAAGTAGATGTTTATCTGGGAAAGTCATCATCTGGCTAGCAGCATACTGAATGTTTCTAAGCAGCTAACTTATGTATACTAAACAAATTTGGTTTGGCTGCAGCTAGAGCTGCCCTGTGGAAATTCTCAACATACATTTGTTTGATTGAGCTGTCATTTTCAGTTGATCTGCTGATGATCTGCGTCACTTTGTTTAAATGTCCTGGTGGGTTTTTTTTTATACAGTGCAAAACCAGTCCTCTTTCTGTGATGGATTAAATTGAGGTGAAATTCGAGAGTTACTCCTGTTTTCGATTTCTGTGCTCTGAGACAGGTGGGCTGGAATGACAAAGAACTTCACACACAAACACATTAAAACCAAAACAGAGTGGATGCCCTTATGATTTAAAACATCCGTAGATGTGTCAACTACCAAATGCTCCTGTTCAAAGAAGTTGCTGGGATTTGCACTTTAAACAACAAATGGTAGTTATTTGGTCTCTCCTGTTCAGCTAAAATACCTGGATAAATACAATGCTGAGCACTTTACCCTCCTGCAAAATTCCCTGTGTGTGCATTAGGACTGAGGTCTGGCCTCTGGTGAGGTAGCGCAAGGTTAACCCTCAGATGAAGTCCCTGGTGAGCAGCAGGGAGTCTGAATGGGCTCTCCTGTGTGGTGAGAGTCTGCCAGCCCAGTGTGGCAACTGGGCAGCCCCTCTGGTGGTGGTCTCAGACCTGGAGATGTGCTTCTTGCAGGAACTTGCTAACAGACCAAAGCTACTTTCAGACTACAGCATCTGATCCATCTCTTATGGATTTTGGGAAGTATTGCTTAAGGTTTGGGCTCTCAGTTGTGCTTCTTCAAGGCTGTTAAGTGTGAGATCCTGGGTGTTCCCACCAGTCTTGGAGAGGAGTGGCAAATGGGTTCAGCAGGGTAAGAGAGGTGGCTTGGTGAGGCACAGCTAGCTTTGAGCATATTACCTGGGAGAGGAATCCTATCAACATACTCAGCCTAGTGTTTAGCTCCTAACCCCCTTCTTTCATCAGGTTGACCTTTCCATAGCCCCTGTCCAGAACCCTCACTAAAATGCAGCTCTTGCCCATACCTATCATGGCCAAGTTTGCCACTTTTTGATCTTCAGAGCCCTTTGAAGGTTCTCTTTGCTGACTTCTAACTTGTCCTGTGTGGGCTGATGCCTGTACACAAACCACCAACTACTGCTCTGCAGAGCAGCTGTACCGTAGCTTTGTGGGGGCAGAACTGCAGGGTAGCCACTCCAGACAACTTGCTTACTTTCTGAGCTTGCCACTGATCTTGTTTGCAACTGTGGGTTGCTCGTGTTGACTCATATGGCTGCAGTTTGCTCCTGTGTGAGATGGAAGCGTGCTTGTGCACTAAGCACTCATTCAGCACATCCTCATGATGGTAACAGTAATATTTTGTGTTTTTCTCTCTGACATGTTTGGAGTAATGCATGGTCTTACCTAGCTTGCTGGATTTAAAGCTCATGGAGTGTGGAGAAGGTCAGCTAAATACCAGTTTGATGCTTGCTTTGAAAAGTCCTCTAGTGCCATGGTCTAGTTGATTGGACAGGGCTGGGTGATAGGTTGGACTGGATGATCTTGGAGGTCTCTTCTAACTTGGTTGATTCTATAAGAGTTGCTTTTATTCAGTGTCAGCCTCTAACAAGCTTATGAAGGAATGTTTAAGATAGAATTTGTTGTTTTCACTTCCCTCCTCAGAAAAATCTCTTCCATGAGTAGCAATTGCATCACTGCTGCTTGGGCAAGTGCAACCCCCACTGCTCCTTCTCCTCTTTGCTCTTCCTGTACCCATACTGATATCATGGTGAAGGGTACCTGTCAGACTATCTCTTCTGTGGCCCCTTATGACTATGTCAAGTGTAACAATCCAGCTTGAAAACTTCTCAGCCTTTTTAGCTTTATTTTGGAAAACAAGAATTGAAACCATTCTCATCATCAACATCAGAAAAAGTCACTTTTGTTTTTCACATTGAAAAGTAACTCCCAAAGCTATTCTTGCTCAAGGGCTCCATCACTTCCATAATTTAGGATATGTCTCTTTGTATATATACATAATATTATGTTACATATACATGTTGTATATATACATTCTTGGCATTATAAACAGCACTTAAATCCATGTCCATAAACATAAATAGATATATAGTTAAGTACTCTTTATAACAGAAGATTAGTGCATAGTGACATAATAAGTAAAATTAAAGTATATAACAACTGCATGTTAGTTTGAGCTTGTAGGATCCTTTGGGATGGGGAGCACTGGCTGGGCCAAGGTCTCTAATGGCACAGCATCCAATTACACCAGGGCTGAATTTGCTCCATTAAGTGCTATGTATTTATTTAAGCTGTCACATATCAGCCTGCACATGAAAACAATGGAACTGGTGAAGGTTGCCAGTTTGAGAAGATTATTTTTCAGATTTGCTTCCAAGTTATGGGGATGAACCAGAAGCTTTCAGAGTGCTGATTTATTGCTCTCTGCTAGCAGCTCACCAGGACCCCTCTGCTTCTCCAAGATCAACAGCTTCATAGAAAGCGATACAAGGTGTATGGAACAAAGAGGGGAATAAATTACATTAGCAGTTAACTTTCTGTACAGTTAATACATATCAATAAATATCTACAGAATCTTTCAGGCTTTGACCAGGAAGCCATGTAAAATAAACTGTAGTCCTACTCTTTTTTCTTTTCTTTTCTTCTCCCCTCACCCCCCCTTTCTTTCTTTTTTTTAAAGTCAAAATAGATCTAACTGATGTTAACTGTTTCACAGCGGGGGGCTCGTTCTGGTTTCACACTGGTGTCACTGTTGATTTTGGAGGGGGGATGTGATCAGAATAAGGACTGTCACTCCTCCCGCCTTACAGCAGGCTACTGGTGCTATGAGAACACTTAGCATTTCCATACTGTCCTACTTTGCATCTTCAAAGCACTGGGGAGAGATGAGCTATTTGCCATGGGGCTCATCTGAGGCAAATGAGATAATATGATCCCGTGGAAGAAATGGGAAACCCAAGAGGGAATGGGAGAATTTGTTACTGGATATTTCTGCAAAAGCAACTGAGTGTGGAGTGTCGCAGCTACTTGCTCCCAATGTAAGCAAAGTTCCATGGTTGTTTGGACCAGGGAGGTGAGAGCCCAGGAGGTCTTTCCTTTTGGTCCTGTGTGCACTGGAATATCTTCTTAATCTAGTTTAAACTAGCTACTCTTGGAAAACTCTGGTCCTTGCTGGCTAAAATCTCCCCAGTGGGTTCTATTCCTGTGATCTCTGCCTGTAAAACTTTGGCTTTCATGGAAGCCTCCAAACCTGCAAGAAGAGGGCATCATTTGCAGTCAAGCTCCCGGTCTCTAAGAGCTACAGGGGAAAAGTTTTCTCTTCAAGAACAGCAAGGCAGAGGAATGTAACCAATTCTGCTCATTTTCCTCCAAAGAAAGAGGAAAAGAGTATGAATGAAAGTCAAGTGTTAGTCTGCCTTCAAGTGAAGGGTGTTTGAAAGGGTAGTTTTTGGCTGAGATTGCAGATACTTGTTAAAGAAGGAGCAGGCACCTCCTGATGTCGGCTGGGGAGACCACCAGCAAGGGGGGAAAACTCGGAGGTAGTGTTGAAAGCCTCAAAGCAGTCAACCTACAGAGGGCTTAGCCTTCAGAGATGTGCTAGGTAATTGCAGCCAGGCAAACACTCTCGGAGGAGTTTCTAAATTGCACAAGGAACAATTTTGCAGGAAAGAGGTGACAAAGGTGACAGCATCCTGTATTTGCCTAATTTTCTGCAAACGCTTTTAATTTCAAAACTAAGCTCCTGGCTGCTCAGCAAAACTCCCAGAGTATATGGGGGATGGATTTAATAGTTTTTAAAAACTTCTCTGAATGCTTTCCATGATTTTTTTTTAAATAACAACATGGAAAAGAAAACAAAGGATTTCTGGGAAAAGTAGGAAGAGAAAGAAGTGGGAGAGTAGAGAGAGTATAGAATCATAGAATCAACGAGTTTGGAAGAGACCTCCAAGATCATCCAGTCCAACACAGCACCCAGCCCTAGACAATCAACCAGACCATGGCACTAAGTGCCTCATCCAGGTTTTGCTTAAACAACTTCAGGGATGGCAACTCCACCACCTCCCTGGGCAGCCCATTCCAATGCCAATCACTCTCTCTGGCAACAACTTCCTCCTAACATCCAGCCTAGACCTCCCTGGCACAACTTGGAACTGTGTCCCCTTGTCCTGTTGCTGTTTACCTGGGAGAAGAGCCCAACCCCACCTGGCTACAGCCTCCCTTCAGGTAGTTATAGACAGCAATGAGGTCACCCCTGAGCCTCCTCTTCTGCAGGCCCCTCACCAGCCTTGGACACAGCACTCAAGGTGTGGCCTGACAAGTGTTGAGTGCAGGGGCAGAATAACCTCCCCTGTCCTGCTGGCCACACTGTTCCTGATCCAGGCCAGGATGCCATTGGCTCTCCTGGCCACCTGGGCACACTGCTGGCTCATATTCAGCTACTATCTACCAGTACCCCCAAATCCCTTTCTGCCTGGCTGCTCTCCAGCCACTCTGTCCCCAGCCTGTAGTGGTGCTTGGGGTATGAAAGGTGTACAGGAGAAAAGCCAACCTGGCTGTTGAACACCTTCTCATAGTGGAGGATTGAGACAGGGCCTGGGGAGGGAGCTGTGGTCACTGGCGGTGGTGCAGTGAAGCATCCTTCAGGTGGGCTGAAAGGGGATGGACAAACGCGGTAGTGATGGAAGGGTTTTGAGCCCTTGATTTATTTCCGTATGGGTGGTTTGGTTGCATAAAGCCTGGAGTTTCCCCACATCCTCTTATGCCAAAGCCAAGGAAAATAGCTGTTACAAATGCTTGTAGCTCATCACGCTCTCATGTATGCCACGCTTTCTAGAAAAAATAAACTATCCCAGCAAGGCAAGGGAGAGCTGCGAGTCCATTTAGTGTCGTTTTTCTTCTACATCTGTTCCTTTTTTAAAGACATATTGCCATGGGCTCTGGGGCTTGCTGCAGGGCAGCAAGTAGCTTTTTCCCCAGCTGTGTTTGGATGCCTGCAATAAATGGTGATGGCTTCATGGACAAACCGTATCTGCATCACCACTCAAAGTATCATTGCATTGAAGTCACTGTAAAAAGTCTCCCTGGCTAGGATAGTTCACAAGTTCCAAGTTATGAAAGATGGCAGGAAAGAAATATATTGATCACAAATATCTTGTTGATATTAAAAACTAATAAAATGCAGAGCTGGGACAGATAGAATCTGATTTGTGAGAACCAAATAGTAGAAGTGTCTGGAGGAAGGGGCAGTGGCTGGAGCAAAGGAAGTGGGATCAATGGAGAGAAGTAGATCAGAATGCTTGCTGCTTTTTTTTGTCCTGGGAAAAATGAATCAAAGATTCCTGCCCTCTGAAAACGTGTATGCTGTGATGAGTGAGATACTGATGAGAAGCACTTGTCAAAGCATGCCAAAGATCAAGACTTCATGGAGACAAATGGGAACAAATTGTCATCCACATCTTGGAATAATCCCACCCAAAACAGCGCTGTCACACAGGATTTGAAAAGTTCTTCCATATAATGAAATAAAGCTGTCCCAAAGGGCTTTGGTTGGGTTGTCTGGGTTTGTTTGGGTTAAAAATAAAGGCAAAAACCTTTTATATCCAACCTGTTTGGATGAGTAAGACAGAGTGATGCCCTACAGATGCTGAATACATCCATGCATGAAAGTGTAGTTGCTCTTAAGATTCATGATTTTCCAATTAGCTAAGTATGTCTTGCTTGTTACTGGGTGACCTTGTGGAGACATAACTACAGCACATGCTGCTGAGAAGTCACTTGCAGGAAAAATTGTGGCCTTGTATCTTCTCAGAAACAAATGCTGGAAGCCAGCCTTGCCAGACCTTGGCTTTTTGAAGTGGACAGTATTGTGGGATTAATTATTTGATCTTTTTCCTGATTAGGGTATTTGTTAGCAGTACTTCTGTTAGCATTTCAAGGACTTCTACAGTGTATCCCCGTGTCACTCAAATATAATTAAGACTCATTGTAATCACATAATTAAAAAGCTGACTGGCTGCTGGTACAAACCCTTCTGTCTCTGCTCTAAGGCAGCTTGGTTTTCCAGAGGCAACTTCCCAATACTCCAGCCCTCAGTGAAATGAACAGGTACATCTTTGGTGCCTTGTCATGTCTACCAGACCATCTCTGACAATCCCTCAGCTCTTGCTCATTCATCCTTAGCTGCCTTTCACCACTTGTCCCTGTCCCATATTCTTCTCAGGTTGAGTGCAGGCAGGGACATCCCTTTGGGATCCAGATATTTTTTGCCATGAGAGAGAGAACGGAGTGGCCAAATCTTCAGGAATTGTTTTATTTTTTAACTTAGTGGTGTCTAGAATGAAGGTTGCACAGCTTCCCAAAGCAGATGTATGGGTGCTTCTACTCTAGTGCTGAAGTGGCTGCTGGCAGAAAGGGGTTAAATTCCGTTTTATTCATAACATGCTTTTGAAACAAAACTTCATGACCTGGCTGCTTTTCCTTCTTTTTCTTTTTTCCCCCTCCTTTCAAGTGATTATACTTAGCTGCATTATAAGGCAGCAAACGCGTTTGTGTCTCAGGCCCATACTCTACCGGACACTGACATGTTCAACATCTCCCGTGGCTTACCAAACACATCAGGGATGTGGACCTCCCTCTGTTTTCTCATTATGCCAAATAATGAAATGTGGAAATAATTCTAATCCTTTCTTCTGCTTGTGCTGTACCTCTGAAAATATGATAAACTCAATCCAATTAAAAGTCATTACCTCTACAAGGCTCAGTCTCTAGCTATAACCTTTGTTTTATAATTCACTCTGTTATCTGTCTTCATTATAATTTGGTGGAATAGTCATCTTTTATTACCACTTTCTGGTGGAAAGAGGCATGTGATTTCCAGTGCTACTTCGTGACACATCTCAGTTTAAAACAGTAAAGGTCTACTAATGAGTAGAAAGAAGTTCAGTTACACTGATTTATTACATCGAGATAAAGTTTAATTTGCATTGATTAGAATACTGTACGGCTAAGTAATTGTTTTGATTTAAAAATGTTCTTTTGCAGAAAGAGTTTTTCGAGGTGTCAGGGCCTGTTAATGTGCTTTACCTTTTGTGTCTTACCCCAGCTGATAGAGAATTAGTTACATTTTGTTCCTGCCTGGTATTTTCTCTATCTAAGTGGCTGATCTCACTAATTCACATTTAACCTTCCTGTCCCTAGTTCTCTCCCAGGCATGCTGGCCTCTCATGCCATCTCAGTGTGAGAATGTATGTCATGTTTACCATTATGGCAATCAAACAATGAACAAAAGCTGGTTCCTCTAATCCATTTTCCTCCCTTAGCAGTGACCAGTACTCAGGACTCAAAACTTCAAGGCAGTGTTTCGGGTTTTTTTCCTCTTTTTTTTCTTGTTTCCTTTTTCCCTTGGGTCTACTCTATGTAGAGAGTCACAAAGGACATTAGTATGTGTTAGCTGCTGCAGAGCCACACAGCTGAAATATTTTACTTAGATCAAAATACAAACTATTAGTTAAAGTTTCAGCACGCTTTGAGTTCCTCCCAACCAGCATGGAACGCTACAGGCTCCTTGCTAGCAGCAGCTGCAACCCTTAGGGATATCAAACTCTACAACTGGTATTTCCCTTTTCTCTTGCCCCTCACTTTGTGTAACCCAGGAAAGATTTTGGAAGTCAAATATATATTTATTCTGTTGAGGAAACTTTATCAACCAATACCAAAGTTTATTGGCACTAGCTAGTGATATAATGGGTAGTTTAAACCCTGCTAACTGCGAATAATTTTTCAGTGGTGTTTATGATTGCAGTAGGCTCTAACAGACCAGAAGTACAGATAACATAAATATTTCTACCAGAGATGATTTTACTGGCACTATAAATAAAATTAGACTTAACTTGTAAATAAATTCAGCCTGTGCCAGCCGACATTTATAATTCTTTGTTGCTGTGTGTAATACAGTCATTTATATGGAAAGTGCAGAGGAAGATAAGCAGCTAAATTTTGCTTTTCAGTTATGCAGGTGCAGCTTCCTCTAACATCAAGGAGAACAGCTCCTGTGGAAATGAAAGTAGAATTTGACCTGTAGTCTCTCAATGCTGGACCCTAATTAAAAGCCAGCGTCTGGTCCACGTCAGATGCTTTTGACTGTGTTACTCAATTAGACATAACTGACACTAGACAGAGCAGCAAATGCTACTAGTTATTGTAGGGGCTGATGGTGAGAATTGCCAGAGACACAGGCAGGTCTCCACACAGTTACTGTATTATGACTTTGCTGGTCTCGTACCAGCACTTGGCAATGCAGAAATTATCCCCGGTCAAATGCTTGATGCTCTTGAGTGTCTGTAACTCTGCTTTTCACTTGCCTGTGGACAGATTTTGCCCAAGCTCTTGGTGCTCATCCTACCACCAGATTTTTTCTGCTCCCGCTATGAACCTCTTGTTTCAAGTTTGATGTTTGTTGTTTTTTTTAGACACAGTAACTTAAGAAACAAAAGCTGCTTCCCATGCAGGGAAGGTTTTAATGTGCATTGTGCATTATCCATACTTTTAATGAATGTACATCTTGCCCTGAGGTGCAGATAGAAGCTAGCGGCAGCCCTAGGCTGTTTGCACAGGTTGAACTCCCATCTCGTTTCACATGGATGCTGCAGCTCGCAGCAGTGTAAGAAGTTGGTGGTTTCTGTACTTCAGCCCCAAAGTTCTCTGCGCTCAGTCTGCCTCCAGCTGCTTTTTTTTTCCCCTCCTGCTTTTGTCTGCGCAGCTTTTCCTACAACTCCCTCTTCTGCCGGCGCCGCGGAAGGGTTTGCTCCGTGCTGGAAGGGTTTGCTGAGCACGCTGCGTGAATGCCCTCTGCGAGCTGCCGTGTCACCAGCACGAAGGGAAAGCTGGAGCCTGGGCACCACATTTCCCTCTCATTTTCTTACATTAGTGTCAATCCGAAGAAATTCGAGTGACTTTGGCTAACTTCAGGACAGACACTGATCTCATTTATTCCTCGGTGGAAGTCTAAAGTAATTACTTTGGATTTAGCAGTTGTGTAAGAGACATCAGAACGTGGCTTTTGGAGCCACAGCACAGGTGCTTTGGTTCCACTTGCTCTCATTGCATGGTCCATGAGTGTGGTTTGCGGGGCTGGACCTTCTCAGACTTTGGTTTTATCAGGTTTGTGTTAAGGTCAAGTAAAACAAGTACACAAAATACCCATACATTTGAGGGCTAATGTGTGTGAAACTATTTTTCCTTAGTAACCAGGGTGAAGCAGTTTTGAATCATTAAGTGCTGTGTTTATCTTTAAACTTGCTTGTAATCACTTTTGTGGTACAACTAAACCTTCTATTTGTAAGCCACTTTTCCTCTCCACTGTTTTGTCATCTGTGCCTAGCTGGGAAATACTAGCTCTATTCTGTTTGGAATCTCATCTTGTTTGATTAGGTCTGTCTGATGCTTTTTCACAATAGAGTCCTGCCTGGGGCCCTCAGACTGTGTTACAATATAAGTAATAATAAATAGTCAAGGTTAGGTCCAGTTCCACAGAACAGTATTGTGAACAGGGAGCGGCAAAAACCAGTTTCAGGTACGTTAGCTGATAAAATGTTCAAGTAGAGTAATGCAGCTCTTGGCTAGAGTCCTCTCTATGCCTAGAGATAGTAACCTAATCTCTGCATGTTTCTCAAGCTAGAGATCCTTCTCTGCTTTTCCTCTAGGAGATGTAAAAGTGCCCCCCTGAGCCATGTCTACCGGTTGTGAGACTGTCAGGTGGCTTCATTTAGGTCACCATTGGCTTTATGCTCCTTTGGAAGCTAATAGCATTTTTCTCTTAATTTTCTGCTTTTAATGACCTCCCGTGTTCTAGACCAACGTGGATATATTTTGTAGTCAATCAGTCCCTGCCTGGAACAGTTTTTTTCTTTAATACATGTTCAAACAGAAATTCAGATAAAGGTTCCCCATTTGTATGCAACAGGAACTGCCTGCCTCCTTTGCAGATATCTTTGCAAATACTCTGCACTGGTTTCTTCAGCACTGAAGAGAGATACCAGGTCAAATGAATACAAATGTGTCTGTCAAGGATTTGATTCAGGGCTTTGTGGTGCATTCAGATCCACCCTCACCTTATGCAGCAGAAGAGACTAATTCACTGGATCCTACTATGCTCCCCCAAAGCCTCACTTAGCATCTTTGCTAAAGGCTCCTGTGGTCAACAGAGCTTGCTGATTTCAGTGCCTGATGTGCACTGGACTTCCAAGTCCTTCTTATGTCTAGTCTTTAGGGCTAGGGGTCATCTTTCTCACCTTTGTGGGCACGAACCTGTGTGTCTCTTCTCATTACAAAGAGCCACTTCCACATTATCTCAGCTCTTACTTATCCTACTTGGAAGATGATGGCATTAGAAACACTTCTGAAGTAGGCTCTCTAGATGCTTTTGCTTCCAGCCTTCCTCAATCAGCCATCCAGCTTATGATTAAGTCACTGGTGGCCACATGCATGACCCCAAGTGCAGAGACTCAGATTTATGTGCTAGAGGGTTTATCAGTTGGTAGTTGCTTTGGGAATGTACATCTTTTGGCACAAATTGCTGGAAGAAAGGGAGAATAGACAGTCTGTATGGGTGCACTTCTGTTTGTTAGTGGTGGCTTTGCATCTGGATGCAGACTTGATCCTTGGAGGACCCTGTGTGAACTCTGAGTTGAGGACCACCCTGAAATGCTGATAGGTATGACAGGCGAGTGTCCCCCCTTGCCATGAGGTGCTGTTGTGTGGTATTTCAGCTCCACTGAATGTGTGGCCCCGCGTGCTTTTGAAAGAGCACGCCTTTGCCTCGCTAGCAATTGTGCCAGTGGAACGCGGTTTGGGTTGTGTTCAGCAACCTCTGCTTCCCTCAGTCGTTAGTGCCTCCTACCTAATTGCTCTTGGAAAGGAAGAGTGAGCTGAATGCTATGAAACATCTAAATGGAAGGAAGACCTCTCCACCTTCCAGCCATGCACAGAAGCTCTCTCGTTCTTGAAATGACCTCAGGTCCTGCAGTTACTGTGGTAGCTTTGGCATGTTGCTCTCCTGTCCTCATCAGGCACATCTCCAGCCTGGAGCCACGTGGACTCTTTCCTGCTGGGGTGCAAGGTTGTGTCAAATGTGCCAGCGCAGGTGTCCACCCTGGTCTTTTAGTAGCAATTAACCTTTCCTCCTGGGTTTCCTTTGAAGCTTGCTCATGTTTTTATTGTAATGTAGCAGTGAAGAATTTTACGGGGGCTAATATCTAAGCTTCCACATTACCTGATCTCATCTGTTCCCTTATCAGGGGGGCTCATTTTTTTTCTTTTTTTTGGGGTTTTTGTTTCATCCTATTTCTACTGGGGATAATTATTTGACTTAAAAGAAGCCATCTTGCTTTTCAAAAGCACAACGCCATCCACACAAATGATTTGCGGTTCGCTGGGAAAAGGAGTGCTTATCAGCACCCTCCTTGGCTCTAATTCCAACCTTACAAAGATTTTCTATCAGTCAATATCTCACCGTTTTGCCCAAGTCCCTCTTGATCCACGTGGGTGTAAATTTTCAGGGGACTAGTCCCACATGCTTGGAAAATGAAGACCAGATCCTCGGTTCATGTGTATTGATTTTAACACAGCTCCTTCTTAATTTCACAAATATGGCTTAATGGTCTTCCCGTCTCTTGGTCAGTCGTAATTCAACTTCTTGTTTATTTTGAGGTTTCAAAAAAAATATTTTTGCTAGAATATGTTGCTATTTCAGGCAGAATACTATTTCAGTAATCCCTTTTACCCACACTGTTAGGGCTGTGGGGCATACAGGCGTATTATATTTTCCAGAGCTTTCAAACCGAAAGCCCGTGTTTAACGACGACATCGGGTGTGGCTGCTGGAAATCAAAGGAGGCACAATAGACCCAGCAAACGGACTTGTCTCCCTGCCAGGCTTCCAGAGGCCAATTTATCAGCTGCAGGTTTGACCCTATATGGCTAAAAGTAAGCGTAGCCAGAATGACTGAGATAAGTATAACCAAGGCCTTTGAGTCTGCGAGAGAGAAATTAAACTGGACTGTCCCTGGGGGAGAGGAAACATCTGTAAAGTTGTGCTTGCTGAATGTTTAAGGTTCAGTCTGTCCCAGCTCATGGGCAGCCACTGCTGGCAAGTGGGGCTGAGGAAGGTGGTCCTTTGGGGATAGGCACAGAGTAGGTTGTTGCTTGCTGTGACCTAAAAGATTTGGCTGAGCTGCTTTGTTGTTTGGTGGAGGAGAGTTGAGCATAGCCGTGGGACACTTGTTTTTGTGAGGCACTGAGTAGTAGGATGGGGGACAACAGAAGTGACTGTGTGAGATGGGTTTTTTAAGGAGCTTGAATGTCAGGCACCCAGCTGTCATGGAAAATCAGTAGGATTTAGATGCCTGAAATTTTTAACCCCCCTTCCTCTTCCAGTGAGCCATGTGCTTATCATCATCCAGATCACTTTCCTTGTGTGATTTTTCTTCCTGCACCCCATGTGTATACATGGCTTGTTGGGTGTTTTCCTCCCTTGTTTCAAAAACAGCTGAAGTCTTTTAGGCAGGATTGTAATCTAAACAGTT
Organism: Pogoniulus pusillus; assembly: GCF_015220805.1. Classification (NCBI taxonomy): domain Eukaryota; kingdom Metazoa; phylum Chordata; class Aves; order Piciformes; family Lybiidae; genus Pogoniulus; species Pogoniulus pusillus. The sequence continues at coordinate 12,048,096 of NC_087289.1, forward strand.
GGGGGAAGACATCTGAATGAGAGTGAGCCTGCCTTGGGTGGATGCAATGTTGCTGCCAACCCATGAAGTCAGGGAGCATATTGAAGTTTTGAAGATGCTCAGGAGGTGTGGACCAAGCTCTCTCATCCAACCCACCGTGGTGGAGCAAACCCATGTTTGGAGACAGCACTGATACTGTGACGGCTGCTAGTGTGGTAGTTTCAGTGCAGGGCAGAGTGAGTGATGGCATCCAGGTGGAGCTGTGTCTCTACTCTTCTCACGTAGTCTTTCCAAGCTGAGTTTTGCTGTGGGCGGGTAGATACAGCCATGTGCTAAACGTAGGTGCTAGGCTCAGAGCAAGCTCTTTGCACCAATGCTTTCATGAGCCCTTAGGCATCTTTGCCAAACTTGGCACTGCTGAGCTATGACAACCACAGTTTCTGAAGCACAAGGGGTGGAAAAATCCTTCTGTGTCCTTCTCAGCTAAATGGTAGAGTCAGTCAAGATTTTCTGCTTCTTAGAGTGCTGGATATTAGAAAAGTGGCAAACTAATCAATATTGGGTTCCATCATTAAAGCGCAGGGAGAGTCTGCCAAACCGGAGGCCAAGGGAATGGGTAGCTGAACTTTCTTGTGACATGTATGAGGTCATAGCCAGTGCCACATGAAAGAAAGAAAAACAGTCCATGGCTGTGAATAAATTGCTCACAGATGAAGAATCCAGTTTGCCAGTCATGTGATGGCAGCAATCTATTCAAATGATTTGTTATGTCCCAGTGTTTGTCTTAGGCAGTACCAGAAGCATGAAAGTACAGATATAAAACTGTGAGATAATATGTAACAAAGATGTGGGAGATAATGGGCTATGACCAGTTTTCAGTTGAAAAGGCATACGGTGCTAATCTACCATGGATAGTTTCTTAAATGAGCAAGAAATTGAAAGAACATTTTAAAGTTTCCTGTTTCTTCACTGAGACGAAGTCATTCTGAACGCCAAGCCCAGCGTAACACTTTAATTTCTAGGCCAACTGTATTATGCAAATCTCCTCATGCTCAGATCTTAAATACCCTATCTCTTTACTTCATTCCTTGGAGAATAGTATTCTCACCCTCAATTTAGGTTAGAATTAAGTGGAATGAGTTTTGGTCCATAGGAAAGCTACGGTAGCAGTCATAAAGTTAAATGAATGTAAATAATTAAGAAGTTTTTTGGTTGATTTCTCTCTTCTCTCCTTTTGCATGTGTTATTGACTTGAGCACTGCATTGCTAGTGCAGCTGAAGCCCATGCCCGTGACTGAAAGGAATTTACAATCAGGCCTACATTTGGAGCTGTCAAAAATACTGAGTTTTTCTTTCTTCTTTTTTTTGTCTTTTTGTTTGCTGGCTTAGCCCCAGAGATGGTTTGGTGGTGTTGTTTGGGTTTTTTTTCAATGCAGTTTAGATCTGTCCCAGGGTTTTGGGTTGTTGTTGTGTTTTTTTTTTTTGGTTTTTTTTTTGTTTGTTTGTTTTTTGTTTGTGTTTTTTTTTTGTTTGTTTGTTTTTTTGGGTTTTTTTTGGTTTTGCAACTCTAAGAGGAGAAGGTTCATGTTCTCTATAAGGAGCTGTTTGGATCCTGAACTTACTTTAGACCATTGTGTTTCTCGGAGGTCAATGATAAGACGCTGATTTACATCAGCTGAAGTTCTTGCCAAGGGTTGTGTGGTAAGCTGGATCCTTTCCTCCAAAGGCTAATTGGAGGCCATCAAACTTAATTTTGGCTACTTTAGGTTTAATCTGTCTCTTTGAAAGACCCGTAAAGCTGTCCCGCTTTTCACTTCACTTAAATGTCAGTTGTAGTGTATAATGCTGGCTTTCAATTGCAATTTCAGGGAGTGTGCAATGCAGAGTGCTGTACCCCTACCAGATTGGACAATAGGCTGTGCCTGTATATACATCTGTGTGTAATTCTCTTGCTTGTGTCCAGTGATGTAAACCACTTTTGATGTTAGGAACACTGAGAAACACTGTTTATCCTAGGCCTACAGTAGGGAAAAGGCTCAGCTCCTTCTGGGGTGAGGCTCTGCTGCAGGACTTGTGACTGAAGGTGCTGCCCACCTACCAAACTGCCCTTTCCATTTCATCTGCTGGCTACAAAGATTTCATATGCAAAAATATGCCAGAGTATTTCAAATCCTACTGTTTGGCTTTATTTTCCAGGTGATGAGTGCTTGTATGAAAGCTTTCCTGAACTTCCTTTGGAGGAAGTGCCAGAAGCTGATGGAGAGGCTGCAAACGTCCAGTGTCCAACATCCATCAGCATTCAAGAGCCATCTTCTCCAGCAACCTCCAGCGAAGCTTTCACGCCAAAGGAGAGCTCTCCTTACAAGGCTCCAATATACATTCCTGATGACATTCCCATTCCTTCAGAGTTTGAGCTCCGAGAATCCAACATTCCTGGAGCAGGATTAGGGATATGGACCAAAAGGAAGATTGAAGCAGGGGAAAAATTTGGCCCTTTTGTCGGAGAGCAGCGGCCACACCTGAAAGATCCCAGTTACGGTTGGGAGGTAAGACACTGTACATTCTTTCAGCCCATTGAAATCTCTTGTGTGTCTATAAACACAGAAGTGTTTGCAGAGGTCGAATCCTATCTTGCAGCAGCCAGGAGGTATTTGTGTGCATGAAGGTGGTTTTGTGGCTGTTTGAGGCTTTCTGGATAGAAACAAATGTAAATTAAAATGGAAGGGGAAAGACAGGAGCTATTGTTGCTTTTAATGTGTGAAATCTCTTTGGGTGGATGTTGGCAGGTGATGCCTCTTTCAGGGCAAAGAGAGGAGGTAGTTGTGTGGTTGGAACATTTCTGTACTGTTTTCAGTCTGCTCTTGGGCATTGCTGCAGTAGGGTGAGGGATTTGCCAATGACACTGCACTATCTGAAAAGGAACCGGGTGCCGCGCTCAGGGTTGCGACTTGCCGCTTTCTGTCAACGATGATTAGAGTAGCCCTAAAAATCTAGTCCTGTGGGTCTAAAATAGCTACTGCAGAACCTCCTGCTGCTTGGGGAAGTCAGAATTTGGGAATCTCGTCCTGCTTGCATTTAACTTAAGAGGAATTCCTCACTTGTTTGGTGTAATGTGTTTGGATGCTGTTGTCAAACCTAGCACACGTGGGGATGATGTGGCTCATGTTACTTCTGCAGATGCTCAAAGAAATGTTGCTTTTCCTGAAGGAGCTCAAGGCTTCTTTTGGTGACCCATAGTGGTTGTGTTTTGCTTTCCCTGCCTTTGAGGGCAACATGTTCTCCTTGCTGTGGCAGCAGGATGGAGTTGGCTGAGCTTGCTGCCAGTTGCATTATGGTGTAATAAATGTTCTTGCGTGATTTTATTCAGTGTTAACAATGTGCTGCAGAAACAGAGCACAATCTCAGCTTTCCATCTGCACGTTTCCTTTGGTTTCTGATAAGGGGAGAAGTGCAGAGTTTGCACAGCTCTCCAGGGGCATGGCTGACCTCTGGAGAGATGGGAGGTTCATTTTCCCAGGAAAAATGGAGTTTTGCTGTGGAGCAGAGCCTTCTGGATATGTTGGATAACAGAGGTTTGATTTGCTTTGAACCGCCCACAAGCACTTGGTGAGTTCATTCCAAACTTTCCATCCAGTTGTTTAAACTCTTGTGAGACCTGTGACAATATGACAGAATAGTGTCAGGAGAAATTATAGGCTTGGCAGCACTCTACTGAGTTAACAGGTCCCGGTGCAATATAATTGCTGGTGAGAAATCTTTATTATTTGAAAAAGGCACCAGGAAACCATAAAATCTGACCTTTAACCACACCACAATTAAACACAGATATTGATAACAGAAACTGGAGCAAAACCACCAAGACATGGCTTTACTTACGAGTTTAACATGCTCCAAAATGAGGACATTTTACACTGGATCCCTGAGTGGTGTAGTGCAGGAGTCTCCTAAAACAGAGGGAAACCGTCTTGATTTTCACATCCTTAGGTACTGACAGTACACTGCAATATTAGAGACTAATAACATTTAGAATGTTGGGGGTCTATGAGATCCAGGGAAGAAATACACACATTGATAGTGCTCGAAGCACAGCTGTAGCAGACTGAATTCTTTCCAAGCTGCAGGACTTGTGCCATTTGAAGTGTGTTATGTATTTGGGACAGCTGGGGAGAAGCCATTGAAAAGTGCTGGAGTGAAATCACACAAAATCAACAAGTTAGGTCCCTCTGCAGCTTGGCCACTTAGCTAGAAGTGCTCTGCAGTGCTCAGGGGAGCTTGAAACAGAATATTTTTTCCAACAACAAGTGGGTTAAGTACATTTGTTGTAACTGAAGTGAGACAAAGAAATGCTGGTTACCAGAGTTTACACAATGAGTAAAATGGCACATAGTGAAAGGTCAAGGCTAAGGGAAAGGTGTGGGGGGACCTGGTAGTGCTGGAGGAGACTTTACCAGCACCCATCCCAGCCCAAAGGTTTATTATCACACTGCTGTGGAAACTCAAAATTCCTTGGACTTGTGCCTTGGGATAAAAAAGGGAGAAACAAGGTGCTACTGGTGTGGGGGCTTGGTCAGTGACTAAGGCTGGTGAGGGAAAGGTATCATTTATTGGGGTTTAAGCATGGTCCTTGGAATTCCAACTTTCTGTTGTCTTTTCTGCCTGCATGGACACTTCTGTGAAACAGGGCATTTGTCCTGTCAGGTGCCAAAAAAGTCAGTTAAGAAATAGAGAATTCAGTCTGCTAATTATCAAGAGGAAATTTCATTATCACATTTTAAATGGTGGAAGGATGAGATCAAAGTTTCTGTATGGAATTGACTGTGGATTTAAGTCCTTTTGTTGTAGGAGTGAGTTTCATACCGTCAAGGAAAGAAAGATTTTAGTTTGCTCCGTGAGTTATGCCAATATAGATGCAATATTCTCTTATGTTTGATTGCATATCATTCCTAGAGTATTTCATGGTGCCACAGAAGTCAGCTTCTGAGTGGAAGCTGGTGGCTTCAAAAGGTGTCTCAATCTGCTTGCTGTTCCCACAGGCCAATGAAAGCATACCACCATGTCCTGGCTTACTTATTCCTTCCCCTCACACGTGCATTGCTCTGAGAAACACATAGTGGGGTTGCAACATTTCTAGAACTGCTGTGCTCCATGAATTCTCTTGAATAGACTCCCATGTGGCTGCAGAAAGGATGAAGTTGTTACTGGGAAAAATCAGTCTTTCCATTTTATCTGTGTTTTCCTGGGTTTAAGGTGAGACACTGAATGTAAAGCGGGGTCTGAGTTTCAAATATAGAGGAAGAATCTCTCTTCAAGGAAATAATTAGCATAAACATGGAAATAGTTTTGGAAGGGAAGCTGATCATCTTCCTTAGCTATCTTCTGATGCTTTGTATGTTACTGAATTTGCTTCTTTTTTTGCCATTGTTTGAGATTGCTAGATAGCCAGGAGTCTTCACCTAGAACATAGCCAGGAGTCTTCACCTAGAACATAGCCAGGAGTCTTCACCTAGAGCATTTCACAGGATATTAGAGGTTGGAAGGGACTAAAGAAGTCCAACCCCCCCTGCCAGAGCAGGACCATACGATCCAGCTCAGGTCACATAGGAACACATCCAGACAGGCCTTGAAAGTCTCCAGAGAAGGAGACTCCACAACCTCTCTGGGGAGCCTGTTCCAGTGCTCTGTGACCCTTACAGTAAAGAAGTTCTCCCTGGTGTTGAGATGGAGGGACCTCTTGTAGAACCTTTTCAACCCCAAACTGTATGTACACATTGCAGGGAAGAGTTTACAGCTGCACACAAATTTGGACTAAAACTACTTTTTTTTTTGGTTCTGTTTTTGAAAGGACATTTTTATTCCTTTGCAAAAGTTTGTCATAGTTTGGGCTATTTCCAGCTGTGGGATACTTCCAACTTCAGTTTTTGTTACTGGCATTCATCTGAGTTGATGCTAGGATTAGCCTGTAATGGTCAGGAGAGAAGTGTAAGCTGGAGGAGCTGCTGCAGTTGAATTTTTCAACTCGGCAGTTGATAATAAAGAAAAATTTGCTGTGGAAGGCTGAGGAATTTCATGGGCCCTGTTGCTACCTTTCCCTGCAGCAAGACTCTCTATGGCATCAGCACTTGTCAAAGCAAGTTCAAGAAACCGAAGTCTATTGTGTCCACTTACATACTTCAGCCGTAAAACACACACTGGGGCAAAGAGAATTTGTTGCGATACGGTTGCGCTCGCTTCTTGATTAGAGTGCTGCAGACCAGTTTAAATGAAAAGCCATAAATCTGGACTTTATCTCATTTTGTGGGTCTAGAGCTGAGCATTATCTAATCAGGTATTGGTTAACTAAAGTACAGATCGAACAGGGGGTCACCGGACAAGGGGAAAGGTCGAGCTTTTTGGCAGTTTGTCACCGGGGTTTTAGTACTTGCCGGCAGCCCGACTATCTGAGAGGGTCGGCAGGCTGGTGCTCAGTGGTTGTTTGAAAAAGGGAAAATTGACTGCTGCTTAATCAACAAAGAAAACAAGCTTTTAAGGGATGGCAGTCATTATTTTTTTTTTTTAAGCAAAAGCAAGGGAATGCAAATTTAGTGATTTCATCGTGGTTCATGCCCTGCTATGAAAAACAACTGAGAGAGTATTTCAGAGGAAGCCTTGGAATAGGTCACCACAGCACATGCGCCTATCTTGGAGCTACTTCTTCCAGAGTACCTCAACTAGTCAAATTCAGGATTCTGACTCCTCTAGCAAACTCAAAGTCTCATTCATAGCAACAATTTCTTCATGGCTCTTTTTATTCCTGAACTTGTATTTCTTTTCTAGGAAGTCAAAACCAGGAGCCATAAACTCTAATAAATCAAACTCGACACCGAAGTAAAGAAAATATTGTAGAGCTTTATAAAGCAGGATATAATCTGTTTATAGAGCAGAGTGTGTTTTCCTGTTATGGTAGGGAGGCTGAAAAATAGCTTGGACTCGGTCAAGAATCATAGAATCAACCTGGTTGGAAGAGATCTCCAAGATCATCCAGTCCAACCTAGCACCCAGTCCTGTCCAATCAGCTAGACCATGTCTTTTCTTGAACCCCTTCAGGGACAGTGGCTCCACCACCTCCCTGGGCAGCCCATTCCAATGCCAATCACTCTCTCTGGCAACAGCCTATACCTCCCTTGGCACAGATTGAGACTGTGTCCCCTTGTTCTGTTGCTGGTTGCCTGGGAGAAGAGACCAACCCCACCTGGCTACAGCCTCCCTTCAGGGAGTTGTAGGCAGCAGTGAGGTCTGCCCTGAGCCTCCTCTTCTGAAGGCTGCACACCCCCAAGCTCCCTCAGCCTCTCCTCACAGGGCTGTGCTCCAGGCCCCTCACCAGTTTTGCCACCCTTCTCTGGACACATTCCAGTATCTCCACATCTCTCTTGAGAAGCCCAGAACTGGACACAATACTCAAGGTGTGGCCTGACCAGTGTTAACTATAGGAGAAGAATAACCTCCCTTGTCCTACTGGCCACACTGTTCCTGAGTAAGCTTTTGGTGATGCTATTGCTTCTATATGAAAATTAGAATCAGAGGATCATTAAGGCTGGAAAATACCACCTTAGATCATCCAGTCCAACCATGATCACAGTGCTACCATGACCGCTATATGTCCCAAAGTGCTATGTCTCAGCATTTTACGCACCAATAAGAGGCCATTTGGCCATTTGTTTACTTCTCTTTTTAACATTTCTTAGGTGAGTCTTTGAGGAAATCTGCACAGCTTCCTAAAAACTGTTCTGAGATACAAACATCCTGCTGATTAATCTGTTTGGGTGAAGTTCCAATTTTAAGTTTGAATTTTGCACTCTTTCTTTTGGCATTCTTAAAAATGCAATTCAGGTCTGTTTGAGATTCTGGCTTCCAGTGGTACCATCTTTCTTTCTGAAAATTAAATAAGAAGTTACAAAATGCAATGGTATAGGCTTGTGGAGTTGGAATCTCATCTCTGTCCTCTCAAATCCATGTTGTAGTACTTAAACAGATAGCTTGGTTTCCTGCTCATACCACCCACTGTAATCAACAGGAGTTACCAGCTGATTTCTCTCTCTGTGTAGATGTTATCCCCTAATTTATGCTGCCTTTTGGAAAGTCTTTGTCAGAACGTTGAAAGCTGCTTTTGTCTTTTTATTTAACATAAAACCAGAACAAGAGGCATCTATGCAACAGCATATGGGAATCACACATCTTAAAACTTGCATTTAGCTGTTCTTGATGAACAAGAACAGTTCTGAAGGAAAAACTTCCATTGTAGTCAGTGAAATCACACTAAGAGAGTACAGCAGATTTGTCTTTTTACAAAGGGAAAAATAAAAGAAACCAAGACTTCATCACTTGTGAATATTTTTCTTTGGGAAGTAGAGTTTGTCCTGGTGTTGAATAATCCCCCTCCCTTGGTTTTGTGCTGTTGTCTGACACTTTGAGACAGCAAACCAATCAGACCAAATCTCAGCCTCTCCTAGAGGTGCTTTTGGATCAATACAAGACCCAACCTAGTTTTGCAGATTGTGTAATTCTCCTCCAAGTCAACAGATCACCCACTTCTGGGAGCTGCAGGTGGGAGTCACATCCTTACCTTTTTTCCAGCAGGCAGGTGATGTTTTGTCCAATTTGGAGCTCAGCTTTGCAAGCCATAGAACACTCTGGCTGAGATCCAATAAAGCACTTAAGCACGGGCTTATCATCAACAGGATTACCCAGGTGTTTGAGTTAAGCATGTGCTTAGCTGTTGTGTTGAATTCTCTGTTAGGGACATAGTGTTCAGTGCCACCTAGGATGGAGTTCGTACAGTCTATCTTGCCTGGGGTGAGTATGCACAAGGATGCTTCAGAGAGCCCCTCAAAAGTTACCTACAAAAAAGGCCTTACTCAGGGTGCTGCTCATGTTACCAGTCTAAATCCCTCTGTTTGTGTCTATTTTGCGGTGAGGCTGTGACTAAATCAGTTCCTATCCCAGCAATTTGAGTCCTACAGCAAAGTGCACAGATGCCTCATGAACAAAGTGTTGCATCTAAGAGGTGATGTCAGTGGGAAGGCTGAAGCAGCTAGCTGGCTGTTAACACCAATCTTCTCCCTGCTCAAAGGACAGATGGGTTATACTTTTAAATGAGCAAACAGCAGGTTCTTGAAAAGCAAGATACGAGCAGGTTGACTTACCAGGCAATTTGAATTAAATATATTGACAGCAAAGGGAAGATTGTTGGTCTTTTGGCTTGTTTTATGTGAATGGGAGAGTTAGTACGACGAGGCTGGTGAGAGGCCTCGAGCACAAGCCCTACGAGGAGAGGCTGAGGGAGCTGGGATTGGTTAGCCTGGAGAAGAGGAGGCTCAGGGGTGACCTTATTGCTGTCTACAACTACCTGAAGGGTGGTTGTGGCCAGGGGGAGGTTTCTCTCTTCTCTCAGGTGGCCAGCGCCAGAATGAGAGGACACAGCCTCAGGCTACACCAGGGGAAATTTAGGCTGGAGATGAGGAGAAAGTTCTTCACTGAGAGAGTCATTGGACACTGGAATGGGCTGCCTGGGGAGGTGGTGGAGTCGCCGTCCCTGGGGCAGTTCAAGGCAAGGTTGGACGTGGCACTTGGTGCCATGGTCTAGCCTTGGGCTCTGTGGTAAAGGGTTGGACTTGATGATCTGTGAGGTCTCTTCCAACCTTGGTGATACTGTGATACTGTGAAAGAACACAGTAGTCTGCTGTTGTCTTTCGCTTATGTTCCTTACTCAAACTCTTCCATTCTCCTAATTATTTGATTAAGGCAATTAATTAGTCAAGAGTGATTTGCATTGGAATGGGCTGCCCAGGGAGGTGGTGGAGCCACTGCCTCTGGAGGTGTTAAAAAAAAACAACTGGCTGAAGCACTTAGTGCCATGGTCTAGTTGATTGGACAAGGCTGGGTGCTAGGTTGGACTGGATGATCTTGGAGGTCTCTCCCAACCTGGTTGATTCTATGGTTCTATGAAACAGTGTCTCACACAGTGAAGTTGCTGGGATGTGTGCTCTGGCTTTTTTGGTGGCTGCCAAAAAGGTGGTGTCGCTTGGTACTGTTTCAAGCCACCTCTGGTATTGAGACTGCTGGTTGCAAGGTTAAGTCACTGAGCCAACCCAAAGTCAATGTGGCGACAGTGTGAGGAAGAGATTTTCAGCCAGACAGAAGGCCGAGTGAGTGATGGTGTGGCAAGGCAGTGAAATTTCACAGATCATAGAATAGAATAGAATCAACCAGGTTGGAAGAGACCTCCAAGATCATCATCCAGTCCAACCTAGCACCCAGCCCTAGACAATCAACTAGACCATGGCACCAAGTGCCCCATCCAGGCTTTGTTTGAACATCTCCAGAGACAGCGACTCCACCACCTCCCTGGGCAGCCCATTCCAATGCCAATCACTCTCTCTGGCAACAACTTCTTCCTAACATCCAGCCTAGACCTCCTCTGGCACAACTCGGGACTATGTCCCCTTGTTCTGTTGCTGGTTGCCTGGGAGAAGAGACCAACTCCCATATAGCTACAGCCTCCCTTCAGGTAGTTGTAGGCATGTAAAACCTTTGTCTCAAACCTGAAATGGTTTGTGTAGTTTTCTGTTTCTCCCCCCACAGTGGATGCTCCACCATGTCCTTGACCTTGGGGGCAGGAAATAGCCTATTTCATGGCATGGTCTAAAGCCACAGAAACCTCTCTGGAGGTCTATGTATGTATTCCCCACAAAGCCAGTGAGGTTTTAATTTAATCAGGAGGAGCATTAACTCCTGAGGGAAGCAGAGTGAAACCATAAAGGTCAAGTGGACTTAGAATTAGGGAGGGGAGAAGGAAGTTGTGTGGTTTTGGTTTGGGTTGGGTTTAATTTTTATTTAATCTTCTTCAGAGCAGAACTTGTTAGGATTTTTTTCAGGAATTTCTATTCTTTTTTTTTTTTTTAATAAAGTGGTGGTTATTTACTCAGACATGACCCAGGGAGATTTTATTTGAGCTCAGCAGCACTTTGTCTAAGCAGGTAATACCGCTAAATAAACAGAGGAAAGATGATGTTGGAGTGGATCTGTGAGATTATCAAAACACTAAGGGCAACAATTGTGAGAGATGCCATATGTCCCTTTTAGAAGACAAAAGCTGTCAATTGAAATTAAGTCATTAAGGAGGACGATATCAGACAGAAAAATAACAATTAAAAAGAACTGAAGAGATTAATAATTGCATCTAATAGAAATGACAATCATAATTCTTCCCATTAAATAAATATGGTATAAACAAATTATTAGGGGAATGCCACATGATGCAAGGCAGGATTCAAAGATGAGTTCTTTGCATTAAGTACAGTAGATGCCATTAAGGAAAACAGTCAATATGTCACTAAGCCACGGCCTGTAAAATTAAATTGATTTGGTAAATGTAAGTAAGATAGATCTGTTTGCTTTCATCATCAATTTCGAGTGGGTGAACAGGTGATGTCACCAACCTGGGAGCGATAAAGATGCAGGACCATCTGGAAAGCTTTGTGATCGATGGGCAAGTGCTTTTGGATAGTGACAGTGCTGTGGTACTTTGTCACTTGGGATGCAGTACTTAATAACTTTTCAATACCATCATAATAAATTTCACTGCCTTATTAATATAGAAATGGTGAGTTATTACCGTGATGGCTATTGTAAATAACGAGAGATGCAGCTGTCAGAAGCTGATTGTTTGGGCATGTTTCTTTAAGCAACACAGTTGACTTGGGATAATCAACGGATGTCTATACCAGCAGAGTTTATTGCTCTTGTCAAAAGAAAAAGCTGCATTATTCAAAAATTATATGAAGTCCATAATAAACAAGTTTAATATATTATCAGACTTTTCCTATAAGTTTCCTAACACAGAATAATCAATCACTTTTAATAATGCCTTTCCGTGTACAATAATATCCTTAGCTTGTAATAATGTCCTTTCCTAACTATTCACCAAATAGAACTTCTGAAAAAGCAGAATGGTGTCTCTCACTCATCAGAACACTTAGAAAATTAAATCTCCTCCTTTCATCAAAAGGCTACTCCTGATACAAAGCTGATGGGCTCTAGCTGTGTCTTTCTTTTTAATTTTAATTGAACAGATGTAGTTAAAAGTAACCTGTGACAAAGAAATGCAGACAAAATTATAACCATGTGTCCCTAAATACTGGCAGGAAAGAGCATCTGTGGGTGTTTTATGAAAGCCCAGGACTGCTCCGTGACATTGCTGCTAATGTCATCGGTCTGAGGACTGGAGAGAAAACAAAATGCATGGACAGTTGTTAGCAGAAGATGAATTACCAGATCAATCACTTAGCACCATTCAGAGCACTCTACCATTGTTCCCTGGGAAGATAATTAAATCAATGATGTCTTTCTTATTTGTGTAGAGAGGCACAAACTTGTAAAGAATATCCAAAGCTCCTCAAACATATTATTTCTGGATTTTTTTAATTGTTTTTTGTTTTAAACCCTACTGACTTTGCCTTTCAGGCTCTAGCTTTGTCCCTCGTTTCAATTAAATGTCTCTCCACCATTTCTATGACTGCTGAAAAGAGAGACAGCAGTCTATTAACTGGCAATAAAGTTCAGGAAGCCTAAGACTAGTTTCTTGGGTCAGAGGTGAAAATTGCATACTAAATGAAACAAAGGTGTGTCTTGATGGCTCAACAAGCAGCAGGAGGAGGAGCATATAAGCAGGCAGGAGGAGATGGTCATCATTAAACAGAAGCAAATGAAGACAGGAGTTAGTGTACAGCAAAATGCTTATTAACCCAAATGAACACAGGCACTTCAGAGGCTACAGCACCGATGTCTGGCATTTTAAACTGCCACATGATTTAACGGCACCATTGAAATCTGGGCATTTGGTCTAATAAAGACATCACTGAAGTTTAAAAAACAAAAGAGAGCCCCCAAATCCTGCTTGTTAGAGCCTGCGGCTCCAGGTGCACTTCTCAGAACAGTAAAAAAATGTACTGATTTAGAAATAAAGAATAGAAAATAGTAATTGGCTAACAGGGTATTTCCACCCCAGAGAACGATGTTTTACTGATGTGTCAGCCCCCACATCTCCTAGCTGAGTGGTAGGTGGCACACACAGGAGTGAAGACGTAGGCTGTCATAACCCAGGCTGATTTTATGTGATCGCGTTAACTTTGGCACACACAATAAGCGTTAATTTGGAACAAAAATACCAATGCTAAGTAGCCCTTCCTCTTAAAGTACAACCCAGGCATTTATTGTGGAAAGATGTAAAAGATCCCACAAAAAGCATAACATTTCATCAGGTGAAGCCTACGGCGTAAAGGGGCTCTTGTGTATAGTGGGTTTCCCGAAGTGTTGTTCTTAGTCTTAACTTGATGAAGTGTATTGGCAACGTGCGCAGAGCAGGCTTCTTACACACTCTGTTGGAGACCTGGTGCACACACCAGTGCCTTCCTATCTTCTCAAAATGGCTTGGAGTGGCTAATTTGCTTTCTAAAAGCATAGCCAGGACTACATGGGTATTTTATAAAGAACTAAAATGTGAATATTTGTGCTCTCTGAGGGAGCTGTGGTCAGAGTGTTTCTATTGCTTACAGCGGCAGGGGTTTCAAAACTGTGGCCATAATCTTGGTTGTGTGCAAAAATGTCATTCCGTCTAGGATGGGGAAATGGAAGTTTGAGTATGAGAAAGCTTCAGCATTTACAGAGACTATTCCTTAAAGCCAGATTTTAAGCTCTGCTAAAGCCAAAATGTGCATTGAACATGGAAAAATGATTTTTCTCGCTAGTATGAGCTTGGCGTCTACGTGTTTGAAATACCTACATGTGTAGGCGCCCAAGTGAACAGTTAATAAGGAGGGTAGGAACCAATTTTCTGTCTTTCTCTGATGCTAAAACCAGTAACAATCCTACCAAACCCTCTGTCTGCAGAGGAATATGGTGCTGAGGCCCAGGGAGAGCAGATGCACTGCAGTACCATTCTGTTCCCCTTGAAATACATCTCCTCTCCTGCACACAAGACATCTTACAGTTTACCCCCTGTAAAGAAGAGAAGACCTCTTTGCTTAGTCTTATTTATTTGAAGATGTGTGGTTTCAAAATGTGTTTCTCTCATCCAGCTGACTCCAACCTAAACCTTTCTATGATTCTCTTTCTTCAGTACTGTTTTCTTCCCCCTGCCATAGTCAGTGCTGCTGTCCTCCACCTCAGCCCAGAACCTTAGAGCCAGCTGAGATCCTTGTGAAAAGAAAATGTAATTTTCCTCTGCATCTCCTACCACTTCCATCAATCTCTGCTATATCTGGCCCTCATCTTCCTCACTTTATTTTTCAGCAGGACACTGCTACAGTAGTCATCTTTGCCTTCGGCATTAACCACATATGCAGTTTGCTGCTCAGGCTCTGATTATCTTTTAGTACCTGCATAGGTTTTATTTTTCTGCTGCTCCTTTCTCTGTCTCTGCTCTCATAATGTCAACATTTTGATGTCACTCTGTCCATCTGGCCTTGGTGCTTCACTCCTCTCAGGGACACAGTCTTCTACCTTCTCACAAACCATAGAATGGTTTAGGCTGGAAAGGACCTCAAAGATCATCCAGTCCCAAACTCCTGCCATAGGCAGAGACACCTCCCACTAGAACAGGTTGCTCAAGGCCTCATCCAACCTGGCCTTGAAAACCTCTAGGGAGGTTGTGAAGGACAGAATCACAGAATGTGATGAAAGACCCCAACCTCCCTGGGCAACCTGTACCAGTGTCTCACCACCTTCACTGTAAAGAACTTCTTCCTAACATCCAGTTTCAATCTCCCCTCTGCCAGTTTAAACCCATTACCCCTCATCCTGTCATCACAAGACCTTGTCAACAGTTCCTCCCCAGCCCTCCTGTAGACCCCTTCAGATACTGGATGGCTACTACAAAGTCCTTCTCCTCAAAGCCTTCTCTTCTCTAGGCTTGAAGAGCTGCATGCTTTCACCTGCTTGGAAGGTCACCACTGTCCCCCTTGGCAAAGCAGCTCAACCCCTAAGAGCACATGGCCAAGTTATTGCCTTTCAAGAATGGATTATTTCTTTTCTTTTCTGAAATCATCTCCCAGACCTGCTGGCTAGCATTGGTGAGGAAAAGGCAACATCTCAGCTTCTGGCCCCAAAGCTTGCTCCCTCACACCACCGTAAGCAAAGCTAAACAAACGCTGTGTTTTAGGCAGATCTATTGGCACTCTGTTTTCACACCAGCTTGAATGATTGTTTGAAAATTACGACTTTAACAGAAGCTGCTCTGTGTGTGTGTGTGTGTGGAGACATCCTCGTGGTAGGGCTTCAGCTCCCTAACCCCTGACTTGTTTGGCATTTGCATTCCAATCCTTTTTGTGCTTCTGGAGCGTTTTTAAGACTTGACTATCTGCTCCTGCCACCCATGACAACAATGCACGAGTAGATGAAAATTCTGGTTTTCAGCCCCAGCATTCCTGAATAAAATTTAGCTGATTGCAACAGTATCATTTCGGGTGTGATTTTTAGTGGGTTTGAGTTTGAATGGGTTTAGAATAGGTGCTTGAGCTGCTTTTGTCCCCATGCTAATGCCCCCGCAGCAGTGGGAGTCAAGGAGGAGTGAAATGATGACCTGAAATAGCAGACGGCTCCAAACAGAGCTGGATTAATGTGGAATGGGGCCCTCAGCCCATCCAGCCAGGAAGCTTCCAGCCAAGTCCGGGGGCACTGCTGCTGTACCCCATCCAGAATCCCCCACCAAACCCACTGCCACCAAACCTTTAGTCCTTCCACAGCAAAGAAACTCTCCCAAGTGGGTTTGGGGAGCCCTGATAGGACTCTGAACTTTGTGCTCTGCCAAACATGAGGCAGCAGAGGGATTAAACCCCAATTTGCCCATATTCTGGTAGGCTTTGAATCTTTTTTTCCCCCCTATTTTTTTGTCTGAGACACATTTGCTGACGGTGGGGTTGCTCCTCCTGTGCTATCATCAGGCTTGCTCTGTAACACTGAAGAATTAAAGGGGAAAAAAAAGCCTTAGTGTTGGGAATTATAAATAATTTGATGCAACAGGTTTAAGTTACCATTTTTGTGGTGAAAAGAAAAGCTTAGCATGATCCAGATTTTCTTTGGTTTCCTCCCATTCTGCTGAGACGCAGAGGTATTCACATTTCTTTGTCTAACAGTTTTATAATGTCTTAAGAGATTAACAGTGAGCATGAATGAGAGGCTGAGGATTAGACGACAAAAAGCCCAGGCCGTCCACTACCTTGTTTGCACATTTTACATTTTTCAGCATTGCCCAGCCAGTATAGAAACTAAGGAAAGATAATAAGGACCAGAGTCCCAAAAGTGTTTAGTGATTCAAAAAAATTCAGATGCCATGTCAGAACTGACAGAATGATGGAGCATTATGTGGCAGGACCCACTTTTTTGTCTTTGGGTAAGCTCTCGCCCTGAGTGAATGCAGATGTTATCGCAGGATCCCAGACAGACAGTCAGTGAAATGTGACAAGCTGTCAGCAAAGTTACACTACGTTGAGTTTGCTAAAGTATCCCAAAGCTTTATATATATATAAAACTTAACACAATCAATTGGAGAAGAGGGGGAGAAAGGGGCTAAAAAAAAAAAAAACCCAGCCTTACAGTAACCTTTCCAATTCGGAGCCCTTTGAACAGTTCAGATGTGGCTGTGAAAGTCTTTTAAGAGGAGGGGGAAATGATCATCCTGAAATATTTGGAAAGTTGCATTGGCATCAGTAAAATTTCTGCCAGCCAAGTGCATGCATGATGAGGCTGTTAATCACATGTCATACTGTGTCAGTCTGTCCCTGCATGATTTGGGTCTTTACCCCTGTGAAATGCTTAGTCAAATCTGTAACAGCAGCCAGCACAAGTGATTCCTACCAGTGCTCAGCTTTCTCTTCGAGCAGAGCATCAGCTTCAAAAGGAGGGATTATTGCAATTGCTCATAAACAGTACTATACATTGTTTATATCTTACTGTTCTATTTTAATATATAATATTTTGGGCTCTTTTTATGGGGATTGGTGTTTTTTTGTTTGGTTGGTTTTAACATCAGAAATACATGCAAGAGAAATAGTAAAATTGCAAATGGCAAACATCTCCCCCCCCACCAAAAAAACCAACAAAACCAAACCCCAACATTTAAAGCTGAATTGGTTAAACCAATCTCAACAAATAAAAATCTATCTCGAGGCAGATCTGTGCAACTGACCTGAATTCAGCTGCTCTGAAATCATAACGAGGCTCAGACAACGACTTTAGTTTTGAATTTTGAGTCAGCAGGAGATGTTTGATTTGTTAATATTGTAACAAGATATAAGCTTTTTGAAACGTTGAGTAGAAAAATGAGGGCCCCATCCTGTGTAATCTGAAATAGTTAACTCCCCAGGAATCTGCAGTGAAGTGCCATTATTTATGTGCCAAGGCGTTCCCAGGGCTACCCTCAGTATTTTCTTGTTTTAATACTTAGAAAACACAAATATGTACTGGGAAACTCAAACATTTTCATGCATGCAGCTCATTTTTACTTTTGAATTAAGGCTGTGTCAGATTTAAGCTTGGACATAATTATGGGGTGGGGAGCCTAAAATCCTGATGTTTTCACTTTGTCACAGCTTTTATTTTAAAGGTGTATTTCCTTGGGCGGGAGAATCGATTTTGATTTGAAAACGCCGAAGTAAATTGAATATCTGTTTTATAAGTTACTATATATAATTTGCAGGAAGTCCTTTAATAATCTGCATTCTTGTTTTAGTACTGTTACCTTAAACCTAAATTTAACAAGGAGGCTGCTTAGAGTGGCACAAACGAATATATTTTTGCCAGGATACGAATCGCGGTGCGTTCATTCTCTTCTAAGCAGGGCAGAATAATGCATGTGATTTATAATCAATTTAAGTCTCTCTTCTGAACAAGATGATCTTCCATTATTTGTTTCCACAGATTGAACAAAAAGCACACAACCCAACATATTAATTTACTTGCAGAAGCAGGGGCAGAAAAGAAAACACAGCCAGCCACAGTTTAGTGCGATTTGCTTTGTAACAAAATGTGTCACCAGGCGATGCAGCAACTTTCCCTGGCTCTGAGAAATGGGATGCAAAGAGGAGATAACATCTCTCATGGTGTGTGTGCGCCTATTTCGTGGTTTTTTTTGCCCCCCCACCTTCCTGAAGTAAACAATCCAAGTAAATTATGCATATGGAGGAAATGATTGAGAATATGTTTAGCTGGTAATCGCACTCATGCTGAAGTTTTGAATTTCATCTGTCTGCTCAGATCTATTGTGATCCATTAAGTGGCTTCCTTTTTTTTCGACAAATTGAATGCTGCAACTGCAAGGAGCTCTTTTGTTCTTTTAATTCAGTCAGCATGGAAATGATTTTCTCATTTCAGGCCCTTTTCTGTCCTCTCTTCATTGTGTCAATAAAATAGAGTTGTGCAGAGCTGCTCTAATCAGCTTAGAGTGCTAATTCATTGCACTGGGATGCTATCTGGGTCCGGCTACAGGTGGGCTCTATAAGGGGTCAGTCTCCAGGGGTGTCTAATTGTGTCTCTCTTGGGTCTTGTTTGGAGAATAACTGAAATCTCAAGCCTCAGCTTAAGGAAGGAAGGGAAAATGCACAAACGAGGGTGTATAGGAGTACACACTGGCTCTAGACTCACTGCTTGGTCTCAAAGTTGTTTCCATTTTGACACTGTCTGGAGAAGAGAATGCTTTAGTTCAGTGACAAAAGGTTAGTAAGAGGCTTTGCTTTAAAAATTTAAATAAGGACGTGGTCAATTGGAGACATAGATGTGCAAGAAGGAAACAGATGATGTGGTGCTGGTAAAGGGTGTGGAGGGAGGCTAGCCTTGAAATTGTTGAAGCTTTCAAAAACTGAACTAAACAAAAGAAAATGCATTATTTAAATAGCAAATCCATCCTGCATGCGATAGTGATGGTCTTCAGGCAGCTCTTTGCCAGGGCACCAGCATACACTGAGCATAAAGCCATCTGCTCAGTGCCAAGGAGCCCAGAAATTCTTCAGGCAAGTGATCTAGGGAGACCAGAATGCCCCAGTTCTGACCCAGTCCCACCCTGGCTGTAAAACCTGGAGCAATCCCTTCATTACAACATGGAAGAGTGATGCTTAATAGCAAGAGGTGATGCTTTCTGCTAGAGACTTTGGGTCTCATCCTGGATTATCTGAGAGAACTGCTTGAGAATGATCAGAAGAGGACCAGGGTGAGTGGAACAGAAACCTCGTGTTGTCTTCTGCCCCAGTGTCACACAGTTTGGCCTCAGGAATATCCCTGACACAAGACAAGCAGACTGCAGGCTCTGCTGCTCTGGTTTGTTTTCCAATAGATGAACTTCTGTTTGATGCCAACCACAAAAAACCAAACAAACTGAAAAAAAGTTGTGATGGGGAGGGCTAGGGAACTCCCAGGAACGTCTTCTGTCCCTGGCACATTATCCCAGGGTGAGCACTTTCGGGAAGCATCTGCCTCAGGGTGTGCCCTTGCCGCTACCAGCCTTACACCTCCAGAGAAGCCTTGGCACCTCTTTCCTCAGGGCCTAGCAATAAGTGCCCAAGTTTCCCAGACAGATGTGAAAGATGCTGCCAAATAGTTTCCTGATGTGATGCCAGCAACCTCAGTGATGTTATAGCACACACAAGTCTGCTCCCAGCACTTGCTGTGCAAGCCAACAGAGATGGGCGTAGACAAGGTAGTAATTATGGGGCTCCTATGAAAAATTTCTCAGCACATAAAAGATGGCAGAGCAGCCCTGGCACATCTCTCTAGGGGGGGAGAAAGGCAGAGCTCATTGCAGAGGAGCCACTGACTCTGCAGTAAGGAAAAATGCACTAAAAGTGGTAAAGAAAACTGAGCAAATCATAAATTTCTGAAGCAGTGTGGCAAAAGGTAAAAGAAACTTTATTTGGAGAGCAATTTGTTTGAAATTAACGTGCAGGTTTTCCCACGGAACTCAGTTGCTGTGCCCACTTCTGCTCATGCAGAACTGGGCACTTTTTTAGACTTGCTGTTAAAATCTCTGTCCTGAGGGGAAAAAAATAATGCACTTGGTCTCTCCCAGCTTCTTTTAGCTCTGTGCAGCTGAGCCTCTCGCTTGAGTTTAAGTAGGAAAAACGGAGAGACTATGACTATGGCACATGGTCGTAGGGCAGGAGTAGCTCCTCTCTTGGAGCACTGCAGTTTTGGGGAACAGGAATGTGATGGATTCTCCCACAAGCTGATGTGTTTTTCTGGAGAGAAGCCAGTGCCAGCTGCAGAAAGGATTTCAAAACAATGTGGGCTATGCAGAGTATCAGCTTCATCCTTAGCTACTTTCATGACCGCGGTCCTCCCTCACCTGATTGAATTTGGGCTGGACCGTTCCCCATCAGTGGATTTTCTGCAGGAGAGATAAGCTTGTGTGCCTGTTGTGGTTTTGTGGCAGAGCTGCCACCGTGAAAATTAATTAACATACCTGAAGACACCCCTGAGCAGGAAATCATAGTGCTGGTCTGTGATTCAGAGGTGAATAGGATCTCTCTATTATCAAAAACTCCATCAGGGAAGAGGAAATGAAGTTCCTAATTAGACAGTGTCCAAAGGAAGAAGTGAGGCATTGAAGAGATGAAGAAAATTGAGAGGTAGCTGATGCACATATCAGGCTAATGATAGAAAAGGAAATAGTAGAGCTTGAAAGGTCACTGACCTGATTAGCCTAGGAGAAAAGTAGTAGATCTTCAAAAGCTTTCACCTATGATAGGTTGACAATGTGTGAAGTTCTCTAGATGGTCAGAAAGGAAAGACAGCCCAGAAAGAGCATGGGAACAAATTAGGTAGATTACACTGAAGTGCATAAATGCAGCATGGAAAGCATCTTTAGAAGAGAGACGAATTGAGTGCAGAAATACCCCAAAATACTTGACAAGATCTATTTTCAGTATGAGTACAGGATTTTCTTTGCCACCCAGTAGTTTTTACTATCAATGAAACTCAAGGACATTCCTCACCAGATGTCATATTTCCCTCACAAAGTATTTGCTTTCTGCTAAACCAAAATGTTTTTGTGGTAGCCGTTGCTGAGTATTACCTTCAGCAAGATGAAGATAGTGCTGCTCCTAACAGCCTCTGCATTAGCTTTGGAACAGAAGAAACATGTTCTGCATCACTTAGTGAAAGCATTGCATCTCCCTTAGTGGCAAGAGGCTTTCACCTTGGCATACCAAGCCTGGCCAGCTGCAAGAGTTTTAAAGGCTGTTATAGACTGTTTTCTCAGTAGGTAAAAAACTCCTTGGCTCTTTAAATGAGATATTACAAGAAACAAGTCTGTAGCAAGTCAAATGAAATATGCCTGAAGCCTACCTCCTCCCAACCTCCCTTCCTGCAGCAGTTCTGTGCTGTACATTGGTGATTTCTCAGAGCCAGCAAGGCCTGATTAAAATCCTCCCTGCTGGTTCATGTACAAGCATGGGATTGAGTTTAGAGGTAGAGTTGCTTCTCTGTCTGTCTGGTAAATGCTCAGATTTTCTGGTTCTGACTGTTGGTAGGAAAGGGGGAGAAGGAATGCAAAGAAAAAAAAAAACCCTAAGAGGAAATTAAAAATACAGCACTGTGTATTTTTCATGCAACAGGACCAGTCTATTTACAACATAACAGCAGTTTTTCAATCAAAATAAATGAGGACAAATTCTCTGCTGGTTACAAATGGATGTAGTGCCATGACTTTCCTTTAACATCAGCAGAGTATCAGCCCCTCCAACAGTACCATTAGAAACTCAGCAGTAAGACAGCCCATGAAAAAAGGCTGAAGTTTTTTCTTATGCTACAAGGAAGTTGAATGGCTTTTTGGAAAATGCAATGAATGGCAGGGCTGGTTTGAAGCATATACTGCTGCATTCTGAAATGAAACCTTCTGCAGACAAATGCTGCCATGTAGTATTTAACAAACAAGGCAAAAGATGCTTCCTTCATCTACCTAGGAGAATTAATGCACAGAATCACACACAGAATTAACCAGGTTGGAATAGACCTCCAGGATCATTCCAACCTATCACCTAACCCTTCTAATTGACTAAACTATGGCACTAAGTGCCTCATCCAGCTTCCTCTTAAACATCTCCAGGGATGGTGACTCCACCACCTCCCCAGGCAGCCCATTCTAATGGGCAATCACTCTTTACATGAAGAATTTCTTCATAACATCCAGCCTAAACCTGCCCTGGTGCAGTTTGAGTCTGTCCCCTCTTGTTCTGTCACTGGGTACATGGGGGAACACTTTCCCATCATCAGAGACTAAACCAAACATGGAACACTTCTTAGCCTTTTCTGGTGCTTGTGATCCTATCCTGAAGCAGAACCACTCTGTAGGACTCAGCATGGCTGAAGCCATTGGCAGAAGAGCAGCACATACCTCCATCTCTAGGAAGACTTGGCAGAAAGGCATTAGGGGTGCTGGAGCTCCTGGAGCTGGAGCAGAGCTGCCATCCTTGATTAGATGTGGTTTGTAACAGTACCGTCCTGTTTTCACTCACCACGGTAGAACATTTCTACTAGGCTAACAAGGCATAGGGTAATGAGAAACATGCTAAGTTGAAGGGAAAGAGGAGTAGAACCTTGGTACAGGAAACAAATGTGATCAATTACCCCAAGTGCAGAGCTCACAGATACCTTATCTTAAGGCTCCTTAAAATAAGAACTTGATTGTTTCCAAACGCCCCTAAGAAGCTAGTGATAGGAACGCATTAATGCAAGAGACAGGGGGAAGTTTATTGCCTCCAAAAGTTGTCATTATTACTTGTGTCTAAAGAGATGGAAGAATCAACACAACTGCCTAGCACATGATCGTAGCAATAAATCTGAGACTACCTGTGCACGTGCAGGCTCTGCGTGGAAGCAGAGTTT
The DNA here is from genome assembly GCF_015220805.1 of Pogoniulus pusillus. Lineage (NCBI taxonomy): Eukaryota > Metazoa > Chordata > Aves > Piciformes > Lybiidae > Pogoniulus > Pogoniulus pusillus. The sequence continues at coordinate 12,070,980 of NC_087289.1, forward strand.
TAGCACTACATTATCATAGCCATCCATAGGGGGGTTTAAAAAGCCAGTATTTGACACAGTATAAAAATCCTCTTTTTGGGGGGATTTGGTTTATTTCATTGGGTTTGGGTTTTTTCTTTTTTGTTCTTTTTTGTTTGTTGTGTGGGTTCTTTATATTTTTCATTAGCATTGGACTTTATTCATTAGCATTGGACTTTATTCATTAGCATTGGACTTTATTCATTAGCATTGGACTTTATTCATTAGCATTGGACTTTATTCATTAGCTTTGGACATCCAGCCTGAATGTTTTTAAGGCCAGGCTGGATGGAGCTCTGGGCAACCTGATCTAGTGGAAGGCGTCCTTGCCCATGGCAGAGGGGTTGGAACTAGATGACCCTTGAGGTCCTTTCCAATCCTGGCAATTCTGTGATTTTTTTTTTCTTCATAACAAAGTTTCTTTTTTTCCTTCAGAACAAATATTTAAATAGAAGTTTTCCTGGTGATTCTTCTTCTTACAGGTGCTACACTACCTATAATCAGTTACTGAGATCAGGGTGACCCTGGAACATGGAGATTGTGAGCTGAAATTTCTGACAAACTGTGTTTTCTGAAGATCCACTAGGAGAAAGGAGAAATGGGTAATGGCAAGCTCATACCATGGTATGCCATTGACCTACCCCATGTGAATCTCTGCTAGGTTTTTGTGTAGATCTGGTACATTAAGGACAGGAATATCAGAGAATCAGCTGGATTGGAAGAGACCTTCAAGATCATCCAGTCCAACCTAGCACCGAGCCCTACCCAGTCAACTAGACCATGGCAGTAAGTGCCTCATCTACTCTTTTTTTGGACACCTCCAGGGATGGCAGCTCCACCGCCTCCCTGGGCAGCCCATTCCAATGCCAATCACTCTCTCTGACAACAACTTCCTCCTAACATCCATCCTAGACCTCCCCTGGCACAGCTTGAGACTGTGTCCCCTTGTTCTGTTGCTGGTAGTCTGGCAGAAGAGACCAACCCCACCTGGCTACAGCCTCCCTTCAGGTAGTTTTAGACAGCAATGAGATCACCCCTGAGTGTCTCTTCTGCAGGCTGCACACCCCCAGCTCCCTCAGCCTCTCCTCACAGGGCTGTGCTCCAGCCCCCTCACCAGCTTTGTTGCCTTTCTGGACATGTTCCAGCATGTCCACATCTGTCTTGAATTAAGGAACCCAGAACTGGGCAAATATTCTTTTTCATGAAATTGCTACTACCTGTAGGAATACAAATTGTGCATGTATTAGCAGGAGAAAAGAAGTCACTATGGGAAATCCAACACATTCTCCTCAAGAGTGCAAGTCCCTTGAGCATCAGCAGGAGTCATGTAGGTGTGCAGACACCTCTAGGTCTGATGGAGATGTATGATCCAACAGCTCACAACTGTGTTAGAGTAGTTGGCTAAGATAGAATGTGGCACTTGTATCTTGTGAGTATTTGCACAGGCTGGGCCTGACTCTGGAGCGAGACAGGGTGTTGCCGCTGCTTTTAATGGGTATAATGCCAGCTTCTTGTGTTCCACACATAATGCTATTCCATAGGAAAGCAATTTAAAAGATGGGCACTCAGGGCTGATGTATCAGTAGAAGGAATCACAATGTAGTGATGGTGGGTTTGTCAGGAAAGAGTCCAGATTGGGTTTCAAAGGAGTCTGTTCACTTTGTAAACCCATGCATGATCCACTTTTACATATTGTGAACTGAAATGAGGGCTCAAATGTTTGAATTTTGCTAGATTCTGCTATATGAAGTAGATTATTGCTTCTTTCTGTAAGGGCATGCTTGTTTCCTTTAAAATGTGTCCTGAGATGATAAATTCAGCAGCATCTTTAACTCTCTATCCTAGTTAGAATTGTTGTTTCGTATTTGGGTTAAAAATTAAGTTGTTTAAACACTCCTGTACATTTATGCAGAAAGAATGAAGTGTTTGTTAGAAATAATCGTTTAGGTGCAGCTTAAACCCTTCAGACATGCTTATTATAGTGATGCATTGTGTGGTCATTTCAGGGGACAACACTAAAATACATTTAAAACCAAAAAAGTTTGAGACATTTAGCTGGAATGATTTTCAATAGCGACCTGTTATGGTTTATTAAAGTCCTGCACTTTAGCCTGGAGACATTTGCCGGTGCAAAAGTAATGGCTGCACTAACATCCGTGTACAAAAGTGGAATTTAAGAGATTAACTTGCATTTGACCTACTTCAGCTCTCCTGGTAATGAGGGGTGCAGGGGCACAGAATTAATTTCTCTCAATTTGTGGCTCTCAGGGGTGCTGCTAAGTTTGAGAGTGCTTGAATTTTAAGAGTCTCCTGGTGTGCTGAGAAGGTTTTGTTACCACGCAGAGTTCTGTTAGCGTCAGGGACTGAAGTGCCGGTTTTATCTCTTTGATTAATAGCCTGATTGAGTTCTAGTGTATCTTTGAAAGAAAAAAAACCCACATTTTCTCTTCCACTCAAATAGCATTTTTTTTCACGTGTACACCAATTCTTCTATCCCACCCAGTAACAGCAACTCCAAACACCCAAAGGACTGAGAAATGTCTGCTGGGTCTAAGTTGTAGTCTGGGTTTTACGTGCTGGATCCATCTCGCCTTCACCATAACGTGGGATTTATCCAGGTTCTACTATGTGTTTGTTGCATCTGATATTAATGGGCTGCTTCTAGCAGGGTATAACTCAGAGTGGTATTATTTGGACTGATGTGATTTTAAAAGCCAGCAAATGACTGTGCAATTATTACTCCAATGCCGTGTCTTTACCGCAGCATTAATGCATCTAAAGAGAGTTTTGGCAAAGCAATTTATACTCTTGTGAAATTGACTGTAACTACTGAATGCACATTTCCTTTTCTCCCTGAGCTGAAAAGGCCTGGTTTAGTTCCTTATCGATACACTTCATCCTTCCTCTTCCTTTTAACAGAACTGCTGTTCAGTGGAAGGTTTCTTTGTGTGGAATCAGTACTGACATGACATGATTTATTCCCAGCTCGCTGCAGTTTATCAAGGGAGTAAACAGAGGAAGCAATAACACGTGTGGGTACCATCCTGTGCCAAATATGTATATTGGGGAATAGGTTGGTAAAGAGAAAAGATTTCTGAAGTTTTATAAATGAGTTTTCAATTGATTTATCACAAGGGAATATTCCTATTGAGAGTTTATCTTGTCTGGAGATATATTAAAGTAAAAACTACTTCTGCTTCTCAGAGACCTCCAATTAAATCACAGCGTGGAAGAGTCTGGAGACTCTGTTGTATAGGTTACTGTTTACCAACAAGCACAGTATTAAACATCTTCCACCTAAGACAGAAATCCACCTTAAGTATAGCAAAACAAATCATGTATCTTTGTGTTCCACCACATAAACGAAGAAACCAGCCAGGACCCACATCAACACGTGCAATGTAATTGCGTTGTGTAACACTTACCTATCAATTTAATAGAGACTAATTGTCCTCGGATTCTTTGCTGGAAGTTCACAAAGCCTTTGCCAGGTTTCATTGTCAGATCCTCCCTCTAAACGCCTGCGATTATAGGAAAACAGAGCTTCACTTTGGAACTGTGATCTGCCAACAGAATGGGTACTAGCTGCTTAGCTTCAGCAAGCCTGGCCTGGCCACTGCTTCTGCCTTAAGGAACTGGCTGATCTTTTTATTTTCAGGCTGAGGAGATCAAGATAGATTGTTAAAATAGGGAGGTTTTATACACAGAGCTCCTCCACAGGGCTTCCTGTAATGGGGTGCACAGAGAGATGCCTCGGCACAGTTAGTTTTGACATGTAACTGCTGTCAAAAAGTCACAAAGCATTTTCCTGCTTTTTAGGGGGGAAGAAAATGGGCAAAATTGCCATTCATTGTTAAAAATTAAACCCATATTCCTATGATGAGATCTGAAAAAAAAAAGGGATCAGGACTACCCATTTGAACTCTGGAGAAGCATATCTTGCTACGATGCTTTCCTGATGGTGTGCACATTTCTAAAGTTTGTGTTCTCAGGTTTACTAAACAAACTTGAAAGCTTTAGGTCTGAAATGTTTCTTACTCTTTGTCCATCTGGTGGAAAGCTTAAGTCATTGCCATCTATGCTTCAGTGAAATAGCACCAGCAGCTGACCCACTGTACAGAGTTAATGTCCTGCAATCGTTCCCTGCTCCTGAGAGTTGGAGAGGGTTTCCAGCTCCACTTTTCCTAGCAGCTGCCAACGTTGTCAGCACTGATCTGTCAGAAAGGATTTTTCCTGGCAAAACTTTGAAGCTCCCTTCTGACATCCCCAACAAACTAATTGTTGTCTCCTGCCTCTGAGAGCCCTCTGAAGTCCCAACGAGTTAGTGTCTTCTCAAGAGATGAGAAAGGGGACTCACAAAATCAATTTATCAGGCTATTAAGCATTGTCATCAGCCAAAACAAAAAGCTGCTAAAGACAGGAGAAAAAGTAGAAGAAATGGGTCTCTGAGAAAAGGTTACAGAACATCCATCTTCTCTCCTCTTCCAATTGTTTCCTTTCTTTACTCATTTTCATACCCATTTCCCTCAACTAAAAGACACTTTATGACAAGCATTGTAATCTCTTTAGACCGGGGGGAACCTCTTCTTTAGGACCGAATCTTTGCAAGGCGTGAGTGACAGCGGGAAGGGGTCCAATTGCCACCAAAGACACTAGGCAATAAATCATCCACCCTGGCATCAAGTGGCTGGACTAGTCCCCACTTCCTGATGGCCACCAGTGCCTGGCGGTGACAAAACAGCTATTGTCAGCGCCAGCAGCTCCATTCCCTCCTTCTCCCCGCTGAGGCTTTAAGTTTACCTACAGCATAAGAAACACAGATTATAGCATCAGGAAAGGGGGGAAAAAAGGGAAAGTTTGCTGTGGGTAGGAGAAGGGTTGAGAGAGAATGATCCTATCACCGTGTACTTTTGTAAGCCCAGACAAGAGCGGTGACTGGAGAAGCACCACCAGGTTTTCACTGATAACTCCTGAAATGTCTTTTGAAAGCCTGCAGCCCAGACGGTGAGTTTGTTGGCATGTTTGTAAGACTTTCCTTTTCCAGGTGACCCCTGCTTCTGTGGTTACTTTTTAACCGAGGCAAGGCAGTGCTAGGAGGTGTGCTCTGTTAGAAGCACAACAGCTCTTCACCAAACAGAACAATCTTAAGGAGGAAATAGTGGATGGAAAAATAAATGCTTGTCACCCAGATACAAAGATTGGAGCGTGTTTGGGATTCTTTCAGGCCAAACCCAAAGATCTTTGCATTGTCAAGTTATCACACCAAATACCGTCATGAGGTTTTTATCATTCATAAGTAAGTTGCCGTAAAGGAAGCTAAAAAAAATGCATCAGGTTTGCTCCCCCTAAGGCTTGTGCACTGCTGCTGCAGAAAGAACATTTACAGATAAGTTATAATCTGCTCAGAGTTACATATTAACTGATGAATTATGGTAAGGAGAGGAATAAAAAGACGGTAGTGGGATGAGTCTTTAAATCTGAAACCTCTCAGAAGGTCACCAAAGGATAAGAGCAGCAGAATATTGAGCACTGCTGCATTTTTATCCTCATTGGTTTTACCCTCAGTGTCGCTAGGGCATTTCCTTTAGACAAACGAGCTAGAGAACACTAACCATTTATTAATTATTGTTGATGCTGGGAAAAGTGACCTGTTGTCTCCAGAATACCCCCCCAACAGTGCACTTGCTAAATGTAATGCAAGGGAGGAACTTGCTTCTGGCAATCTGAATAATGAATTAGTTAACGTGCCATTGACTCCTCTGTTCAGCTGTGGTAAGCGGAAACCTATGTGCATCTGTTTCCCAACGTGATGTCGTTCCGTACGTCCGCTGCCCCAGTTCTCAATTATAAGAACCATTCTGGAGTACGAGAATGCAATAGATATTAGAAATAAATAAAGACAAAAAAAAGTCTGGAGCTCCACAGCCAGGCAGACAAGCCTTTCATTATAATAAGAAATATAGAGATTATATCATCCCTCCAAATATCGACTAGCCCAGGGGTGAATAGTTTTTGTTTGAGTGACTGAGTAAAACATCATTAGTTTTTTCATGATCACCATGGGAAAAGCTGACAAGTAGATTTTTCTGTTGGCTGGTATATTTTGGTGACAATTTTGCAAGGCTATGTTATACGGTTCTGCATGTAATGAAACTCGTTCCTAGTTTAGCAACAAGGAAAAATATTGTTCCTTTTCTTTTTAACTGTAAATTGATTAGGCTGTGCTGAGCCTAGAGAGAGTAACCTGGGCTCTGTCTTTTAACAGCTTGAATTATTTAATGAAAAGCCTTTAAGGTCTTTGGATTCCCAGTCAAATTGCTACAGAGAGTAAATGAGATGAAGGTTTTTCTAGGCTTCATGACAGTTCTATCCCATTTCATCATCTTAACTAAAAAATAATCCTATCTAACTTGAAATCCACAGCAGCTGTAAGTAGAAAATAAATCCAGACCGCAGCTCAGAGTTGTAACCTAACAGCTATCATAAATAATCAGAACCTATTTGAAGGTGGAAGATGGGACATTAGAAGCTATTTACACTACTAGAGTGATGCCATTGATCAGTAACAGCAACCCGTAGATAAGACTCATATGATGTCATGGTTATTTATGACGGGAATTGACAGTAAAGCTACTATAGAACTTTTCTTCCCGACAGCTTCATTCATTTCTGTTTGTGATGCATTTTGCTGTTAAAGAAGCAATCAATAGCAAAATTGTGGTGATAAAAGTTATTACTGGTTAAATATATGAAAAATGTGCCTGTGTGGATATACATACATAATGCCAGCTACATGAACATTAAAAAATTGGGTCAGCAGAATTTACTTAATATTTTTTATGGCCAATGTAGAGTAAAGCCATTTTATGTTCTTCCATGGTGAACATGTACTACAGTCCGATTTATTTTCTAATCCCATCAAACTTACTGTGAGCAGCAGAAAGGCAGCGTTGCAAAGATTTAATATAATGTTACAGATCCTCTATAGTAAGCCTTATGTCTCACAGTGCAGTGGTGCAGGTCAAGGAGGGGGAGAAGGAAAAAAAATCAAGCCTTCTTTTCTCATACATACTCTTGGTGGGAGATGGATAGTAAAAAGAAAGTGAGGTCATGGCAAGCGCTAGATGAAGGGACCTTGTTTCTGCCTCCTCTCACACCATGAGGCTGAGGGAGCTGGGGGTGCGCAGCCTGGTGAAGAGGAGGCTCAGGGCAGACCTCATTCTGTCTACAACTACCTGAAGGGAGGCTGTAGCCAGGTGGGGTTGGGCTCTTCTGCCAGGCAACCAGCAACAGAACAAGGGGACACAGTCTCAAGTTGTGCCGGGGGAGGTCTAGGCTGGATGTTAGGAGGAAGTTGTTGGCAGAGAGAGTGATTTGCATTGGAATGGGCTGCCCAGGGAGGTGGTGGAGTCGCTGTCCCTGGAGATGTTCAAGCAAAGAGTGGGTGAGGCACTTAGTGCCATGGTCTGGTTGATTGGATAGTGCTGGGTGCTAGGTTGGACTGGATGATCTTGGAGGTCTCTTCCAACCTGATGGATTCTATGGTTCTATGAGTTGTCCTCACAGGGCTGGTGCTTTCTGCTGGCAAGAGGAGTTGGAATGGAGTTTTGTGAGAGAAGCTGAATGATGAGGGCATGTGAGAGAGGTCTCCCAGAAGGACAGGTATGACCTGACCAAAGTTGGGTCACACCACGTTGCCTGCAGTGTTTGGCTTGGCCCAGCTGCAGAGCACATGAGAGAATGAAGGTTGTTTCTGCCATTTCCATGGAACTGCACATTATTATCACATAAGAAATACACAAAATATTTTAGTAGCTGATTTTGCACAGGCCTTTATTGCATGTTAAGACAATAGGGTGATAATAAAGCTAGCAGGGAAAAAAAACCTACAGAAGAAACAGGGAAGGAAAATCACTAAATTATATGAAGGATCACATTAGCCTATTGCTTGCTAAGCTCTTGAATCTTTTTGAGCCTCTTTTACTTTTTATTACGTAGTTTATACCCCAAGTGAATGTTTTGTTCAATTTTTGTAACATAAGATTAAAGAACAAAAAAAATAAAAGTCCATCAGATTTGTCTTCATTAAATCAAAAAGATGTAAAGATGATGGATATGTGTGTAGGAATGTAGTATGCCCTGCAGTAGTCAGTTGATTGAAATTACTTACCCCAGACCCCACAGAAACCAGCGCCAGAGACTGAAAGCTAAAACTGATAATACAAAGAAACTGTAGTAGATGTCATGTGAACCACCAAAAATTAAAAAGCAGCTTAGAGAGAGAACAACTACATTTCTGTTGGTTTTTTTTCCCTATAGTGTCCACAAATTAGTTACTAAAACCAGACTGATCTTTTCAGGGCAGCATTAGTTCAATAGTAGCTCTTCATTAGCAAAATCAGAGTGCTTGGTAGGATGTTTGCTGTTACTTGCTCCTTAGGTTAATTTTCTCTACTGAAGAACAGATGAAAAAAAAACCCATGTAACATCATAATTATCCTAATCCTGGCTGATTTATGGAATTCTTCAGTAAATTTATCTGTATTTAATCTTTCATGATATGAGTTTTCAACCTCAGGCGGAACAGGCTTATCTGTTAAGCAATCCAGGCTTTACGTATGCGATTGTATGTACACAGCAGCTCAAAAGCAGCGCTTCCCAAGACCATTGTCAGCCTGGAACAATAAATATTAGACTTAATTTAAATGGGTCAGAGTTCATTCCCATCCACTGCCCATCTCGATGCCAAAAACCATCTGGTCAGTCGTTAAGACAGAAGCAGTCCATGTCAACAAGCTGCTAATGAAAAAATGTATGTTTGATGGAGCTTCTTCTAAGCCAGGAAAAAGTGAGGTGTGATGTGATATACATGGGTATGCTTCTGCTGATCTGCACAAAACAGTGTGGGGGGGGGGTTGAGGTTTCCACTTTGTACCTAGGAATGTGGTTACCAGTTAAAGACTGATGTACCTCTTGCTGGGATTTCTTCTTTTTTATGTGATGAAAAAATATTGCCCTTATTAATATTTCACACATTTTATAGGTAATACTACCTCCATGACTTCACACTGTTCTTCCCAAATGGTCCCCAGGTTGTACTCAGGAAATGTTATTACAAGACTTTCTGTCATATTTGGTGAAAGGATGGGTTCCTGCACCCGGCCGAGAGCAAGGGTGATTGCACTGGAATTCCATCTGCCCTCCCAACAGCCGGCAGTGCGGCGGCTCCCTCAGAGCCGCAGGTTATCACCCACAGGGTAACGGCAAACTGCTAAAGTAGGGTAGGACAACAGATCACAGACGTTGTGTAGGGAACAAGGCAAGCCTTATGCCTGGTGTTGTCTCAAAACCATCACAAGAAAACCAGTTCAGGGTGGCACAAAATGTTTTCCAGTGGCACTTGGCCTAAAATGTCGTGGCTGGGCAAGTTGCCTGAAGTTTGAACTTCTCTGCTTGGAAAAGGAGGGTAGGGCTTTGTTCTCTTCCAGCATCTTCCAGGTGACATTTCCAAGGAACTTTCCAGATATGACTCTGTGATGGTGAGAAACAGAATGCCTTGCCTTTTGCTGTATTTAGTTGTACAGAGCAGTTGGTCTTTTGCAGGGAGAGAAAGAGAAGCGCAGAGAGATTAAACTGACCACTTTCAAACTTGCTACCTAAGCATGAGGTTTAAAAACTCCCTTTTTCTGTGTTGAAGCAGGCAGCCCAGTCCTCAGTGCTGCTCAGCAGCCTCCATTGACTGCAGAAATTATGGGGTGGATAAGTTTGCCTCTTTTGTTTTCGGTGTTTCAGAATGTGCTCGACTCCAGCTGTGTTAGGTATTTTTTGGGTTATTTATGCCCAACAACAGTCATATGTTAATGACCCATCTGTGCTTTGAAGCTGACATGTCTCTGAGGTGAACTGGATGAAGAAAGAGGCTGCTCGTTGCTATTTGGGATTTTAGAATGCTTAATGTGAGCTGGTCATGTTGGAAAGAAACAAAGGAATACACCTTCGTCTGCAGGCTTTTATCACTCCTGTGGACTGTGGCTCCTCTGGGGAGCATTTGTACAGCATTGCTGTGCAGGGATGTGACCAATCCTGCAATGGGAAAGGGTCCCAGTCTCAAGCCTTCCTCTTGCATCTGAGACATGTACATTTTTATTTGTTTATTACTTAGATTTTTCTCTGTTCTATTGGTACAAACAGAACTGGTAGAAAATTTCTCAGGTCATGTTGTTCCAACTGGAGTAGAGAGGAGTTACCGAACTGTTAAAGGAAAAGGAATAAAACTTCAAACCAACATGACCCGAAGCCCAAAAGCTTATTTGTTTTTGCATCAAGGCTGCCTATAGCTTATGCAAGCTCATCCTTACTAGCTGAGCACTGGAATCCTCTGCTGGCCTGGATGATCACCTCCCTTGGAAACAAACGAGCTGCTCTTCTGAGGTTATGAATGAATTTACAACAGTTTTTAAGATTAAAAACTCCTGTCCCCTGGCTCCTTTACATGCTGTAGCACAAGTCCCTTGAGCTCAAGTTTTCAGGAGCTGCCACCAAGATTTTCCATGTGATCTGTTTCCTAGCAAAGCCAAGCATCCGACTCCTGCAGGGTTTGTAACAGAGAGCTGCTGGGGTCAGATCGTTGGCAAAGTCAGCTCATGCTGCTGGGAAGCAGAAAGCCCACAAGAGGAAGGTACTTCTGAAAATGTGGCTCTTGTACATGTTTTTGTTGTTGTTTGTAATCAGGAGATGCATTGGGTGCTTGAAGTGTTTTTGTTGACTGAATTTATAGTGTAGAAGTGGATTGAATTTGAAATTCTAAGAGAGAACAGGGTCTGTTCCTCCCTTTGAAATCAAATGTCTCAGCAATCACTTAAATTTAAATGAATGACTTTTTCACCATTTGGCATGCCCCAAATTTCCTGGGAAGGGCTGAGTTTGGGAGCTCCTGCTGCCACCAGCCCTGTTGAATGCAGGACACATCTCCTGCAGAATCGACAGGCGCTGACTCTTGGTGAGCATTAACTGCTCTGATCCATTCATTGGAAAGTTGCCTTTTAAAGACAGCAAAGCCCTGAAACTCTCCACAGCAAAAAAAAGTTGCCTTTTGTCAGTGTTTGTTAGAAGACTACATCATCTGTTTTATTGTAGCACATAGGTTGTGTCTGCTGCTGAGCTCACATCCATCTTTGTTCTTGGATAGAATCTCTTTGAATTAAAATCTCTCTCAATTGCTTAGCCCCAATCTGACTAAGCGGTTCTATGGAGCCTTCTCCTCTTTTTGTTCTTGGGTAGAATCTCTCTGAATTAAAATCTCTCTAAATTACTTAGCCTCAGTCTGAGCAAGGGGTTCTGTGGAATCCTCTTTTCTTTTTTATGCACTTTTAGTTTGCCATCAAGTTTCTTTTGTTCTCTTGCTTACTAAGCTATCCATATATCTTTGATTAGGAAGAACCCCAACAAGACACAAATAAACTGAGAACAAAGATTTCTGCAGCTTGGGGTGTTTGACCCAGAAGCTTCTTTATCTGCGGGCATGTCTATTCATATCTGCTGCTCCTACAGTCAGGAATTTGCCCTGGCAAATTGGTGCTAACAAATGCAGTTGCCCAGGGTGCCCTTTTTACACACACATATGCATTTATCCAGATGTTTGAAACACATTTTTCTTTTAACAGTGTGTCAGTGAGTTATTATGATGGATTTTGACATACAAGGGAAGGGGAATTGTTTCTTATGTGAAACAATTTGGGGGTGGGGGAGTAGGGGGTGGAATCCCACCTGCTGCCTTCAGGATTTTTGCCATCAGCCAGCTACTGCTGAATTTGAGCTTGATGTTGTTCCACTGTTTTCCCAGGGCTCACTGCAGAAATGTGGGTTTGCTGGGTGTTTTGTCAGGGCAGCCATGGTGCAGATTCAGACCCTCCTCTACTCCTGCTCCCAAAAGACCCTTTAATACTCTCTCAACAGCAGAGCTCCGTGCTCACTGCACTGAAAGAATGATGACTACACACAAACAGGATAGGGAGAAGTTGGACAAGAAACTACGGACAAAAATGAAGCTCTTTGGACTTTTTGTTTTTTTGGGGTGGGGGGGAGGAGAGAACGAAACAATTACAAAAACGTGGACAGCACCTGAGGTGAATTTTGGCAGCTGATCACTTATCCAGATAAAGCAATAATAGGCAAATGCTGGAAAAAATAGTTGGAGAAACCTGGTCCTTGATCTCCACATGGAAAGGTGTTGCAAAGCCAGGAGCTGGCTTATAGTTTACTCCTGCTAGGGACTGCTGGAGCCTCTGCACCAACCACCATCCTCTAGAGATTATTAAAGCACTCTCCCCTCTGCAGGAGCTGCTGCAGCTGCCTGCAAACCTGACGGAGCCGGGAAAATTGGTAATGAATATAAAGGCTTTGGTTGATGCAATATATCCCTGTTTGCTGCTCTACTCTCCCTACAAGCCTTGAATCCATGGTGTGGCCAGTCAAGCAAGGATAGGTTGCCAAATACTGCCCCTGTGCTTGAACTCAGCAAGCCAAGGCACTTTAAGGAACTCACAGTTTTTAATTCTGCTGCTTCTACTCCTGAAAACCAGACAGAAACAGTGGTCACTTAGAGCACTTCTTTTCCTCTTTCTCTCCTACTTCAGTCTGCAGTGACCTCTTCATATCTGGAGAGTTTCTCACAAGGCCATGCTTCCAACACCATTTCCCCCCTTAATTCTCTCTTCTTTGTTTACCCTAAATTGCAGAAATTCAGAGATTAGGAAGACTGCAAAAATCTTTGTATGTACTGAAAACAGGTTGTGCTGGAGTCATACCAACCTTGGTTGTGCCCTTTTTAGATGAATTTTAAGCCACTCCTAGACTTGGTGTAAATTACACACACAATATGTGTGTGTGAATACATTAAATACGCTTTCATGGGTTTGCCTGTCATATCATAAAAGCAGCAATAAAATACTGAGAGTATATTAGACTTATTAATGTACATTTGTAATATACAATCATTAATCACAAAGTACTAATAATGGACTTCTTTAATTTTTTTTTTTACCCAGTTGAGGCAAAACTTACCAGCTTTGACTGGTATGGTTGACTTTACAACTACCTGCCTGTCAGCTTTAAACACGGTGGAGAGAATATTTCATGGGGAAAAATGCAAGGTCCCTAAAACATCTGGTTGTAAACCTGCAGTAGGGTCTGAAGCAATAATAAAGCTTGTGATGGATGAGTCACATGAAGCTTTCTTCACCAAAAAGCTGTTGTGTTTCAGGCTTATTCTTCTCTAATAATAGACTTTCAGAGTCTGGACAATAGCTGGAGCTTTCGCCTTATTCTTGGGGAGGGGAGTGAATGGCAGTGCTAGGCAGGGCACAGCTCTGTGATGGGTCACAGGAGATGTCCTGCTTTCCCAGCCCCGTGACATGAGTGGTGTCCTTGGCCCCATGCTCAGTGCATGGCTCTTCTCGTGCTGCTTGGTGAGTCTGAGACTTCTGCAGGTGCAGAAAGCATTCTTCCAGCACTTCTTCTACCTGCCTAATCTTTGTAGCAACTAAAAGATTCCCCCACAGGCTGTGCCTGTGCAACACGTTTTGCCTCCTTTATATCCTCAAGAAATGATGCTGGAAGGTGGAGAAATTTTCCTTGGGCTATCACCAAGCCCCCAGTGACTATGAGATCAGTTCTCAGAGCCGTGGGCTTTGAGTTAGCTTCTGGGATGGTGTAGCTAAGCTGCTGATGGGGTATCTTATTAACTTTCATAGCCTTTTCCTCTAATTGGCCTTTGATTCATGGCATTTTTATCTCCTTGAGAATCAGGTTCTGTGAAAACACCTCAAGGAACCCCTTTATAACTGAGTGGAGAGTTTTCCCATAACCATATGTTTCCTATGTAAGTGTATGTAGTGACCTTGGAGCCATCTAAATCCCTGAGCACATCTCACTTGCTCACTGGCACTTATTTTGGTGAATCAGAAGTCAAATCAAAAACCTCTTTGAGGATTACTGAAAAGGAATTCCACATGTGTTAGTGTGTGCATGCACAGGCCCTTTAGTTTTGAGCACAATCTCACTAAAATCAAATTAATATAATCTGAACATGCTTTTAAAAGATTAAAACCCTAAAAGATGAAACTGGGAAGCCTTTTGAGTTTTTATAGGAGACAAACAATTTATGTGATCCATCATGGGCATTTGCAGACCAACCTTGTTAGAGCAGGTTTTCAGCATAATAAGATTCAAGTGGAGTTTCACCATGGGCTGCAGACCTCAACAGTCTGTTGTAGTTCAAATGTTTTTTGAAGAGAATATGTTCTCTTTCTAGAAGGAAAACAATCTCTTCTTCCCAAAGTCATCTGTCAGCAGGGTTTTGACTTCTCACCCTCTTTCTGGGAAGATGAGTGGCACTCCTGAGCTCCACTAGTGACTGGCCCCTGGAAGTTCACTTCTATCACTGTCTACTCCAAAGAGGTATTTTTTTTGGTCTCACACCCCCTTAGGAACTCCAGAAATTATCTCTAGGATACAAATTCTGCCCGAGTCTTCTGTACAATATTAAAGAGAGAGCAGTTGGAAAGACACTCTTGCTTCTTTTATTAGGGGACAAAGCTCTCCCTCTCATCGTGTTCCCTGCCCTTATCTTAACAACTCGCCAGTAAATTTAGACATTGAGGGAAGTGCTTCAGTGACAGACTTAGAGTCTGAATCCTCTGCCCTCAGAACAGATACAAATCAAAGTCATGGCCTTTCTCTTGTTCTTAAAACCTGAGTTTTTTTCCTGCTTTCTGTAGATCACATCTTCTCTAAGAGGGGGTAGCATTATTAAAGCACAGGTATGCCACTGAGATGGACTAAATGGGACTGGCAGAGCAAGTTAGCAACATTCCATTCAGATGCTATCCATCATTTCCCATATATGACATAAATTATGTTTTCAGGAATTAAATTCCTCTGCTTCAGAATATGCATACATTTATGTATTTAGTCTATAGAACAAGGGAAACATTATCTGTCTTTCCCTCTGTTCTGTGTCCATCTCCCATTGTGTATTTAGGTAAAATGATTTTTACATCCCAGTAATATGTCAGAGCGAATGATTAACGAGCATTGTAAACCATCACACAGGCTCTACCAGCATCCTCTGCATTCCAAAGTCTGTAGCTACTTCTTTTGTGCTTGTTTTTATATTTGTTCACTTGAATATATAGGCAGCATGGATTTCACAAATCCCTTTGGCCACGACTAGAACTGGTCTGACTCCCACCTGTGGCTTTCCCCTTTTCCCTTTGGTGAATGAGTGAATCCAAATCTGTGCCCTGCATCCTCACATCTGAAGATGTGTGTAAGACCACTTGAGGCTCTGCACTTCTGTTCTGCAGGCTCATTAGCTTTCATGGCTTGATTTCAGTGGTGTGTCTACATGACATTTATTTGCTTTATGAATTGAGGCTTTAATTCACTTATTTTGCTTTTAGCGAGTGAGTGGATCCATGCTGTAAAGTTTTAAGACTCGCTCTTGAAACACTATCTTCTTGCCTAATAAACTGACACGATGACAAGATCTGTAGTGAATATTCAAATAAATGTGATTACTTCATTTCATGTCAACAGAGGAGGTGAAAAGTGCAGCTCAACTGGCTGGGTAAGATTGGAAGGAGGGGCTGGGAAAAAGAAAGAGACAACAAAGAGATAGTTTGTAAGATTTAGTGGCTTTTTTTTCAGCAGGGGTGTTGAGAAGTCAGTGTTGCAAAGTTCAGCAGGGTCAAAGAAAGTGCAGAAACTTTCTTACAGTCATTCAGAAAAGCTTGATGCATGTTTCCAAAATCCAAATGATAGGAGGAAAAGCAGATGGGCAGATGATGTGTGCCGCTTTAACCCGGTCTAAACAGGCTGAAGTTTGCACTGAGTGCATTTTATCTTTTTTATATAAGAAGGTAGAAAGTCCACTGTCTTTCACAAACCCTAGCTGTGATAAGACAGTCCTCCAGGAAATCATAAAAGCCCATTCATTGCACCAGTGGTGGTGTTTCCTGACTGGCCCAGAGCTGCACACTTATCTAACCGAACTTTACAACCTGCATGTTTGGTTTTAATAAAACAATGATATCCAGAGACAGACTGGACAAAAAGTCGGTGGGATCATTTGACTGCAGGCAATCAGCTGTGCAGCTAGCACACTGAATTGGCTCTTCTGGCAGAGAAAATGCCAAATCACCTCCAGGAAGGTGATGTTCCTGGGAAAGGTAGGCCAATATTTGCTTTATCTCTAGACGGTACACAATGTTTTCTAACTAAAGTAGCAGTGCTGTTAATGTGGAGCAATAAGATGTTTACACAGATAAAACCTTTGTCTCAGATGAAAACAGCAGTGTGAGTCTGTCCCACTAACCTTTGCTTTGACTCTGGGGCGTCGTTGGGAGTGTCTCTTTGTAGGCTTTCATGGGATGACTCATCCTGGATTATGATCTTCCTTCAGTGTTTAGAAAATGTATATTCTCTGCAAGTATCAGTGTTTGACAGAGTCATAGAATGGTTTAGGTTGGAAGGGACCTCGAAGATCATCCAATTCCAACCTCCCACCATAGGCAGGGACACCTCCCACTAGAACAGGTCACTCAAGGCCTCATCCAACCTGGCCTTGAACACCTCCAGGCAGGGAGCATACATTACCTTCCTGGGCAACCTGTGCCAGTGTCTCACCACCCTCACTGGAAAGAACTTCTTCCTAACATCTAGTTTAAATCTCCCCTCTGCTTGTTTAAACCTGTTCCTCCTCATCCTGTCATTACAAGACCTTGTCCATAGTATATTCCCAGCCTTCCTGTAGACCCCCTTCAGATGGTGGAAGGTCTCCTTAAAGCCTTCTCTTCTGCAGGCTGCAGAGCCCCAACTCTTGTAGCCTGTCCCTGGGGTTGCTGAGACCATGTTGCTGAGACATGGCATGGTGTGAGACCGTCCCAACCATGCAGAGTTTTCTGGGTATTGTAATTTCAGAGCATGTTTAGAGAGGTGAGTACCCAACTGCAAACCAGCTATGTTGTCATCACCCATATATGCCCTTGAAAGTCTTCTACTGGATGCGAAGCTAGAAGAAGTTAAAGTGCATTGGATTTTTTTCTACCACCAAGAGATGTCTTGCTCCTAATACAGGCTGTGCTAGTTTGAAGCTAGCTAGAATGTTTTGGTGAGAATATTTGGTGTAGATTACAGGCTGTGAAAAGCTCCCAATGGTGATGTCTGTTTCACTCGTAGGCTTGCTGAGATGTATAAGAACAAGAACACAAACATAGATAACACAGTTGCTCTCTGGGTGATTTTCAAAGTATGTGTGGGGGGGTGGGTAATAACCAAACCATCACACAGGCAGTGGGAATGCTCTCAATGATATCAAAAAGTCAGAAGGTTGTATCTAGTTATGGGAGGAAAAAAATATTAGTTACTGTAGATGAGCACAATATGTGCAGAAAGCACTGCAGGCACTTCCATAGATCAGTACTGAGAATGAATAAGTGCCATGTTTTCCTCAGTAATTTTAGCCCAGCTTGGGACACTCCTGGAGTTGCAGCACATTACAAAGAATAAAACCATCGTGAAATGCACTTAATTTTATCAAATGCAATCTCTTCCACCCCCCATTTTGAATGCTTTCTGTATTGAGTCCTTAGACAGTGTAGACTGTCCTTTGGATTGGGTCCTTACAAGATCATTTGTGCTGAACCACATCCTGTAGATCTTCAGCTTGCAGAGAGGGTATGCAGTAGGACACTGATTTTACATACTCCTGACTGCTTTCTTCTGTGTGATTTTGGAAGATTGGAAAAGCTATAAGGACATAGAGTGTGAGCTGGCTGATGTGGTGGTGGAATGAAAACAGAGTGCAGCAGATGGGGAGTTTTGGAAACGTTAAAGCCCAATGTCAGGAATTCTGTCCTTTCCCTGGAAAAATCCTCCTGTCTGACACACAGCTCCAGGTGAAGCTTCATTAGTAAGAAGCCAACAGGAATGAGAAGAGTTATATGCCTTGGTTTGGACTGAATGATCCTGGTGGTCCTTTCCAACCATAGCGATTCATAGTGATTAGATGTTGTGCTGAGGGCTTTGGTTTAGTCAAGCACTCGTCAGTGTGAAACTAATGATTGGACTGGATGAGCTTGAAGGGCTTTTCCAGTCTAAGACATTCTGTGATTCTGTACTGCTAAGATACCTGAAGCTAAGAGTTAGTAGGAGGTCAGAGGCAAAAGGCAGCTGTGTGGGTTGCTCTTTGGAGACCCTACAAGTGTCCATTTGTGCAGGGTTAGATCTTAGGGAAATGCTAAGAAACTTAGTGTTTCTCTAGCATGTCCCCTCTATGTCTTATTTGAAGGATTCATCATCATGGATTTGCAGGGGCTTTTGAAGGTGGAAAAGGAGGTTGATTCAAGGCATGAAGTTCCCACCTTCCCACAGGTTCCTATACTTGTTGGATTTCTTTTTGTGTATGTGTGTGCTCTGCTGTCTCCTAGAATAAACAAGGATCATAATTCTTACCTGTCCTGGTGGATGCTGCATTGCTAAAATCATTACTATCTCTACAGAACTCTGAAATGTTCATTTTCA
The DNA here is from genome assembly GCF_015220805.1 of Pogoniulus pusillus. Classification (NCBI taxonomy): domain Eukaryota; kingdom Metazoa; phylum Chordata; class Aves; order Piciformes; family Lybiidae; genus Pogoniulus; species Pogoniulus pusillus. Next base: position 12,089,580 of record NC_087289.1, read on the forward strand.
CTGTCTCTCTTGTGCAAAACCTCAATTTCTCTCATGTCCCATTGTAGTTGTATACAACCTCACCTTCCAAACCTTAAGCTTTAGACCATTTCTTCCAGGCACATGATGTAAAGGGTTCTTAAAAGACTTGTCCAACCTGCAAATCAGTTGATGAGATTTGTTATCAAATTTATTTGGAAAAACATTTCTCTGGCTTCAGGCTACTCATGGAAGGTGTTATCCTGAAAAGAGGCATTGTCAGAAAGTCATAAGCAAGAGAATATAGAAGGCTACTGTTAATAAAAGCTGTCATGAAACGCTGGCTCTAGTGGTTGATGACCAACATAATAAACTCCTCTCTTCTTCCTCACCCGGAGAAAAGCTAATCTGTGGTATCAGTGCTGCTGTGTTGTGCTGTTGTTCTCCTAGGGGCTGTGATGGCCCTGGGGAGGGTCACAGCACAGAGTTAGCTGGGCAGCATCCAGGCATTAACCAGGATGTAGTTTGTTCTGATGGCAGGTGGGAGAGGACTTATCCTTAAAAGTATTTTTATACCATAATGATTATGCTTCAGACTCGCTTGCCAAGCGGATTTAGAGATGGGGTGATATTAAGAGGGCTGAGATAACAATGCAAGAAAACATTATAGTCCAGAAACCAGATAGCTGCCTTGAGCAGAAGAAAGGCATTTAGTGTCAAATGAGAGCTTCACGTGGAAGTAAGGCTGCTATTGCATTTGCAAAATCTTCCAAACAATACTGAAGATTCAGGGCAAACATTTTAGTTTTTGTTCCAGTCTGTTAATTCCACTTAAGAAAAAGGAGAGGCAGAGACCACAAAGGTACTGAACACCAAGGGGGGGTGGGGGAGAGGTTGTGCTGCTTCGTTTTTTTTCTTAAGGCAACTCTTACCTTTCCTCTTGCATAATGTCAAGGTAAGGAGCAGACAGTCTGTCGGTGTACATATATACACACTTTAAGACTGGAATATGACCAGTCATATTTCTGTTTATGCTTGAGAAATAGAATCTTTGCTTTTCCCTGTAATTTTACCTGCTGCTTCAAGATCATAGGATTGTAGAATCAGTCAGGGTTGGAAGGGACCACAAAGGTCACCTAGTTCCAGCCCCCCTGCCATAGGAAGGGACACCCAACCCTAGAGCAGGCTGCCTGCAGCCTCATCCAGCCTGGCCTTAAACACCTCCAGGGATGGGGCCTCAACCACCTCCCTGGGCAACCCATTCCAGGCTCTCACCACTCTCATGCTCAACAACTTCCTCCTCACATCCAGTTTGAATCTCCCCACCTCCAGCTTTGCTTCATTCTCCTTAGTCCTGTCACTAAGGTTGCCCAGGGAGGTGGTTGAGGCCCCATCCCTGGAGGTGTTTAAGGCCAGCCTGATCTAGGGTAGTGTGTCCCTGCCTATGGCAGAGGGATTGGCACTAGATGATCCTTGTGGTCCAATCCAATCCTGACTGATTCTGTGATTCTAATTCTTGGAATATCTTTTATTCTGGCATTAGCCAGAATAAACACTTGTGGAAGCATGGTCTTGTTCTTCCCATTTGCAAACAAGCAAGATGAATGATGTGTTTAACAGTATTGAGTCACTGTAAACACGAGGCCATGGTCTCTGCAGTTTATTTTTTCAGCACCTGGCTGTTAAGGGTTAACAGTTCCTCAGCACATAGCGGAGGAAAAGTCCAAAGCGGAAGGAGAGGGGAGTTGCTTGTTGTTATAAAAGCAGGGAATTTCTGGATCTTAGTAAAATAAACCAGGACTTTGTTTCTTGAAGTAATTATTCTCTGGAGAGAGAATAGGAAAGATGGAGGCAATTAGGAGTGACCTTGCATCACTGAATTGTTGAGAACTTCTGGATCAGTGGCTGATATTTTCATAACTCCATTTAAGCAAAGCTTTCTTAAGCTGTTCTTACCACCACTAGAGAAAACAAAGTGTTTAATGGCTGGTCCAAAGCCCACTGATATAACAATCTCCTTGTGTACTTGAGCTTGGATAGGGGAAGTGGGGAGCAGGGATGAGCACAAGGGAAGTCAGGATGAGCACAGGGCTCCCAGGGCTTGGTGGGGACAGTCGACCTACGAGGGCCATAGAGATCAAGCTGCTCCTAACTTGCATGGGACACTTAACTTTTGGGTGCTTATCCCACCAGGCTCTACTAAGGCAAAGCCATGCAGGTCATTATGTCCCATGGGTGGCTGGTGTCACCACAGTTATTGGAACAGCAAGGGAAAACAAACCTGGCAGTACTTTTTGGTAACCTCTAGGTAACCTCTTTTAAGTAGAGATTTGCATTCTGGTGGGGAGGATTTCTTTGTTGTTTCTTTTTTTTTTCCATCTGAAAACTGTCTTTTGAGTGTTGCTGTTTAAGAAGCGTGTTTAGCTTTTATGTGTGAAGTTGGCAATGAATTACTCTAAAGCAAATAAAACTGTCCTAGCAGCCTGAAAGTGGTGATATAGCAGATAGCATTCACACCCTCATCTTTGTATTCCCCTCCTTCAGGGATATCAGTAGGCAAACAAGGCTGAGTCTCTAATATGTTTAATAAAGGAGCAATTCCTTAAGTTTCCTGACCCAGCTGTGGCAAAGGCAATGCCCTCATCCTGTTGCTCTGTTCTGATCGTGTCCTCTGGGCATGCTGGGATGCAACCATTGTTGTGGGAGCCAGATTTTGGTTCAGATCTCCTCCCTAGACCATATAATTTGGGAGCTGTTTCCTTTCTATGGGGACTGATGAATAAAGAGTCCTCAAAGAGTCACTAGTGGTGTCCCCCAAGGATCAGTCTTGTTCAGTATCTTTATGGATGATCTGGAACAGGGGATTGAGTCCATCATCAGTTAGTTTGCAGATGACACCAAGCTAGGAACAGGCGTGGAGCTGTTGGGGGGTAGGAGAGCCCTGCAGGGGGGCCTCAGCAGGCTGGATGGGTGAGCAGAGGCCAGTGGGAAGAGATTTAACAAGGCCAAGTTCTACGCTTTGGCCGCAACAACCCCAAGCAGCACTACAGGCTGGGGACAGAGTGGCTGAGAGCAGCCAGGCAGAGAGGGACTTGGGGGTGCCGCTAGATAGTAGCTGAAGATGAGCCAGCAGAGTGTCCAGGTGGCCAGGAGAGCCAATGGCATCCTGGCCTGGCTCAGGAACAGTGTGGCCAGGAGGACAAGGGAGGTTCTTCTGCCCCTGTACTCAGCACTGGTCAGGTCACATCTTGAGTACTGTGTCCAGGGAGGTGGTGGAGTTGCTTTGCCTGGAGGTGTTCAAGCAAAGCCTGGATGAGGCACTTAGTACCATGGTCTAGTTGATTGGACAGGCCTGGGTGCTATGTTGGACTGGATGATCTTGAAGGTCTCTTCCAACCTGGTTGATTGTATGATTCTATGAAAACATTGACCAAGCTGTAACTCAGTAGTACAAGCAGCTTCAGCAACACAGATATGATTTTCCCCAACACGTTTCTCAACCACTGTCACTTTTGTAGTCTGATATTGTCAAGGCCCAGCAGAGTCACATTGAATCTCTTTCCTTGGATGGCAGATGCATGTAAGGACCTATCTCCCTGCCACATACCTCTGTAGAGGAGGTTGCTGTGAAAAAAAGCATGCCATTTTTTTCATAGCTTTCATGTTGTTTGGTTTGTTTGATGTTCTCCTTGCCCTGGCAGACTGCAGCAAATTGTTTTCTCTCCTAGAGGCCGTCACCTTTTGAATGATATAAAGGAGTCACTCTGTTCTGAGTTGTTTTTCTGTTCTGTATTTACTTAATCTCATTTTCTGAGTAGTTGTTGAAAGAACAGGAGTTTGTGAATTATACAACACTAAGCAGTGGATACTGTCCATGGCTTTATGCCCAGATGCTGTCAAATGCTTCTCCTCATTCTGGCTGGTTTGAGAAAATCATAGTGAAGTGCAAAAGTACCAAAATTTATTATTATTACATTTTTTAAATTATTTAAGTATTTTGTTTCTTTGTTTTTGCTTAGTATGTTCTGACTTGCCTCCCTAGCTGGCAACCAGCATTCAGAAGGGGTTGGAACTGGCTTGTTGCACATATGGAAGTGAACATCTTGTGGTCTCAATTATTGAAAAATTAGAAAGTTCAAAACTAAAAATAAAAGGAATGTTAGATCTTCAAACCTCACTCTCCTGCTATTTGTTTTCTTTCTGCATTAGAAGTCAAAATGCCTTCTGTCATAATAACAATAATAATTCTCTGCTCTGTTATGCCAGGATCTCAGGTTACTGGGTACACATGAAAGTGTGATGTTTTCTAACATGCTCCTGAAGTTAGGTCTTCTCCCCCCTTGCAATTTTCCATTTGGAAAAACTATGGTACAGAAATGAACATACTAACTGCCATGCAGACTCTTCCAGAGAAACTGGGAAGGAACCCACTGCCCTCCCCATTAACCACAGGACATGGCTTCTTCCTTCCCAGCCCCTGGTACGAGCAGAGCTGCCCATTCAGGAGCAGGGCTGTGGTGCCCTGGGGAGCACTGGGTCATGGATATGTGGCTCCAATGTGGAGCTGGGGGGCAGGATCTGGGCCCGCCATAGGGTGAGCTGGCAGAGGGACACGTCTGGGTTGCGTGTGTCATGTTTCCCTCCTGCGGTTCTCCCTGCTTGGACAGCCCCAGGGTCTCAGCCCCAGCGTGTGCCATCTGAAGCATCTTCTGAAATCACTTTGGACATCTCGTTATGAATCATGGCTATATCCTATTACTGCAAACGGAAATAGCAAACACAGAAATTAGGCTGAGCTTTAGTTATTATAGCTGGGCTCAGAAAGAGCAGGAGCCAGCCCAAGCTGCTGGCTCGGGGCTGAGGAGCCCTCCTCTAAGGCACAGGAGCTGCGTGAGCTCATGCTTTTGCCATCATCTGGCACATCCAGCCAGGATTATCACTCTGTGCATCTTTGCATTGTCAGTGATGAGAATTAATGGTGTTTCTTTCTGTTTGGGTAAACAGTTTATCCATCTAAGATGGAAGATTTCTCAGCTTTCCGTTCAGTTTACACATGTGGAACTTGAAAGTTCCATTATTGAGCTTGTTGCTGCAGACTCTTTTGAACTGAAGCCATTGTATACATATCCCAAGCTCTTCTTTCATTGTTTAATGTAATAAGTATCCATCATTTGCCTGACAAAGACTTTGTTTTTTTTACTTTGTGGGTCAAAGCTGGGAAATTTGCCTGCACTAACTGGCATAACCAAATGCAATGCACCTCTGCCAATGCTTGCTGGTGCACTGAATGTACCTCTTTGGCTGCAGCCACTTCATTATACCAAGTCTCTTTCCACCAAACTTCTCCACATAAGTAACAACAACAGTAGCAATGACAGTCATAATTGATAAAGAGATTTACTATCTCATTTCTTCATACAATCAATTAGTTGTGTTTGTACTTGCTACTTTTATAAATCATAAATTAGTTCAAGTTGGCAGAAAAGTAGTCCTTATCAGTGAGATGTTTAGAAATATGATTCAATCAAAACACTTTTAGGCTTATTCTGTAAAACTTTCAAGCATGTGCCTTGACAACCTGCTCCAGTCAGTGAGGTCAGTGCTGAGCCCAAGCTCAACCCTAGTATTCCCACTGAGTTGGTGATTTCATAGAATCATAGAATCAACCAGGTTGGAAGAGACCTTCAAGATCATCCAGTCCAACCTAGCACCCAGCCCTGGCCAATCAACCAGGCCATGGCACTAAGTGCCTCATCCAGGCTTTGCTTGAACACCTTCAGGGATGGTGACTCCACCACCTCCCTGGACAGCCCACTCCAATGCCAATCAGTCTCTCTGGCAACAACTTCCTCCTAATATCCAGCCTATACTTCCCCCAGCACAACGTGAGACTGTGTCCCCTTGTTCTGTTGCTGGTTGTCTGGGAGAAGGGACCAACCCCCACCTAGCTACAGCCTCCCTTCAGGTAGTTGTAGACAGCAATGAGGTCTGACCTGAGCCTCCTCTTCTCCAGGCTACACACCCCCAGCTCATTCAGCCTCTCCTCATAGGGTTTGTGTTCCAGGTCTTCCCTCCAGACTACTACATTTCCCTCCAGAAAATAAATAAATCTTCATTAAAAATAAAGAGATCTTAATAAAATCCCTTTCTTAATAAAATGCCTTCCTTTAGGACTACACTGAGTGCTGAGGCAGCCTGAATGGTGCCAGCTCTGGGACAGTGCTGGTGAGGTGGTGACACCAGCCTCGTCTCCCTCTTCCATAGCAGCACTGCTCACTCACATGCAGGCTGTCATCTGTGGAAAAAACTCTCCACTGGCAGGCACAGCTCTACTCGATGCATGACAGGGATCTGGTCCCAGTAGTGTGATAGTGAGGAGGAGCCTCTGGTCCAGGGATGTGGAGAAACAGGGGCAAGCGCAGAGCTGTGATTAACACCCGGGGCTGGGACCTGATTAATCTGTCCCTGATTAATGACATCCTGTGTGTGCCTGAGTCACGCAGCTCCTTGCTTGTGGCTCTGAGGATAAACACCTGCCCTGTTGAGCAAGTCTCTAATCAGCAAGGCTGGGAGAAATGGCTCGGAGATCCTCAGGAGGAAGTAATCTCACAGATGGGAAGCGTCTTTACTGGTAACAATCAAACCTTTTTATCATTTCCTCGTGCCAAGTCTGAAACAGGCAGAGCACAAAGTCACACTGGTATTTTTCTAGTGATTATGTGGTGCAATTTATAACAACCCCATAAAGATATCCCTCCTCAGCCACATTATTTTGCAGAGTAATCATAACGATACTTGCAACTGACCCCACTTTGCAATTAGGTGGTGGCAGATTAACCTTCAGTCCCACTTTCTGTGTTTTAGCGTGGTTACAGGTAGCAACCCAGAAGTTATGCTCAGCTTTGAAGGCATTTTCCAGCTCACACCTAAAACTCTGCAGATCTAATCCATAGAATCATAGAATCAACCAGATTGGAAGAGACCTCCAAAATCATCCAGTCCAACCTATCAGTTTCTCTGTGGAAAATAAATTTGAACTCAAATTACCTAACACCTCCAAAATATTTCAGGACCTTGGGTAAGACATCCAAATACTGTCCGTTGTCACTGACAGAGTAACAAAGCTTGATTCTTCAGAATTATAGACTCATAGAATGTCAGGGGCTGGAAGGGACCTCAAAAGATCATAGAATCAACCAGGTTGGAAGAGACCTCCAAGATCATCCAGCTCAATCTAGCACCCAGCCCTAGCCAATCAACTAGACCATCAACTAGAACACCTCCAGGGACAATGACTCCACTACCTCCCTGGGCAGCCCATTCCAATGCCAATCACTCTCTCTGTCAAGAACTTCCTCCTAACATCCAGCCTAGACCTCCCCCAGCACAGCTTGAGACTGTGTCCCCTTGTTCTATTGCTGGTTTCCTGGGAGAAGAGACCAAAGCCGTCCTTGGTCCTGCATTTGGTGTGCAGCAAGGAGATGGTATCATTTGCTTTAAATACTTGGAATTTTTGCTTAGTTGATCAAATTTTATCTCTGGTGCTTTCAGGGCAGTGTTTCAAAGGGATTGCTTTTGTACCTGCTGTTAGGAAAGTCAGCAGAAAAATATTGTTCTTGGCTACTGTCCTGATTAAGGCAGACATTTTAATGTGTGTTATGATAGGTCACTTGATGGATAGTCACCTGCACCCTGTGATCAACTCTGACTTGGCCACTGGGGCTGAACTTTAGCAGCTAGGTGTCATAATTTCCCATCTTTTGCTTGATTAATGTTTGCTTTTGTGATATAAAGGGAGAGATCCTTCTTTGCATGCCAGCCGGCTTGGAGTAGTGGGGAGAGGCTGCAGTGGCTTCTCAACAAAAAGATCCTGTGAAAAAATACAATGTGGATGGTTGGTTGTTTTTTTTTTCCCCCCAGGAAAGTTGTTGAGTCTCCTTCTCTAGAGACTTTCAAGACTCATCTGGATGTGTTCCTGTGTGACCTGAGCTAGATTCTATGGTCCTGCTCTGGCAAGGGGGTTGGACTTGCTGATCTATGGAGGTCCCTTCCAACACCTAACATCCTCTGATTTCTCTCTGTTGACTCCTTTCCTCCCAGTTTGAAGAAAGTAAGCCTTGCACAGTTTGTGTGCTCAAAATAGCTCTAGTGTGTACCATGGCTTTCCGTGGACATCCACCTAAAAGCCCTCATGACTTAAATATCACAGGGGGATGTTCGAGCTACTGCAGGTTCTGAAAGAGACTGTGAGTGATCTTCTGGGATTTAATTGAGATCAATATAATAGCTACATGACACTTTTAAAAATTCCAAGTTGTCACACTTGGCCTTTTATATTCTTCTGCATTATTTTATATGATTTGAGGGGCTCTGAATATTTTTCATGGGTCTCTGCTAGGTAACCCTTTCTCCTGATTTCATTGCTATTCACATACCTTCTCACTCAGTCCCTGGGGAAAGAATGCAACATAGAATCATACAATGTCAGGGGCTGGAAGGGACCTCAAAAGATCATCTGGTTCAGCCCCCCTACAAGAGCAAGATCACCTAGAGCAGATCACACTGGAATGCATCCAGATGGTTCTTGAATATCTGCAGAGAGGGAGACTCCACAACCTCCCTGGGTAGCCTGTTCCAGTGCTCTGTCACCCTCATAGGGGAAAAAAGTCTTCCTCACGTTCACATAGAACCTCCTATGCCTCAGCTTCCACCTATTGCTCATTGTCCTGTCACAGAGCATCACCAAGCAGAGCCTGGCTCCATCCTCCTGGCACTCACCCCGTAGGTATTTATAAACATGAATGAGGTCACCCCTTAGCCTCCTTCTCTCCAAGCTAAAAATCCCCAGTTCCTTCAGGGCAGTTTGACTTAGACCCCTGGACACTGTTGTCACCATCTTCAGCAGTGCATTCAGACACCTCTTGCTTTCTCACTTTCATCTTACCTTTAATATTGTCTTAATTTCTACGTTGAAGTAAATTCTTCTCAGTTACAAACTTTCACTGATGGTCATTTAATAGCACGATACAGAGCATGTCTGCAAATAAAGCCATTCTTCAATTACTTGCAGAAGTCAAAAGCTCTTGGAATTGCTCCAGCTGCAGGGGGCTGGCCAGCCAGAGAAAGGCCAGACACTCAAATACAGATCTTTGCACATCTCAGGTTAGTTGTAGACATTTTCATCTGTGTTCAGCAGTGATGAAAGAAGTGGAATAGTATGGACATCAAGGGTGACTAAGCTCGTGAGAGGCCTGGAATACAAACCCTGTTAGGAGAGGCTGAGGGAGCTGGGGTTGTTTAGCCTGGAAAAGAGGAGGCTCAGGGCAGACCTCATTGCTGTCTACAACTACCTGAAGGGAGGCTGTAGCCAGGTGGGGGTTGGTCACTTCTGCCAGGCAACCAGCAACAGAACAAGGGGACACAGTCTCAAACTGTGCCACTGGGAGGTTTAGGCTGGATGTCAGGAGGAAGTTCTTCACAGAGAGAGTGATTGGCATTGGAATGGGCTGCCCAGGGAGGTGGTGGAGGTGCCAACCCTGGAGGTGTTCAAGCAAAGAGTAGTTGAGGCACTTAGTGCCATGGTCTGGTTGATTGGCTAGGGCTGGGTGCTGGTTGGACTGGATGAGCTTTGAGGTCTCTTCCAACCTGGTTGATTCTATGATCATAGGTATAAGAGGAATATAAATATATATAAATAGGTATAAGTATAAGTGAGGTAGTATGGACATCAAGGGTATAAATAAAAAGACCTACACTAAATCTGAGTTAAAATGTGTAAGCCCACCGAGCTCAAAACAGTTTAGTTGGGGGCATTGAATTCTGATGTTTGAGACAATTAAAATCTAGAGTCAAAAGTGTTAGTCATTAAAATGGAGGGAAAAAACCCTCCTCTTGTAACAGGTGAGTTGAAACAAGAACAAAGGGCCTATAAAATGTGCCAGGTGAAGTAGTGAAGAGATGAGGAGATAAGGATTTATCTTCCTGTGCACTTACTGCCATAACTGAAAGGGTGATCTCTTTTTATAGGTAGGGTAAGACATGATACTATACTTTCTTCTTCCATGAGTACAGTGCTAATTATTACTTTTTGACTCTGGGAGAATCATCTCCTGCCATTCAGTAGATTTGGCTTGAGTCACAAACTCGTCTTGTAAATCCTTCTAATTTGTTCAGGGAGTTTATAGCTCTGTCATAAACATTGCTCCCAAGCTGCTGTTCACCCAGCAAGGTCCTTCACAATATTCCTTAGAACAGCTGTTGCTATTCTCTTCCTCTGTAAGGATTTCAGTTTTTCACCTGTTTGTGTGGTGGAGCTGATGCATGGAGCTGGAATCTGCCCTGCTCTCTGCTGCATACGTGCATGTGATGGCTTAAGGTCATGGCAATTGTGCAATGATGGGTTGGGATTCCAGATTTGAGATGTTTGGTATTGCAGGTAATAAAAAGTCCAATTTTGACTAAAAAATATAGCCTTTGGTGCAGGAAGACTGGAAGAGTGTGAGAAGAGGGCTTTCTAGAACATAGATTTATCATAGATGAAGTGCTGCCCTTTATTAAGCTAATCTTGAGGAGAGCTTTTATCTCCTGTTAGTTCCTGCCTTGGAGAGTTGGGTTCCATCAGTAGCAAGTGGTTCACAGGATGTTAGAGGTTGGAAGGGACCTCCATACATCATTGAGTCCAACCCCCTGCCAGAGCAGGACCATAGAATCTAGTGCAGGTCATACAGGAACAGAATAAAGTGGGCCTTGAAAGTCTCCAGAGAAGGAGACTCCACAATTCCTCTAAGGAGCCTGTCCCAGTGCTCTGTGGCCCCGACAGTAAGGAAGTTCTTCCTCATTTTGAGATGGAACTTCCTGTGCTGTAGTTCATACGCATTGCCCCTTGTCTTATCACAGGGTACAATGGAGAAGAGTTTGTCACCTCCCTCTTGACCCCCCAGCCCTCAGATATTTCTAAACATTGATTAGATCCCCTCTATGTCTCCTCTTCACCAGACCAAAAAGTCCCATGTCCCTCAGCCTCTCCTCATAGACAGTGCTCCAGCCCCTTCATCATCTTCGTAGCCCTCTGTTGGACTCTTCCAAGTAGATCCCTGTCCCTCTTGAACTGGGAAGCCCAAAACTGAATGCAATGTTCTAAGTGAGATCTCACCAGGACGGAGTAGAGGGGGAGGAGAACCTCCCTTGATCTGCTGGACACATTCTTAATGCAACCCAGGGTCCCACTGGCCTTCCTGTCTGCAAGGGCACATTGTTGTCCTGGGGCTAGCTTCTTGTCCACCAAGACTCCCAGGTCATTCTCCTGGAAGAAGGACAGGGCTGCTTTCCAGCAGATCACCTCCCAGCCTGTACTGGTGAAGGTTATTGTTCTTTCCCAGGTGCAGGACTCTGCACTTATCCTCGGTTGATGATGAAGACCTTGTGGAAGCATCACCCTTGTGGATTTCACCACAGCAGCCAGGTGGAAGCAGGGAAGAGATTCAGGCAGTCAGTTGCTAGAAGGAGAGGCAGTACCAAAAAAGCAGTTGAAACTTTATTGGTAGCGAGGCAGGGCTGAAGGGGCATGAAAGGCTTGGTGTGATTCATAGAACTTAAACACAGTTGTCTATTCATCTGGTCGCATTATCTGTGCCTCCATCTGGCCGTGGGAAGAGGTGTGCTGTGGAGCACGGGGGCAGGCTGTGTGCTGCTGTCCTTGAGCTATCTCATATCCTTTTCTGCAGGATCCTGTGACAGTTCATATTACTGTGAGTCATTGTTTCTTTAGAGCTCATTACTGGCAAGGGCTGGTAGCAAGACACCAAAGTGGTGTTGGGTTATCTATGCTTAACGGGGCTATTAATGTGTGTCACCACTGCAGTGTCATCCAGCAGAAATGTAATTCTGGATTTCGGGTGCTGAGTCGCAGAGGTATGTTCATCCTTTGTCCAACCAGGCTGAAACTCAGCATTGGCAAGTGGTGTCTCAGCTTACCACGTCGCTATTAAAAGGTTTTGGTTTCACTCTATGTGTATAATGGTCTCAGTGGGGAGGGCCAGGGTGGGAGGGGAAGTAAGGACGGAGGAATGTTTCTCAGAAATCTGTCCTCAGGTCACATGAGCACCAAATGCTTTCTATTCTTACCTAAATTAACCATAGTCTTCTCTGTTTGCTGCTGCTTTGTTTGAAGTTTGACATCCTAGTTCTGAATTACTGGGAAAAAAATAGGAATGTCACAAGGCCTGGGGCATCCCAGACCTCTCTTCGTGGATACAATGGAAAGAGAGGTCTTGTCTCTGTGGCATTGGTGGACAAACATGGTCCAGCAGGTGGGGAATTGAAGTATCACACCTTGTAGCCTATTGCTAACTTTTTGCTTCTTTCTCGCCTCCTGACACCTGGTCGCTATATGAAAAATTACTGATTGGTTATTGTGTTAGAATTCTCTACCTCAATGAGGATTTTCCTGGGCTCCATCCATCAAACATTTGATTCCTCTGGAGCATGGACAGAATAAAATTAGTCTGCCACTGCAGAAGAGGGAATGACTTGTACATTTCTCCTCCAAACATCAGGGTTTTAATAGAGCCACGCACCTGTATCTCTCTTGTCCAAGAGTCCCTTGGAGACTATGACAGAAGAGCTTTCCAGAATGACCTCGGCAGAAGATCTTACAGAGTTGGGCAACTGCAGCTTGGGAAAGTTTCTATGTTCTTGCCTCTTTTTAATGAACCATAAACTATTTTCACACCTCTGCCTAGACTTCTTTCACACTTCTGCCTACATAGTTCTCTGCCTTTTACCACTGTCTTTGTAAACACCTTGGACTTGCCATAATTCTAGGACACTGATGCTTATCATCATAACATTTGCTTTTTGCAGTCTTCTTTGAATCCAGAGCCAATTTTCTTTTTCCTTTTTTTTTTTTCCCCTCCCCAAAGGTTTGATGTATGAGTAAGGACAACCAGCTTCCCCAAATATTTGCTGTCAAAAAGATACTTCTGGCACTGACTGATTTCTTTTTCATGTTTGCAAAACTGTTGAAAAAGGTAGAGCGTAGATAACACCCATTAGTACAGCAGCAACCTTTGCGTTTACTCTCAACTCTTTTTTCTTTCATGAATAGGTATTTTGCCTTCTAAAGCAATTAAAGGCAGGAAAACATGATAAGACTTTTTTTGTCACCAGTAATGTGATATTTTTTCCAGCAGAACCTTGAGGCCTTTTGCTAAAGCCTTCAGGCGATTGTTCTGGTGGATTTAGAGGTTTCTCTTGGTTTCGTATAGGGTTAGGATGTCGAAGTGCTGTCTACAATAACTTCCTTGTTCTCCAGTAATTTTCCTTCGTTGTGTGTTTGATACCAGCAGGCTTGTCCATTCCCATCTGTTCTGTATTGGTTTTATGCAAATTCTCTCTCATCCCTCTACAAGTCCTTTCAAGTTAAAATATTGCTTCCTCATGCCCGCTTATATTACTTGTAAATCCTGCAGGGTGACCTGCTAGCCACCCATATATTGGGCACAAAAGACATAATCTTTGTGAATCAGATATCTCTTATCTCATCCCTGTTTGCATTATAAATTCCACTCACAATACACTTTTCCACAATGCTCATCCATTTAATACCCAAATACCTGAGGTCTCTTATTTCTGTCCAACATACTCATCGCATGACTCACGGTGAACTGATGAGCAGGGAGATAAAAAGTCTTGCTGTAGGTGGTGTGTGGATCTATGGTGTAGCCAGAAGATAAAATAGGCTTTGAGTCCCATCTCCAAGCTAAGCCCTCCCTCTCAGTCAAGTTGCACAAAGCAAAGGTTTGCTCTGTGGTATGAGCCCACCATAAATTAGCGGTAAGTCAAGATGAAACAGTTTTTGCTGTGTGTGTAACTGTCCCGCCATGCATGAGGATGTCTGAAGCCCATGCAGAGTGGTTTTGTACTGGTGCTGCACTCTTGTAGCTGGGTATGAAACCCAAATCAGTTATGCTGTGCAAAACTGGTATAGGTACACCTCTACACTTGGGAGCAGCTGTCACCAAAGTGAAGGAGGAGAAGGGAAGTAGGAGAAATTGCTCTATAATTTCTGTGCTACTAAAGGTATCAGTTCACCCCAAAAAGTTGATTTCTCTTGGTCTTGATCCTCAGAAGATGCATGAGATCCTTCCAGCAGCAGTTATGCTTGAGTGTAACCCAAACCTCTTGTTGGCAATGAGAGCAGGTGAAGTTTTCTGTATGAAGTTCTAAGCTGTATCTCATGTAGGATTTCTACAGTAGATTTTCTTAGTGGTAAGAATACATCCTGGTATTTGTTTCAGATTTCAATTGTTTAGTGCTGGTTTGCCTTGCAAAAGTTTAAGTGGCCTTCGAAATTTGAGCAAAAATCTGTGATATTCTCACCTGCACAGTAGTCTGGTAAAGTGTGGAGGCACCAAGGGGAGCAGGTTTTGCTGTCAGATTAGTTCACTGAATGTTGCTGTTGGTCTCAGTTCTGCAAAATCTATTCACTTACTAAGCTCAGTGGATGAGGGTGAATGCCAGAGGTAGAAATAGCTTAGTTTAAATGTAAAAATGTTGTTAATTTTATCACTTAATTGTGTTCTATACAGGGTACGAGAGAGAATTTAATCAGTGGCATAAAATATGAATAATGTAAATACTTGTAACATTAAATCAATGCTTTTTCCTACTTACAGTTCAGAGAAACAGATATGTCATGCTTTGTTACATTCTTTTGTTGCTTTTTTTCATGTTGGGTTGTTTTATAAATGTGATTCCTTCTAAGATCATTACTGTTGGTGTCAAAAGGTAAAACATAGGCAATCCAGATTGGGTATCAACAGCATTAATGCTTAAATTCCCAGAAAAAGGAAAAGAGAGGAATTTATTTAGCCAATCTGGTGCACAACAAAAGGCAGTCTGCTACTGTGTCAGACACAGTGTGTACTCTTCAGCACCCTGGTTGAGCATAATTTCAGTTTTAGGCTTCAAAGAGAGGGCACCACATCTGAGAACTTAAACTATTCCATTTACCATAGGGCTGTTTTCAGAGTTTTGCTAGGAGGTCAGGTAGTGATTAGACTAAGGAGGATGGAACTAAATGTGAGTAGATTCAGATTGGATGTTAAGAAAAATCTCTTCACCACTAAGGTGGTGAGACACTGGAACAGGTTACCCAGGGAGGTGATGGAGGCCCCACCTCTGGATGTTGTAGGGTAGGAGCCCTGCAGAGGGACCTTGACAGGTTGTATGGGTGGGCAGAGGCCAATGGGATGAGATTGAGCAAGGCCAAGTGCAGGGTTCTACACTTTAGCCACAGCAACCCCAAGCAGCACTACAGGCTGGAGACAGAGTGGCTGAGAGCAGCCAGGCAGAGAGGGACTTGGGGGTGCTGGTAGAGAGTAGCTGAACATGAGCCAGCAGTGTGCCCAGGTGGGCAGCAGAGCCAATGGCATCCTGGCCTGGATCACGAGCAGTGTGGCCAGCAGGACAAGGGAGGTTCTTCTGCCCTTGTACTCAGCACTGGTAAGGCCACACCTTGAGTGCTGTGTCCAGTTCTGGGCTGCTCAATTCAAGAGAGATGTTGAGATACTGGAAAGTGTCCAGAGAAGGGCAATGAAGCTGGTGAGGGGCCTGGAGCACAAACCCTGTGAGGAGAGGCTGAGGGAGCTGGGGGTGTGCAGCCTGCAGAAGAGGAGGCTCAGGGGTGACCTTATTGCTCTCTACAACTACCTGAAGGGAGGCTGTAGCCAGGTGGGGTTGGTCTCTTCTGCCAGGCACCCAGCAACAGAACAAGGGGACATAGTCTCAAGCTGTGCCATGGGAGATCTAGGCTGGATGTTAGGAGAAAGTTGTTTCCAGAGAGAGTGATTGGCATTGGAATGGGCTGCCCAGGGAGGTGGTGGAGTCGCTGTGCCTGGAGGTGTTCAAGAAAAGCCTGGATGAGGCACTTAGTGCCATGGTCTGGTTGATTGGACAGTGCTGGGTGATAGGTTGGATTGCATGATCTTGAAGGTCTCTTCCGACTTGGTTGATTCTATGATTCTGATTTTTAAGGCTAGGCTGTATGGAGCTCTGAACAACCTGATCTAGTGTGAGGTGTCCCTGCCCGTGGCAGACGGGTTGGATCTGGATGGTATTTGAGGTCCCTTCCAACCCTGACAATTCTGTGATTCTATGCTTCCACTTTTGCTGATGATTGGAGATAGGGGTGCAAACAGGAGCTTGTTCCAAATGTTCTTCATAGCCATAATGCTTCTGAAATGAATGGTTCTGACTCTTTCTCTTAAGGTGGTGTAAATTTGAAGTATGGTCACCAAGCTGAAATGCTGAACTGTGTAAAATGAACCAGAATATCACATGAGATTATTATAATGGTCCCTTCTGGCCTTACCATCTCTGCATTTAAGGGTTCCAGAGCTGTTACATAAGAGTACGTAGGGGATAAATGAAGCTGATTTAACACTTTATTTCTGTCTCAGTACTGTACCAGGGTTGCAGAGTTGCCCTCACTTCTCTCAGCTACCTCGGTGTACACAGAGCATTCAGTAAATACACTTAAGATGTATGGACTGCAATTAAAACAGCCTGCAAGAATGTAGGAGCCTAATGGTCTAATTTTTCAGTTATGTCAATGTCTGTGGAAATGGAGGTTGTGTTCATTATCTTCCAGAAGGCACCTTTCAGACAGTGTGGCTCGAGACAGACAGGAGACTGGGTTTGCAAGAACAGACTCAAGTCCAGAGCAACAGCCAGAGAGCTAGACTTGAGGGCAAGTGCCTTAATGTGCTGCATCCCACAGTGAAGGGTGGCACACAAAATGCTCACAGCACATGCAAAATTCAGGCTCTCCTAGAGGAAGGGTTTACTGATGCATCCCAGCAATTAGAATCATAGAATCAGTCAGGGTTGGAAGAGACCACAAGGATCAGCTAGTTCCAACCTCCCTGCCGTGGGCAGGGACACCCTACCCTAGATCAGGCTGGCCAGAATCTCATCCAGCCTGACCTTAAACACCTCAAGGAATGAGGCATCAACCACCTCCCTGGGCAACCCATTCCAGCCTCTCACCACTCTCACGGTGAAGAACTTCCTCCTCATGTTAGCTGTTATGTCAGATGCTTTTGTCCCTATATCCCAAGGTACCATCCATACTAACCAGCTTACATGTGTGAGGCTCCACATAACTGTAAGAAGAGAGGATGGTTTTGGACACCAGATGATCTTTAAGGTCCATTCCAACCCAAATCATTCAGTAACAGAGGAGAAGGCATGGGTGAACTGGCCATAAGCCATGCTCAAGTGGTTCCCCACTGCTTTTCTTCTCAGCAGGCCCAAAATGATGGACAGGCAGGAATCTGCCACCTGCAAGGTCCCAGTCTAGCTCTGTGTGTCACTTCTCAGGACTTCAACTTCCCTACAAACCTCCCTCAACCTCCTGGCTAGCACCAACAATACAGAAACCAATCCAGTGTTTTGGATAGTGGGCAAAACACAGTGTTGTTGTGTTAATGCTTTGCACACATGCTCCTCATACATCTTAGAAGGGAGAAATACCACGAAGAGAGAAGATTAGTCCTGTCCTCACATAGCCTAGCTTTTTCCAAGACTGTTTCCACTGAAGCTGGTCACACAGGATTAATGTCAAAGGGGTGTTCAGATGTTCAGGGCTGATAAAAAGCAGTTTGCTGGCGTTTGGAGCCCTTCAGGTCCACATTCAAATGTGAAAAAAAAAAAAAAAAGAGAGAGCAGCCACATGAAAATAGTTGTGGTCCAAAAAGCAAAAGGAAAATCCTCCTCAGTTATCTATGCTAACACTCTTGTTTTCATCTGTTATTACCCTGCTGCTTACACGCCAATGAGAAACAACCACAGATCGTCAATAAGGGTTTTAATTGCAAAGATTTCCTGTGACGTGAGTGTTAATGAATGTCAAGGCAATAACACAAAAGACATTACTTGTTTAATGATTGATAGAACAAGAAAAGCATGAGGTCTTTTGCAGGATAAATGACTACTGTGCTGTGTTCCTTTACATTAGCCGTATCAACACTTAGATCACATGGCAGGAGATAATGGTCCAGGAGATAAAGTACAGGATCACAGTCTGTTATACAATAACAGACACGGTAATGATAATTAATGTGCATTTCTTTGGCAAGTCTCATACTTGTCAGCACTGAGCCATGGGGATCAGTGCTTTGCTGTCAACTTAAATGGGAGGCAGGATGGGACGCTTGATTGGTCTGAGAGTTTTTGACTTCTGCTCTGCTACAAAGATGCCAGACCTTAAAAGCTTTCTTTGTTAGATGGTTATGTTTATAAATATCTGAGGGCTGGGTGTCAAGAGGGAGGGGACAGACTCGTTTCAGTTGTGCCTTGTGATAGGATAAGGGGTAATGTCCTAATGTAGTTTATGCAGCACAGGAAGTTCCACCTCAATGTGAGGAAGAACTTCTTCAGTGTAAGGGTGATGGAGCACTGGAACAGGCTTCTCAGAGAAGTTGTGGAGTCTTCTTCTCTGGAGACTTTCAAGACCTGTCTGGGTGCATTTCTGTGTGACCTGCACTAGATTCTGTGGTCCTGCTCTGGCAGGGGAGTTGGACTCAATGGTCTGTAGAGGTCACTTCCAACCCCTAATATCCTGTGATCCTATTACAGTGCACAATTAGGTATGTAGATTTTGCATGTTGTAATTGCCATACACTTGAATTTCTCAGACAAATGACTGGAACAAAGGGCATTTAAACAGGCAGAGTGATGGCAGCAAACTCTTAGAATCATAGAATCAAACAGATTGGAATAGACCTCCAAGATCATGCAGTCCAATCTAGCACCCAGCCCTAGCCAATCAACTAGACCATGGCACTTAGTGCCTCATCTAGGCTTTGCTTGAACACCTCCAGGGATGGTGACTCCATCACCTCCCTGGGCAGCCCATTCCAGTGCCAATCACTCTCTCTGTGAAGAACTTCCTCCTGACATCCAGCCTAGACCTTCCCTGCTACAACTTGAAACTGTGTCCCCTTGTTCTCTTGCTGGGTGCCTGGCAGAAGAGACCAACCCCACCTGGCTACAGCCTCCCTTCAGGTAGTTGTAGAGAGCAATGAGGTCTGCCCTGAGCCTCCTCTTCTGCAGACTGCACACCCCCAGCTCCCTCAGCCTCTCTTCATAGGGTTTGTGCTCGAGGACCCTCACCAGCTTCATTGCCCTTCTCTGGACACGTTTCTGTACCTCAACATCTCTCTTGAGAGGACCATCATGACACCCACTAAAGGCTCATCACTTTTTACTAATAAAAATACAGTAGAAAGAGGCTTTCTTCAAAAAAAAGAGAAAGGTCCTGGCCAAGACCCCTTACACACACAGAAGATAACACAGAAGACTGGCCAAAATCTAATCTGTAAAGACCCCAACTTGGCTGCAAACTGTTTGAGGAACACTCACGATGCGGGAAGCTGGCCCTAACCACACCCTTGCATGGCTTTGGGTATGAAGTCCATGGAAAAGTTGTACAGCTTTGATTTGGTTTTATATGTTTTCTGACACACCAGGTTTCATTGGACAATATGCACTTGGCAACTTTTGACTGGTGTGCAGCGCGAGGTTTCAAGTGCCCCTGGAGCTCTGCCGAGTGAGCAACTGTCTCCAAAAATGTGCTAAATACGAGAAAGCCTTCGCGGTGAAAATTAGTTCATGGTTTGGCAAAATGTTTGGGGAGTCAGAAAAATATTTGGATGGGACCTGGATGGTTTAATTATTGGCCTTTAAACCACAAATTAATGGAGGTGCACATGGCCTTTTGGTTTCAAAACGTAGCACTGGATAATGTTTCCTCGGTTTTGGGAGCTGGCTTGGTTCATAGCTATCTGCACTGGCACGGGAGTTGCTGCCTGAAAGCTGTACTGGTAAAACTGTGTCTGTTTCGTCTAACATAAGAATCTTATTCAAATTAATAATATAGTTTAAAATATTTAAATGTGTTTTTCTTGAGCTAGAGCATCTCAGCTTACTCCGGGTTAAAAATTCCTGAAGTTTTACAACTCCCTTTGTAGCTGTTGGGAGTTGACTGATGGGATCATGTTTGTCAGCTTCAAATGAAATTGGGCGACTGGTTTTTGTCCTCCAAAAGCTCACCAAAGCTGTGTTTGAGCTCTTCTCGAGGAATATATTCACAGCCTTGTGCCATTTGTCTTCTTTTAGAAAAAGCAGCTTCCAAAGAGTTTGTCAATAACCACTTTGACCTACAAATGTGTGTTTCCAGGTGTGCCTGACCCAGGCAGCATGACTTGGTTGTAGAGAGGCTTTTGAACACCCCAAAGGGGACATTTGGAGTCCTCAATGAGCTGGCTTCAGATTTTGGTCCTTTGGGGATGGGGTACAAGACCTACTGTGCTTTTCCCATCCTCTTGCTAAGCTGGTTTTGGGCTATGCTCATGTGCCCCTGTGTTACCATGAAAGCTTTCTCAGTCCTGGCTCTTCATCCTGCCACTCCATCCCCTGTGAGCTTTGATATTTTTCAGAGCTCAGCTCCACTTTGGAGGTGACTGAACTGTGGCAGTAGCTGCCCACGTTGAAGGCAAGAAGCAGAATAACAACTTAAAGAGGTCTGGGGTGTTTTTTTACTGTTAAACTTCTTTTAACTGCGATGCCAGGGAGGGCAGCCCAGCATGGAAAGTGTGAGCGGGTGTCTCTTTCTCCTGGCTGCAGTTGTGTTCAGCCAAGCATCCCCATCCCTGCGCTGACCCTCCAGGAGAGCCACAGAGAGGCTTCTTGCATCAAATGAGAGTTGTTAAAGTGAGCCCCTCTGTGCACTTTGTTTAAACAAAGTTAGTAATCACTAGAAAAAAAATTCTGCTAGCCTCTTCAGGCTGCCCTGCAAAGTATGCACATGAGCAACAGCAAAACCTGGGGCATGTGTGTGCAGCAAACATTAGGAAAATGTTAATAAGAAAGAAAGGGTTGGGGAAAATAAATGTTGGGTTTTAATATATTCCATTAAAACTAATATGTGTTCAATCAGAAATACTTCGATTTAGATTTTGTTTTGGCTGTTCTGTAATGAAATGCTGCAGAGGTAAGCCCCACAAAAAAATGAGGGTAAATAAAAACTGTAAGAGCTTGTAGAGCCCCAGATAAAACCCTGCAGCAGATATTCTGAATTCTGGTTTCCAAATTGCCCAGTATTCAATTTAAACCCACCACACTTTGATCTCCCCTCCACAGACCAAGTAGTTTTACGTCTCTATTTCACTCGCAGCCTCAGGATGGGTGATCAGGGGGTAAGGGAACTTCTACCTGTCGCTTCCAATTTTAGGATCAGGACCCTGATTCAGAAAATCACTTAAGCATGTGTCTGACTTGAAGCAAAGGTTTCCTTGTGTGGTGGTGCCCTCTGAAAAAGAGAAGTCCTCCTCAGACTCCTCAAGTATCTAACGCCTGAAATTGGGCTGACTCAGGGAAGTCACATCTTCCCTAGCATCACAGAGCACCAGTCCCCTGAGAGCCCAAGGACTCGATCCCATTGACCTCCCTGCTGCCCTTCCCAGGTTAAAAAAAAGGTTGGTAGAGCAGGAGCAGTCTGCTGGTGTTTCTGTTTCCCCCCCCCTTGCCAGAACAGCACTCACTGCTCGCCTTGTGGGAGCATGCTAAGGCATTAATGAAATGCACAAAGCAAAGAGGCTCATCCATATAAATGGGTGATTTAAATAATGAGGAAGGATGTGGTTCAGTGTCAGTACTGATTAATTAGGGCATAAAATAAATAACACTCCTAACAACATTGGCTTCTTCCATTGTAGCTTACTCTATTAGCAGCTGATGGAGTTAATACAAGTGACAGTGTAATTACAGGTTAGTTAACCACCCTGTTAAGACATTTGCCTAATTTTGGGGGATTGACCCACTTACAGGCACCCTTTTCTATGGCAGAGAAACCAACAGCAAAGTACTGATAAAAGTTGGGTGTCAGTCCTGCAGTTTCACCACAGTTTTTCTGTTCACCCACTTGGGGGAAGTCAACTGATGCCAAAAGTGTGGAATAATTCCCCTGTGTGCTTGCTTGATGTCACAGCTGAGGTCATGGGTAGGTGCAGTGCTCTTATGAGTAAGGACCTTTATCTAATGTGTGGCCACACAATGAAATGATGAACAGATGTTAGCAGTGAGGTTTGAACATCTTAGCTCTTTTGTGTGGAAGTTTTATTGACATGTTCTCCCTGTTAACTCTGCGAGTGTCAGGCAAAAGCAAGAAAGTGTAGAGCAGGATTTATAGGGGCTTGGAGTGGATTTTTACCAACAGCGTTGCTGCACAGCAAATAACTGCCTGTGTAACAAGCCATTCACATTTAACACTTTTATGGCTGCTGGCCAATAGCTTCCTTGCCTCCACTATGGATCACCTAGATCACAGAATCAGAATCAACCAGATCTCAGAGAAAGAGAACAAATGTGAAATTAGATCTCCTAAATTACAATGCATTGCAGCCCAAAGTTCACATTAACACAGCCCTCAAACACGACAGCAAATCCTGTTTGTTTAATGGCTCTGTGGACAGTCCTGAAGCTGTGATGAAATATTTTTAATAGTTGGTCAGTGCTTCTTGCATTTTCCTCTAGGATAGGAGGAGGAAATCAGGCAATTTGCCTGTATTTAGACTATGTGACAGTAGTGTTGATATGATATCTTTAAGGTCTTTTTGTCAATACAGCTGAAAACAGGATCTGTAAATGGGGTTTCGTACAGCCTTGGCTACAGGTAATGCTGCTAATGACAGATAGAAATTACTATTGTCATAGAATCGGGCAGGGATGGAAGGGACCACAAGGATCAACTAGTTCCAACCCTCTGCCATGGCTAGGGACACCATACCCTAGATCAGGCTGGCCACAGCCTCATCCAGCCTGGCCTTAGACAACTCCAGGGATAGGGCCTCAACCACCTCCCTGGGCAACCCATTCCAGGCTTTCATCACTCTCACAGTGAAGAACGTCTTCCTCATCCAGTCTGAATCTCCCCACCTCCAGTTTTGCTCCGTTCCCCCTAGTCCTGTCACTACCTGGTATCCTAAAAGGTCACATCCTTCTTGTCATAGGGGATCCAGAGCTGGAGGCTCTGGAGTCCCTGTGACATGAGGGATGTGGAGATGCTGGAGTGTGTCCAGAGAAGGGCCACTAGGATGATCAGAGGGCTGCAGTAGCTCTGCTGTGAGGACAGACTGAAAAGTTGGGGCTGTTCAGACTGGAGAAGAGGAGGCTTCCAAGTGGCCTTTCAGTATCTGAAGGGGACCTACAAAAAAGCTGGGGAGGGACTAGAGCAGATCACACTGGCACACATCTAGACAGTCCTTGAATATCTCCAGAGACGGAGACTCCACAACCTCTCTGGGCAGCCTGTTCCAGTGCTCTGCCACCCTCACAGTGACGAATTCAAGGCAAACACTCATATTTCTATTTCAGTACAAGTTATACCATTATCCTTTTTTTTTTTTTTTTTTTTACAATAAGCTTTTATTTTTTTTCCCTACATGCTATAGAAAGTCACTTTGAATTCAAATATAAAATGAAGCCATCCATCATGTTAGCAATTTAATTACCTCGGTATATATTTTTCCAGGGGAAAAAAAAAATGACAAAAAAAAAAAAATCCCCAACTCCAACCCAACAAACCACCTCTATTATTTGTTGTATGTGTATATCTTATTACAGATTCATTGCCCGAGGACAGGCAAGGGCTGTCAGCAGGGCAGTCCTTGTGGTTAGAAATGCTGTGATGGGGAGCAGATAAGACATGAAGCCCTTGTGCCTCCTGTTCGGGTCCGCTCCGCTCCGTGTTTGCTTGGGGCCTTACCTGTTAGGTTCCCTGTAATCTTTGTTGCAACAGTGAAATGGTGCCTTGTAAAGCAATGAAGCGTGACAGGGATATTGAAAGGGTCGAATGAGGTAGAAATGTGATATTTTCTATCTTCTGCAGGCCCAGGAAATAGGAACTGGGCTGGTGAAGTGGGACTTGGCATTCACTGTCGCCTTGGCAGCAAGAAAGTTGTGAGATTTATTGTTTAGTGCTTACAGAAGAGACAAAGTAAGCAGTGCCCATGATTTCTCTAATTGTTCAACCATCTGGTTTCACAGTGCCTGAAGATTAAGTGCTGAGGAGACTGGGAAAGTACAAATGGCAAGGCAGGGCAGAGAGAAGGGCCTTTATTTGTTAAGGTTTTGCTGGTAAAATCCACATCCTTCAGAGATGATTGAGACTCATTTCATGTTATGCACTTTTGATGGTTTCGGAAAGGCTGAATAATTTCATGGCTGTTACAAGTTGAGATAATGAGGAGTGTAATGAAATGGCACTTTTGAGGGCACACGCAGATTCAAGAGTTGGGGTGACAAAGAAGATTCCACTGCCATGCCAACATCTTGTGGCACACAAGCTTTTCTAAGTCTTTATCTAGTAGCTGGACCAGATAGGAGCCAGCAGATTTAATGCTATGCAATGCTGAGAAGGATTCTAGACATGCTTAGCCAGCCCAACGATGTGCTATTTTCAGCACTCAGCTGCTATTCTCCTTTTACCATGTTCTCCACAACAAAACTGGTAGGTGATGGTCACTGGAGAGAAGTGATGCTTTTCCTTTAGGTGCTTGGGCAGGAGCTGGGCTTGTTTATGCAGACATACAGATGGGTGCAGAGACAGGACTCGACTGAGTTGGCCATGTCATAGAGTAAAAGCTTGAAGCTATCTAAAGAGAAATAATCATTTTGATGTGAAGAGAGAGACTGATCCACTGGTTTCCCAGTTCATCTTTTGTAGGGCTTGAAAGTAGCAGGAAAAGCCACCACACTTCAGTGGAAGAGGTAAAAGGATAACATTTTAAATGGACACAATTCAACCACTTTCACTCCCCTGGGTAGAAGTATACCCTGTGGAGTAGATGAGACCAGATAACCTTTCTTTACCTTTGTCTTAAATTCTTCTTCGTTAGTTTTGCCCTACCAGCACCCAAAGAACTCTGACTTCTGATTAGCCTCAGCTAGACTTCAATATCAAACCTGAAGAACAATTATTTTGTCTGCACATGTTAGTTTTCCATAAGGAAAAGCACATCCTACAAATAATGTCTTTGGGGAGGTTTAAAATTTGCCTGCAACAGACAGGAGAGAGAAAGAAGCTGGCTTGCTTCATAGAAAAGACTACACAGGTATCCACCCAGAAAATTTGTCAAGTCAACACCTAATGATGGCTTAGCTGCTGGGCTTGGCCATTTAAATCAGGCTCTGGGTTTTTATGCCTTGTTTTTTAACATATGGGGCCCAAAAGAGTGAGGAGAAACAGAAGCACCACATGAGCATTTCTCCCCAGGAGCTGGAGCAGTTCTGCTGGAGTTTGGCCATAAACTCTTTAAACTAGCACAGCTCGGGGGAAGGCTGAGGTGAGTGTCTCCACATCTGCCCTTGGTGGTGTTTAAAACCAGCCCTGCAGAAACTTGCAGAACACCACAGGTGAAGGGAGAAAATCTTTTCCAGAAGCTGGATGCAGCAGGTGAAGTGCAGAGCCCAGGAAGCATGGACAGAGTGGTCCCAGTGCTGGGATAGTCAGCCTCAGCCTAGGGCACTGGGAGTGACTGAGCACTAACTGGTTCCTCAGTCAAAGGATGTGGAATGTAGGCAAAAAGGGTCCAGTTTGGAGCTGTTGGTGATTATCCTATTTGAAATTAAAAAGAAATGGTTTTCTATTGGAAAATCTTGATTCATTAAAATCAAGGGGCTTTCATGAGATTCTTCCTTCTGTTTTGAGGCCCTTTTTGACCTATTTCTCAAGGTTGGGTGTGGTGGTTACGAGCACAGAGAATGTGTCTGCGCCGAGTGCTGAGTGTGTCTGCAGCGTGCCAGACCCCAGCCAAGATGGTCTTAAAACAAATGAGCCAGCTTCAGCTTGGTCAGACATTTGATCCAGAGCAGGGAGTTAAACCTGGCTCTTGCATATCCTAAGACGTGTCCTGACCACCACTGTCTGAAGACACTGAGTGTTTCCTTGTGCTCTTAGTCTCATCTGGAAGAGAAATCAGAATTAACAGGAAATTTCAAAAATTGACAGCCAAAAAATTGAACACCAGGACTCTCCCTTTGCAATATGCAGCCTCACAGCCACCTGAGTCACTAAAAGCAGGAAAAGAGAAGCTGCTTTCACTAATCTTGCAGGACTTTCAGTTCATAAGAAACAAAATACATTGCAGTGTGCTGTCAGCTGTCTTCTGGAAGAAGATGAATACACAGATACCAAAGAACATCTGGTGCCTTCATCTACACAGCACCTGATGATGATACTGTGTAGCTGTTGGAAAATCTTTGAGAGGTCTTGACAACATCAGTATTTTGGGGAGAATGTCTGTATTTCCATACCTCTGATGGGAAAAGTTGAAGTGTGACATTTAAAATCACTTCTCAGTTTTCCCCTTTTGTTTCTCCAATGTCACTGTATTTTTTTGTCTTGAGATACATTTGAGTTGTCTGGTTTGGTTGAATGCAGCTTTACAATACAGCCTATTTTCTCTTTGTGCTTTTCAGACTTCAAAGCACAGATTAAAAATGAATGGAATTAACCTAAGCGAGTCTAAATATTAAATGAAGTATTGACTTATAAGTCTAAGTGACTCTGAATCCAAGATTTTCTCCTGAGTATTTGTTTCAAGGGTAGCATTGGCCTTTTAGCTTTCAGTTCCAATTTATGTTGGTTTTATTTTCCCTATTGATACTTCAGTATTACCTGAAATCTGAGATTTCCCATTTCCACTCAGCTCGAGTGACCCTAAACTGGGATTTCCAGGGTATGAAAGAGTTGCACAGGCAGCTGAGATGCCCAAAAATATTGTGGTGTAGCTAAGAACTGAATAAAAGTCCTATGAGGGCAGGCTACAAGAGTTGGGGTTCTGCAGCCTGGAGAAGAGAAGGCTTCAAGAAAACCTTGTAGTAGCCTTCCAGTATCTGATGGGGGCCTACAGGAGGGCTGGGGAGGGATGATTTACGAAGTGTTGTAATGACAGGATGAGGAGGAATGGGTTTAAACTGGCAGAGGAAAGATTTAAACTAGATGTTAGGAAGAAGTTCTTTCCAGTGAGGGTGGTGAGACACTGGTGCAGGTTGTCCAGGGAGGCTGTGGAGGTGTTCAAGGTGAGGTTGGATGAGACCTTGAGCAACCTGTTCTAGCGGGAGGTGTCTCTGCCTGTGGTGGGGGGGTTGGAACTAGATGATCTTTGAGGATCCCCTTTCCACCTAAACCATTCTGTGATTATCTCAATCTCAATCCAATGATTTAAACAGAGAGATTTTAACATTCTTCTCTATCAAAGCTTGTGCCAAGAGCTGGGCGAAAGCTGTTACTGAGCGGAAGAATAGATGCTCGTGCGTGTTGAAAAGTGTTGCTAACGTTGCTTTAATAAAGCATAAAATCTGAGTTGTGCTCCCTGCCAGGCTGATGTGGGTGGACTCTATTAAGCTTTTTTTTTCAGTGGCTCTTGCAGGCTGGGAGGTTGCGATGGGAAACCCGTGTTCGCTGGATGCAGGCCAGGGAGGAACTCCACACAGAGCACAGCCAAAGCTGGAGGACTTCTTCCAGGTCTTTTAATGTCAGAGCAGGCAAAAGCTCAAATGTTCAGCAAAGCTAATGGGGAAATGTGAAAGCATTGCAGGGAAGATGTTGGTGAGGGTTGGCTCCTCAGATGTTTGGTGGGGACCTGGGTATGGGGAACTGTCTGCAGAGGCTCGTGGTTAAACAAAGGCGATAAACCGCTACAGTACACTCGCCGGGTGATGGGCACATTCCTCATCCCTCTGGAGCTGTATGCTTTTTGGACATGTTTGAGCCAAATCCAGGTCTTTCAGCTGCTTCCAAGGGTGTCTGGGTAAAACGTAATAGCCTGAGTTATGCAGTCAAACTGCATAGCTACTTCTGCCCTTTTGTCTTGTGAATATAATAATAAATCTGATTTAGTGTAAGCAGTTATTTCAGTTACGTATTTGTGCATCCAATGGCAGTTCTTCAGCTGGGCTGGTTGTCAGCATCTCTGCCTGATGGGAATGCCTCAGTATTAGAATGGAGAAATCTTAATACTTGAGCAAAATATGTGGGTATAGTTTTTTAATGATAGCCCTTTAAAATTTAACAGGGTGGGAGGATCTCTCATTTGTTTTTCTTTGGGATAGCAACAAAGAAAAAGAAACATACTGCTGTTTTAAACTGACAGCTTGCAGGTTTAGCACTGGAACCAGACAAATTTGTACAGTGTGTGTTGTTTTAAAACCAAGGAAGTATTAATCTTAGCCCATTTGTGGAGTGATCCAAAAAACAAATATAGATTTTCCTAGCCAAAAAAATAAAGCAGGCTGCCACTCTGTTTTGGGTTCAATATCAGATAAAGATAACATTCCTTCACTTTGTACAAATTAAAAAGAATAAAGAAAAGAAGGAAAAGAAGCAGTGGGTGAGAATGCAGCATGCCTCTTGTTTCCTTTCTCACACAGGAGCAGAGACATGCACTGTCTGTCTCCCACAGCACTGGCCTGAAGTCTCACCAGAAACAATGCCAGGCACGGTTAGTGCAACACAGTGTATTTGGTATCAAAGTGGAATGAAAACTACTTTAAGAAAGAGTTTGGGTTCAAAGCGGGAAGTTCACTAATAGGTTTGAAGCAAACGTGTTCCTGATTACACCCCATTAAGAAAGTGGAATGCAGCAAGCACTGCTTCCCCTGAGGAAGCCCCAGCGTGCACAGGATTTGAAGCCTGCAGCCAGCCCAGCAGACGATGCCAGACCTGCTGACCCTGTGAATTTGGCAGTATATTTTCAAAGATAATGTGTCTTTTGGGGTTCAGTGGGAAGGAGAAATTTCATTGCCCACATTTTGAGAAAGAGCCTGGGGTAGGGTCAGCTTCTCGCGCGTTTCGTTCTCGGATGCCTTTGCTCATCTCTAACGGCACACTAAAAGCTCCGAAGTGTGCGAAGCTTCGCTGTGTTTTGACGTGCTCGTTTGTCCTGCGGCTGGCTTGTGTGCGTCCAAAGCAATGCTGCCTGTTCCAAGTGGTTTCTGGTGAGGCAGAGCCGTAGGATCCATCTGAATCAGAACACGAGTCTGGTATGAGTTGTGTCATTGATGTGTCCCTGTCTGTGGAAGATGAGAAATTTCTTCTTCATTTTGCATCAGACGATCCCCTGGAAAATAAAGCTCATATGGTGCAACTGCAGAGGCAGTGATACGATATTCCAGGGGCCGTTGCACACGCAGTGTCTGCCGGACCGGGCTGTACACCCAGGGATAGAAATACTCCGCTGGCTTCTCTGTGATTAACCATCACTGGAGGTGGTTGGGAAACCTGCACATGCTGGTTTGGAGGTAGGACAAAGGGAAAGGAAGGCTTGGAGATCCAATCAAAAATCACACTGCTAATGTCATCAGCATTTCCTGGGAGAGTTTCATTATAACTCAACTTTATAACTGGGAATTTGTAAGTATGCCAGCTGTCCCGGGGGGGGGGCAGATTTTAAATGAGCACACATTTCATTCTGTGTGACAACACCTTGAGAACGTAAGTTAGTTAAGACAAACCACCGCCAATTAGGTTTATTGGATGATGTCAGTGATGTAGGTGATATATAAATATATAGAGAGGTATAATCATGGATTTGGAAAAAAAGAACTCACTCTGGATCTGTAAACAGTCAATAGCAGGAGGAAATTTACAGCAACAGTTGGTGGGATTTAGCAATATGCAAAATGGACTTCATGCAGCGAGTGCTCGTGCTGATAATTAAGTGTAAGAGTTTTGATTTGTGTCTTTATTCATCTGCAAATGGCAGAATTATTTTGATTGCCCATTCCTATGGAGTTACTAGAAAGAGACCCATATATTGCCCTTCAGCTGGAGCTGGATGTGATCCCTAGCCAGGCGTACACAGAAGCAGCCATGCCTGACTCTAATCGGAGCCCATCTGATTTCATGTGCCCTGGTGCTCTTTATGCCACAGGTAGATGGTGTTGCTAACAACCGACACCAAATTCTAGTAGCTTCTCATTGTATTTAACTGCAAGCTGTGAATGCTGACAACCAGTAGTAAAGGAGAGAAGACTTCAGAAACTCTCCTCAAGTCACGTGTATGTGCTGGTTTTGGTAGCTTCAGTTCTATGTTGTAGCAGGAAATAATTCAGTTGTTCTTTTGATTTACATTGGCATCAATAGTAGATGAACCCTGCAAAAGCTCCAGGAGATTGAAAATTGTAGCAGATTTATCTTCATGTTCTTAAAACTATTCCTCTTACATCTCATGTGTAGCTTCTTTCCTCTTAGCTCTCACATGGGTAACTCCTTCTACTCTGGACTACAAATACACTTCTGACTTTATCACTTTGAGTGTCTTCAGGACCATAGGTGTTCAGTCAGCCTGAATCAAAACCAAGTAAGATTGAGCTGCACTTCTTGGCTTCCCCAGCCTCTTGATAGGACTGATGAATTTTGGGGCAAAAGAATGGCACTGGCTCTCAAAATGGAAGGAGTTTGAATTCAGATTCTTATGCATTAAACTAGATTTGGATGTGGCCAAAAAAGTGTGTCAGATATTTTAATGGC
Source organism: Pogoniulus pusillus (assembly GCF_015220805.1). Classification (NCBI taxonomy): domain Eukaryota; kingdom Metazoa; phylum Chordata; class Aves; order Piciformes; family Lybiidae; genus Pogoniulus; species Pogoniulus pusillus. The sequence continues at coordinate 12,120,133 of NC_087289.1, forward strand.
TTTATTAAATATTGTATTGGTTATATAATGATTTCAATTAATGAATTCTGTAATGGTTAGAATATGAAGATTATTACTAATGATTAAATTATTCAAGACAAGAGCTTAGTCCCAGCATGGGATTTTCAGTGCAAACCATTGTGTGTGCTGAGTACTTTGTGTACTCTAGAAATTAAACATCTGCGTTGCTGAATTTATTGGCGTGTTCGAAGTACAAGATTTAGCCCTACTTTGGGTTTCTGTTCTTCACTATTTCTTCTCTTCTTCCTCTCGTGTGTGGGTGGAAAGGCAACCTCGTTATGTTGAGGATTAGCTAAGAGGTCAGGCATTGCACTTAATTGTACTCCCTGGGACTGATTTCATATTTGGTCAATCTCTCAAGATGAGTTTTCAAATCCAATATTGAAGCTTTTCTTTTTTTTTTTTTTTCCCTCAAGCCCACGAGTTGTTTGATGATCCCTAGGAGCTGCTCTTGTAAAGGCGTAACTCACTGTTTACTTATACAAAGTAAATAGTTACAACAACAACTTCAGTAATTTCCAATCATCTACTTGGTAGTTTATTAATACAAACTGAGCACTACCCTGTTCTCCTGCAGGCTGCTGCCACTGTCTTTATTGAACATAGCAGTGATTTGTGTGCTGGATTATGATGCAGGGTCCATGTTGCTTGATCACCTTCTCTGCAGTCCGTTACAATTCCTTTACTATTTGTTTTAATGCCCTCTCCACCAACTTGATTTACTTGAGTCTGTGCTTGGAATTGGTTTAATGGTAAATTGATCCAAATGAAATGAAATGAGACAAACCCCATTGCTTATGGAGAAGCAGCTGTGTGAATTCAGCTGGACTGGTGGGTTCTCAGCTGCTAGATTTTTTTCCTACAACCACTTGAAAAAAATAAAGTCATCACATTTTACCTTCCAGAGAAGGGCAACGAAGCTGGTGAGAGGCCTGGAGCACAGCTCTATGATGAGAGGCTGAGAGACCTGGGGTTGTTTAGCCTGGAGAAGAGGAGGCTCAGGGGCGACCTCACTGCTGTCTATAACTACCTGAAGGGAGGTTGTTTCCAGGTGGAGTTGGTCTCTTCTGCCAGGCAACCAGCAACATAAAAGGGGACACAGTCTCAAGTTGTGCCAGGGGAGGTCTAGGCTGGATATTAGGAGGAAGCTGTTGGCAGAGAGAGTGATTGGCATTGGAATGGGCTGCCCAGGGAGGTGGTGGAGTCACTGTCCCTGGAGGTGTTGAGGAAAAGCCTGGCTGAGGCACTTAGTGCCATGGTCTGGTTGACTGGCTAGGATTGGGTGTTAGGTTGGACTGGATGATGTTGGAGGTCTCTTCCCACCTGGTTGATTCTATGAAATCAGATCTTAAATTGTCTCCTTTACTTCAAACCCAGTGACTTTTGGGTTTGTTTGTTTTCTTTTTTTCCCCCAGTTGTGTTGTGTATTGCCTAGTGGCCATGCTCCAGCTATATCCATGCTTCACTGCTAAAAGGCTGGGGGGCGGGGAGGGGACGGAATTGTGTTCCATGTACAAGATGCTTCTTCCTTTAGGGCCATGGTAATCTGTGCCAATAACCTTTGGGTTTTGCACAAAGTAATTTTTATTCTTGCATCAAGTTCTTTCTTCTGTACTGGTGAAGAAAGGAGCTTCAGCATCTCTGATGTGTGTTTTGACATATGTTTCCTTATGAAGTGATCTGTGTTTCAGAAATAGGTTATACTCGTGGGTCAAGAGCTGTTGCTTTAACTAGTGCTCATGCCTTGTCTTCATGAAAGGCTGTAATTGATTCCCTTCTCTTTTATGGAATAGTCCTATTTTCTTGCTGAATAGATGCTTCTGGTTCTTTTAAAGGTAGCATTCATCTCAATAAGTTCACTGTTGCTTTTTCACTAGTGTCAACCAAGAATGAGCCCCATCAGCCCCCTCCTCCCTACAAATCATAGCATTCAAAAATGGCTAGTTTTTCTCTTTAGATCTCTAGACTCACTGGAGAGCTTCATCTCAGCAGCAAGGGAAGTACCAAACGTTCTGAGATTTAAGATAAAACGCTAGCTGCTGGTAACTCTGCTTTCAAGTGTCTTTATTGTTGCAATTTTGGGGGGAGGACACAGAAGATGAAATGAGGTGAGGGATTTCTAGAGCCTGTGCAGCTATGCTGGAGCTTAACATTGTCAACCTGTAGAGTCCAAGGGCTAACGGAAAAGAAAATGAAAACAGGGTAAAATAAGAGAAGATTGATGTTTGTAACTTGACATGAAGAAGGCCTTCAGTCTCTTTATTTTCCTGTTGTAGTTTGGAAATGTATAGATACCTGGGCTTCAGGCAATCAGGTTCCACAGGTGAATAGAAGTTTGTGGGGGGAGGGAGGCTGAAAATACCCATGTCATACTTAGAAGGTCTCGATTATCCCTTGCTGTAGCATTTCTAAGTACTACAAAAAATAGCTTGAATTGGGAGACTTTCAACATGTCATGATTTGGAGAGATCTTTGTGAGCTGGGGGATATGTGGACCCCTTCAGTCTCCCAACAAGCTGCTTGTGTTAGTTTTGGTCTATCCCTTACAAGCCCATGAATTCCCAGTGGTTGTCCATGCCGAGGTGTGGAGTGGAGAATATTATCTGCTGATAGCAAACCCATGCAGGCAGGTTGGTTTTTCTCTGTGAGCTGTGGAATGCTTGAAAATTTGTCCTCTGAGGAGGTTGCTGCTTGGTTTTCCAGCTCCATCAAATGGCAAATAAATGCATTTTTTAACATGTTCTTCCCTAGAGAGAGAGGTACTGGTAGGTAGTAGCTGAACATGAGCCAGCAGTGAGCCCAGGTGGCCAGGAAAGCCAATGGCATCCTGACCTGGATCAGGAACGGTGTGGCCAGTAGGGCAAGGGAGGTTATTCTTCTCTTGTACTTAGCACTGGTCAGGCCACATCTTGAGTACTGTGTCTAGTTCTGGGCCACTCAATTCAAGAGAGATGTTGAGGTACTGGAATATATGAAGCTGGTGAGGGGCCTGGAGCACAGCCCTGTGAGAAGAGGCTAAGAGAGCTGGGGGTGTGCAGCCTGGAGAAGAGGAGGCTCAGGGCAGACCTCATTGCTGTCAACAACTTCCTGAAAGGAGGTTGTAGCCAGGTGGGGTTGGTCTCTTCTCCCAGGCAACCAGCAACAGAACAAGGGGACACAGTCTCAAGTTGTGCTGGGGGAGGTCTAGACTGGAAGTTAGGAGGAAGTTGTTGGCAGAGAGAGTGATTGGCATTGGAATGGGCTGCCCAGGGAGGTGGTGGAGTTGCCATCCCTGGAGGTGTTCAAGAAAAGCCTGGGTGAGCCATGATCTGGTTGATTGGCTAGGGCTGGGTGATAGATTGGACTCAATGAGCTTAGAGGTCACTTCCAACCTGTTTGATTCTATGATTCTATGATTTTTATGCAAAATGGCTTTCAGTTTTGACTGCTTTCAAAGCAAAAGTTCAGTGTTCCTTTGGCCAATTTCTCGCTGGAAGTCCTACTCATGGAGAACAGTTGTGGCACAATCTGGCATTAAAAGCAGTCTTTCCCAGTGACATTTGGAAGAGACAGAAAACACCTGAAGGTTTCTACTTAGTCTCATCGTGACATGTAACTCTGTAATAGAGAAAATCAGAAGCAAAAGGAATGAGAAACCAGAGCCCTGCAAAATACTTGCTGGAAAACCTGAGGTCTTAAAAATGCTGCCTCTTGAAGGCAGCTCACTGGGATGAGGTTTGCAAACATTTTGCACAAATCTACGCTCAGTTTCCAGTAAAACCTGGTCTGATTTATTGGTTTAAATCAAAGCCAGGAGGGATTTCATCTGATTGTAGGTGAGATCCAGTGGCCTCTCAAGGGCTTCACTCCTCAAGTTGAGGCAATCAAACCCTCTGACACACACTGCTGGAATTTTTTTTTCCATAGGCTCATGCAAATCAGCACCAGGAGGGTTTATGCAAGGACAGGGCTTGGAGTGCCTGGAGGGCAAATTTCACTAGAGCAATGTTGTGTGACAACGGACTTGATGTTATCCCATGCTGTGGGACCTCAGCCTCAAAGCTGGTGTGATATCCATGGCTTGTGCTCTGTCCTGGGATGATATAATCTGTGAAAGGGCCATACACCTGATCTGACTGCAGTTAAACACTACCACAGTGTGTATGCCACAATGCTACTTTAATTGCCAGTGCTGTTCTGCTGGGACTATTCACATGGCAGACATGTAGCAGAAAATGCATGGGCAAGGGAGTTTTCCTTTTTTCCCTTGATGTTGGCCTGATAGGTGAACAGGTGATGGAGAGTAGTTGGAAATTTCCTTGGAAATTGCCAGTTAATCAAGATATAAATAGCCACAGCCCACCAGCAAACACACTAAATCCTCAGGCTTTCATAGAATCAGTCAGGATTGAAAGGGACCACAAGGATCTTCTAGTTCTAACCCCTTGCCATGGGCAGGCCACAGCCTTATCCAGACTGTCCTTAAACACCTCCAGGAATGGGGCCCCAACCACCTCCCTGGGCAACCCATTCCAGCCTCTCACCACTCTCATGCTGAACAACTTCCTCCTCACATCCAGTCTGAATCTCCCCACCTCCAGCTTTGCTCCATTCCCCCTTGTCCTGTCACTCCTTGATAGCCTAAAAAGTCTCTCCCCTTCTTTTTTTGTAGGTTCACCTGCCTCCATTCCCAAGCTCCTTGATTTCTTTGCTGTTTGGCTGGAAGTTTGGGCAGTGGTGCTCCTGAGTTATGTCTCAGACATTTGCAATGGTTTTATGGCATTTTGTGGCACCGGTTTGAGTGCAGGGGTAAACAGATGATTCATAGACCACTGTGTTAAAACAAATGGATGTCTTATATCACCCTTTATCATTGAGGCTGAAGTGGGGAGAGATGGAAATGATTTCATAGAATCATAGAATGTCAGGGGCTGAAAGGGACCTCCAAAGCTCATTCAGTCCAACCCCCCTGCCAGAGCAGGATCACCTAAAGCAGATCACACAGGAATGCATCCAGGCAGGTTTTGAATATCTGCAGAGAGGGAGACTCCACAACCCCCCTGGGCAGCCTGTTCCAGTGCTCTGTCACCTCACAGGGAAAAAAAAGTCATCCTCATGTTTAAATGGAGCTTCTTGTGCATCATCTTCCACCCACTGCCCCTTGTCCTGTCACAGGGCATCACCCAGCAGAGCCTGGCTCCAGCCTCCTGCACTCACCCTTTATATATTTATAAATATTGATTAGGTCACCTCTCAGTCTCCTTTTCTCCAAGCAGCTCCCTCAGGCTCTTCTCCTAACAGAGATGCTCCCTCAATCATCTTTATGGCTCTGCACTGGATTCTCAAGCAGTTCTATGTCCCTCTTGAGCTGGGGAGCTCAAGAACCGAATGCAGTATTCCAATTGTGGCCTCACCAGGGTAGAGGGGCAGGAGAACCTCTCTTGACCTACTAGCCACAGCTCTTCTAATACACCCCAATGCCATTGCATTGCCCCTCCTGACCACGAGAGCACATTGCTGGCTCTTGGTTGTCCTCCCATCAACTAGGACCCCCAGATAGTCAGGAAAGAGAGAGAAGTGTTGAAGATTCAAGTGAGTCAAGCCTCCAAAGGATGACAATAATTCTCTGATTTGGTGGCACAATTTCATCCTCAGAATAGGTTAATTCATGAAGGACCCAATTCCACCTTCCTTTTGCTTATGCCTCTCTCTGATGTCATTGAAACATACATTTAAAAAGGACAGCTTGGATATATGGGCCAGGCTTTAAAAAATCTATAAGGATCATTAAAGAGTGGAGTTAAAATATTCATTTGCCCATAAATGGCACACAAAGACATTAAGCCTCTGATGGCTTTAGGCTTCTCCACAAAGAAACAGAGATTAAAATAGATTTAATAAATAAACAAGTAAATAATCTCAGTAATGTCTCCACACTAACATGTCCAGACTTGATGAAACTGTTCTCCATTTAGAAATACACATCCTGAAAGAAATTGTTTCTCCAGCAGAAGCTGAGTTGGAGTGAACAACTTTTTCAAAGTTGGAGTTTTGTGTGGGAAGAAATGTAAGGAATAAATGTCGGACTACAGCCCAACCACTTTATCTTTCCTGTAGTGGGTCAGCTGCTGTGGATTGCCAGCCAGCGCAGCTCCTGGCAGCGGGAAGCAGCCTTTGCTGGTGTGTTTGCCTATGGTTTTACAGGGCTGATAGTCACAAACCTCCCAAACACTTCAAAAGATATGGCATTACCTTGGTACTGTTTGTCCCAGAGGAGGATTGCAAGCCAGCTTTAGAAAGCTCACGCTATTTCTGATACGCTGTCCTAGAGTTCTTCAGACACAATTCAGAGGGAGGTAATTGTTTTATGGGTTACTTAGCAAATCCAGATATATTTATTTAGCATAAATGCACTGATAAGAGAGTACTACTGAGGAGGTACTAGCATTCTCTCCATGAATCATAGAATCAGCTAGGTTGGAAGTGACCTCCAAGCTCATCCAGTCCAACCTCTCACCCAGTCCTAGCCAATCAACTAGACCAAGTGCCTCATCCAGGCTTTTCTTGAACACCTCCAGGGACAGTGACTCTACCACCTCCCTGGGCAGCTTGTTCCAATTGTAAATCACTCTCTCTGTGAAGAACTTCCTCCTAACATCCAGACTATACCTCCCCTGGCACGACTTGAGACTGTGTCCCCTTGTTCTGTTGCTGGTTGCCTGGGAGAAGAGACCAACCCCACCTGGCTACAGCCTCCCTTCAGGTAGTTGTAGACAGCAGATTGTAGATTGCTCCCCATGATCAATACTTACTACAAAGAATGAGTTCAGAGATGGAAAGTTGCAATCTGAGAGGATTTCTTCATTGCTATTGTGACTGGCTAGGGATAAAAGCTGGAGGAATACAAAACCTTTCTGAGTCTTAACTACAGTGCAGTACAGCCTCCCTTCACATAGTTGTAGCCAGCAGTGAGATCAACCCTGAGCCTCCTCTTCTTCAGGCTGCACATTCCCAGCTCCCCCAGCCTCTCCTCATCGGGCTTGTGTTCCAGGCCCCTCACCAGCTTCTTTACCATGTAGCTTTTGGTGTAGTAAGAAGGGTCTTCGACGCCATAGTGTTTGTTTAAAGTAGCACCTTCTGCTAGCCATTGAATGCCTTCAAAGAATTAGCTGGAGGCAATTAAATATTTTAATAAGCGCTCTCCCAATGCCAATCAATTGTTAAACAGCACTAAATGATGTGACAAAAAAGGTGGCCCCTCAGTTAAGGGTGGTTGTGTGTCTGCTGTCAATGTTTCCTCGGTAGGTAATGCTGGAAAATTGGATGCACCTTTTGTAGGCTTTGATAATTCATAAATCTATTGAGCAAGGTAAGTTCCATCATTAACCTTTAATCCTTTAGAAGCGAGTTGGCTGGGATCTGTTTACTTTAACTACCTTGTTCACTGATAATGCATGATTTTAAAATTTCCTTTTGTGCATTCCTCACCTAAAGAAAAACACAGCTGTGTGTGAGACAGATTCTATTTATTTTCTCGTTAAGAAAAGTACAAGAAGATAGCATCATTGGAAAGCTAATAATAAAGAAGTACTAAAGAACGCCCTTCATCTGTTTGCTCTGCCACTTTACGGAGGCTTTCCAAACAGTCTTTTCAGGTGTATTAGTAAGGAAAGATATCTTAAAAGTCAAAGGAAGACAAAGTTAATGCATTTATAGAAGTACCATTCCAGATAACATTTTACCTGAGTGTTTAGATTAGTTAAATATTAGAGAGGTAGAGATAATAGTGTTGTTTGTATTCATAAATGTGGAAAGTTGCATTTTCAGGGCAGTGAAGTGTAAGGCATATCAAAGGTTTATCATCCTGGAATGCACGGGGAGGCTGCAATGTGCTCCCTCCTGCACTCGTTCACCAAAACCCCAGGAAGAATATGGATACTTTGGTTTAGATGTTTAAATCTCCTTCTCCTCTGTTTTTCTACATAGTTAAATTGTGGGAATTAGGCAGATTAGTTGGTGTCGGTTTGCTAATTTCCTGGCCCCAAAGCACTGGTGGTGTTCTTGGCTGAGGGAAGATTCTCTGATGCATCAGGGAAAATGAGACTAGCCTAAAGTCTGGTCATTTTTAGGACCTTCTGTAAAACTCATTTATAGGGTAACACCTTCTTTTGTGGAAGGAGTTGTAGAATTAACACTCACAAAGCACCTTTGAGCTTGGAAACGGCTCAGCATGCTCTCTTCTAGACATGGGCAGTCACATACATGTCCAAGCACAATGCAGAGGTCCAGATGGTAGCAGGAGATGGAGAAGGCATGGCCAGCACCCACCTGCATCCATATGTGCATGCTAATAAAATTGTGTACCTGAGACATTACTGCTTCCTCTGTCCACCCAAATCTGAGGACGAGCCCAGAGCCTTTCAGAGCTTAGCAGCAGAAACAGCCTATACGCAAATGCCTTACAAGGGATGCAGCAGCCCCAGCCAGTCTTTTCAGTCTTGTTACCATCCTTACAGTCAAATCTTCAAATACATGTGTTGAAATGATCTGACAATAATGGCCCTGGCTAAAATATGGTGTTGTTTTGACTGAATGTGGTTTAAACTGCCATCTGCTGGCTTGTACTTTTCAGGGCCAATATTAACAACAGTGTTCCCTCTTACAGTAACCCTCATTCACATGAAAATAAAGCAGGCTGAGTAATACCTTCCCTCCTGCAATGTATAGCTGCAGAAGTGCACCAAGGAATACAAATGTGGCCCGAGTGCAAAAGGTAAATCCTGCTGCTTATAGGTAGATTCCTCAGGGATGTTTTTGTTCAATTTACACCTAGAAGAGAAGTTTAGTTGCAAATGCATGCGTGCAACTACCCCTGAAGTCAACGAGATAGGTGCCTACAGATGGCCAGCCCAGGCAGTTGCTTATGGGTTTTTGTGTTGATAGAGGCAGCTTCCTGCAATATTACCTGGGATTTTTGCCAGAGCAAAGACCAAACATGGCCTAGGTTGTTCTATTCAAGGCTGCTTCAAAATAATCAAGCTTTTCTTTTCCTTCCCCCCCCCCCCCCCCCCCCTTCTTTTCCTCCCTTTTCCTAAACTGTGAGAGGAAACTCCAAGTATTTGGCTTGAAATTTGGCAGCTGCTTGAGAAGGAGGAGCTGCTTTGAATTATTTTCCCATTAGTCTTCTTTTAAAGCTTTTGAAATATCAGAGCATCGCTGTCACTCATTGCTCAGAGGTATTGGCAAGATCTCTGGAGGACATGACTAGTGATGAGGTGATGTGCAAGGCTGTGGCATGAGCTCTGGCTGTTTCCCCCTACCGGGAACGGAACAGGATGTTGGACCGGAGGGTGGGAATGCTCAGGAACAAGGGATGTTACTGTCTTGTATCTCTCTGCTTTCCAGAAATGGCAAATGTATATAAATATAATTTCCCTGAGTGGAGAAATCAGAGAGGAAAATGCAGTATTTCCTGTGCAGTTTTAGGGGAAACTGTATATCCTTACAAGAAATGGTGAGGGGAGGAATGAGCGTTGGGCTCGGAAGCAGAATGAGACAGATCTGCAAACACTACCAAGAAGCTCATTTGGAAAGTCCTTTACCAAGCCCAGGAGTCTCTGGAATACCTTGGCACGTTTATTTGTGGTGGCAAAGTGAACTCACAGAGCCAGCACAGGTGCACCAGCATCCTTCAGCCTAGTTAATGTTTGACCCTGGCTCCCATCAGCCACAGCAGGTTTGTCCCACACCTCCAACGTGCCAGCACATGCCTCACAGGCACCTCCAAGGAGTCCAGGCTGTGAGAAACCACCTCTGAGTCCAGCACCGCTGGCTTCTTGCACTTCTTGGTTGACACAGGCTGGGCAAACCAAGAGGGGATTATAAAACACCTTTCATCTGGGGGATCTCAAGGTGCTTTGCAAACATTGAGTCATTAATTCCCCCGAGTGCCCCTTTGAAGTTGGCAGGTATTATTGGGGGACCAAAAGAGAGCTCAAGGGTGGCTGCCCAGCGCCCATGGCCGAGGAATGCAGTGATGACATCGGTGACATGACTAATTTATTTAGCAAACTGAATTTAGCATGGTAATGAGGGTGTATTTGCCATCATCCCATCACTCACCAGATTTATGAGGCTCTTTAAACAGTGAGTGGTGCTGGGACTAAGTTTAGTTTGATTTGTTCAATTAATTCCTCTAATTCATTTTGACTGAAGAAAACTCCTCTAAGATCATTTGGCAGGTTGGGGGGACCTCAGTCTTATAAATGTTCATCCAGCAGTGTGCCTAGGTTGCCAAGAAGGCCAGTGGCATCCTGGTCTATATCAGGAATAGTGTGGCCAGTAGGACCAGGGAAATCCTTCTGCCCCTGTACTCGGCACTGGTTAGGCCACACCTTGAGTGCTGTGTTCAGTTCGGGGGCCCTCAATTTAAGAAAGATATTGAGTTGCTGGAACGTGTCCAGAGAAGGACAACAAAGCTGGTGAGAGGGCTGGAGCACAGCTCTGTGAGGGGCAGCTGGGGGAGCTGGGGGTGTGCAGCCTGGAGAAGAGGAGGCTCAGAGGAAATCTCATTGCTCTCTACAACTACCTGAAACAAGGTTGTAGCCCAGAGGGGGTTGGTCTCTTCTGCCAGGCAATCAGTGGCAGAACAAGAGGACACAGCCTTAAGCTGTGCCAGGGCAGGTTTAGGCTGGATGTTAGGAAGAGGTTCTTCACAGCAAGAGTGATTGGCATTGGAATGGGCTGCCCGGGGAGGTGGTGGAGTCACCATCCCTGGAGGTGTTTAAAAGGAGACTGGATGAGGCTCTTAGTGCCATGGTTTAGTTAATTAGAAGGTGTCAGGTCATAGGTTGGACTCAATGATCTCAAAGGTCTTTTGCAACCTAGTTGATTCTGTAATTCTTTGATTGAGTCTCGCTATATGCATCTACTTATCCATACTGAATATGTGGCTGGGGACATCTATGATTATAAAGTACATTAAGGTTTTATATTTGACTTTAAATCAATTTATTATTACTTATGACTTTTTGGCTCCGTAAATATTAGCATACATAGTGTAATATAGGCTATTCCAAGTCAAGTTAAAGTCTGTTTGGTTTTTTTTGTCACAAACAAGCATTATAGCAAGACTTTGGGAGCATCCCCAGTGTTTGTTTGGGTGTAGTTCACCATCCAGGATACTCAGTGAAGCAATATCAAACCACTCAGATGTTTATATCCTCTGAACAGCAAAGTGCTGCTGTTCACACCAAAACCATCATATGACAGATTTGGGGCATCACCAGAGCTGAAGCTTAGGGATCCTCTGCAGCCCTTCAGGCCAAACCTCACTCAAAGCAAATGCAACTGAGATTAGGCTGCTCATCACCTTGTCTGGCTGAGACTGGAGTCTCTCCAGGCTCTAAGGACTGACCCAGGGTTTGCCCAACCTTGCTTTGAAGATGTTTCTTCAAATGTCTGCTAGCTGGTAAGGCAACCTGTATCTGTGACCTCTTGCCTGTTACTGGGCAGCTCAGAGGAGCATCCTGATTGCCTGTAGACCCCCTCAGGAGGTAGCTGGAGGCAGCAACATGCCTTTTGCCTTGCTGGGCACCAAAGACATGAGTCAATATAATCACAGAAAACAAGGAAAGCAGCAGAGAGTGGATGATGCAGAGATGCCCTTCCTGCTGCCCACTCCATGCTGATGCCTTGTTCCATCCTTTCTCTGCTTGTTGATTTCAGATCATTAGGGAGAATTGATTTCCCAGTGTGACTACAGCTCCCAGCAGCCTCCTTCCTTCAGCTTTGAGTAGTTAATTGGGTGTAAGATGATATTGAAACAAATGGATTTTGAACATATTTTGGCATTTGAAGGCTGAACGAACACCTGTTGTTGCTTTGGATATTTAACCAAGAGAAATTTGCTTTTCTACTTTGCACTCAGGATTGATTTTTCTTTCCCCCCCCCCCTCCCATTTCCTTTTTTTTTCCCTTTCTCCTTTGTCTTCATTTTTTTTCTAGCTCAGCATAGCCTTAAATACAAAATCTGGTGCTCAGAAGCACCATGTGAACTTACAACAAGCCTTTGCCATTGTGGAATCCAGAACCAATGCATCCATTATGCCAATCCACAAATGTAATTTTATTTCAGCTGTGACCAGTACTGCTGATATCACTTTTTTATCACTCAAGCTTTAGTGAGATAGAGCAGGGCTTGGTTGTACCAGGTCCAAGCACCAGCATTCTGTGTTTGTGCCACTGCTGGTCGTTGTTGTGTGGCACAAGTGTCTGCACACCTCAGGCATCTTGTTGGTTGCTGTTCAAAGTCCAATGCCTTTAGAGCTCCAATGCCTTCTGTGCCTCTTTTTAATGTGAGTTTACAAGATCTGTGTGAAGATTCTATGATTCTATGAATAGGAATGAGAGCAAATGTAGGGTCCTGCACCTAGGAAGGAACAACCCAGGACAGGTTAGAGGATGATGACCTACTGGAAGTCAGCACTGCAGAGAAGAACCTGAGATTTCTGCTGGGCAGGTCCACAATGAATCAGCACTGTGCTCCTGTGGCCAGGAAGACCAATAGTCTCCTGGGGTGTGTTAGAAGAGTGTGATTAAGGGGTAAGGGAAGTTTTCCTTCCCTTCTGTGCTGCTCTAATCTCCTCTGGAGACTTTCAAAACTCAGCTGGACACAATCCTGTGCAACTTACTGTAGATGAACCCTGCAGCAGGTTGGACTAGATGATCTCCAAAGATCCCTTCTAACTCCCACCATTCTGTGATTCTGTAATATTATTGACTTCATCCTCAAGATCTATGGTGAAAATACAACACCTTAACTCTTTTTTTATGCTAAATATTTGAACAGAGACAAGAAGAATTTCTGGTCCCATTCCTGATTTCTTGTACTGGTTTCAATCAGTTACGCACTTCTTTGGGGGTTTGTCTTCTAATGCACCAGCCTCCACCTGCAGTGTTGAAAGTTGTCACCTGTTCCAAATCAGCCAGATGTAATTGGGGAAACAATAGCCAAAAAGCATGCCAAGACCACAAGCATGGATTCACTCAGCCACTACCTGTGACCTCTGTGGCAGCAGTGCAGATGCACAGTGCTGGTTTATAGGCGCATTGTTTGCATAAATTAAGAGGAACTCAAAAAGCAGCTTCTGGTTGGGGCTGTCACAGTTGTGGCTTAGCACAGATAGTCAAAAGCTCCTTAAACAGCTGATTCCTGCCTTGCTTCCAGCTTTTAGCTGAGGAAGCCTATGGAGCCACGCAGGATGGTCTAGCAGGCAGCCAGCAATGAGAGAAGTGGAGGTATAATCTTCACAGATTTTATCAAGAACAGTGACACTTCTTACAACCAAGGGGCACAGCCAAAAATTGTTTGCCAGAGTGCCAATGTGGGTTCCCTAGTGAGTAATTGGAAAATGAGAACAACCTGTCAAAGATTAGCCCAATTTCTTAAGCAAGCACAAGACAGTCTGATTTTGTTTATGGAAAAGGAGCTTCTAATTACAACTCAGCTTTGGGTTTCAAAGTTAGTTATTTAGAGCTTTTGACTTGTATGTACACACTCATTATTGGTGTGGGGTTACAAGGCACAGCTAAATTCCAGCCAAGGTGGGTTAACCCTGCAAGAGCCCTGCACAGCACCTCCCAGGCTGATGTCTATCTCCCCCTAATATCAACACCAGCTTTACAGAAAGCAGCTGCTAATGCTCATAGGTTTGAGGGCTATGGTAAAAATGGTTTTCATTACCATGTTTCTTTTATGAGATATATAGTGTATTCTGATGAGGGCTTCTGGTAGTAAATCTTAAGGGTTGCCTTGGCTTGCTTCTTCAAGTGCTGTGATAATACCTGTGGAGAAAGAATACTCTTGGATGTTGTGGAGCAATGAGGAAAGAGGAGACAGTGAAGGGAGGGGGAGCAGATCTTAGAAGCGTTTGACCCCTCCCAGAGATATTAACACAGATTTACATCCATAAACCCACACTGGCAGTGGAGTTGTGTGGTTAGGAGCCAAGGGAAAGTATGAGCTTGTCCTCTTGTCTGCCGCTGAGCTTCGCATGTGTCTACCAGTGACATGAGTGTGCTGTGCTGGGCATCGCTTGCCATCACATTGATTTTGGTGGCAGATGGCAACACATCACTCCCAGAAGCACAGCAGCACTGAAGAATGATGCTTTTACATCCCGTTGTTATTGTGCTATTTGATATTCCCCTGTGCATTTAGGATGAACTTGGGTAAAGGACTTGTGTCTCTTCTGTGTCTGAAGGGAAATTCCCCCATTTACTGATGATACTGGGGATTTTTCCTGGGGCTTATGAATATGTAGCTACACAGAGGTCATACATCTGCTCACAGATGCACTTTTACTAAGAGACTCTCTTGATTTTCTTCAACAAACCCTGATGGAAAATAAAAAAAAGAAAGAAAAGGTGTTGAATTTGCCATAGGGAAGATGCCTCTTGCCATGGATGTGTTTTGCAGCAGTGGGGGTTGGCAGGAGTTCTTAATGGTCCGTGTTTCCCTAGACCCCCAAAATTTGGAGTAAAAAGGAACTTTTTTCCTGCAGAACACTTTGAACACATTTTCCTGCAGAACAGATTGGCAGTTTGAGCAGGGCAGCTTTCAAACCCTCAGCAAAGGGATGTGCTGAATGTATCAAGTGAACACTGCCTCTCACTTGGTACAGGAGAGTTACTCAATCATATCACATGCTTAAAAAATGGTGTTAGCAGAAATGAGAAGGTCCTGGCTTGGTATGGGCACCTAGAAATAGGTTTTATTTCCATTGAAATGGGAAGTCTTATTAAAAACAGAGAAATAGGGGAAGTATCATAGAATCAACCAGGTTGGAAGAGACCTTCAAGATCATCCAGTCCAACCTAGCACCCAGCCCTAGCCAATCAACTAGACCATGGCACCAAGTGCCTCATCCAGCCTTTGCTTGAACACCTCCAGGGATGGCAACTCCACCTCCCTGGTCAGCCCATTCCAATGCCAATCACTCTCTCTGGCAACAACTTCCTCCTAATATCAAGCCTATACCTCCACCAGAGCAACTTGAGACTGTGTCCCCTTGTTCTGTTGCTGGGTGCCTGGGAGAAGAGACCAACCCCACCTGGCTACAGCCTCCCTTCAGGTAGTTGTAGGCAGCAATGAGGTCTGCCCTGAGCCTCCTCTTCTTCAGGCTAAACACCCCTAGTTCCCTCAGCCTCTCCTCACAGGGCTGTGCTCCAGGCCTCTCACCAGCTTTGCCACCCTTCTCTGGGCATGTTCCAGTACCTCAACATCTCTCTTGAACTGAGGGGCCCAGAACTGGAAGTTTCATCTGAAAAACAAAAGAATAGACCAAATTTTGAAACAAAATCTACACTGAAGTTTGTATCATATGGATTTCCTCAGTTGCTAGTGGTTTTCATTAAGAGATTGAGGAATGTTTAATGTATCCACTTTCTCTGTCTATACCTCAGATTCCTCTGTATGTCTATGCATGGACCCAAAACCTTAGTATGATTGTAAAATGCAAGAAGCTATTCCAGGCATTAATTTGTGAGGGAATAAAAACCTTCCCTCACAGTAATGGCCCTGGGAGGGCAGCACTGCTGAAACTCTTGGAAGCAGTTTCTTGCAGACACATGATGGCTATAGTCATTGCTGGTGGTGGCTCTGGCTTGGGCTGGAGTTAGCCACATTGAAGTGGTCTCTGTCTGCAAAGAATGTGAAATGTTAGAGGGGAAGAGCTGAATCAACACTTAGAGCTCTCACCTTATTTATTTTATTGTTATTAATAAAAGCACCTAAGGCAGGACATAATCCTGACTCCTGCAAGGCTAGTCCAGTGCTGGGAATGTCATGCCCTCCAATTCACATGCTTCAAATCACATCAAAGTTCAGTGCAGAGCAATGTGAGATTCCACCTCTGCAGTTCAGGCGACCTCCACAGATTTTACAGTGTGACAGCAGGAAAACAATTTTGCTTTTACATCATGTACTACTTCTGTCATGGCTTTGATGCACAAGCTGTGCTGCACTTCATGTCCTACTTCTTGGTATAAACTAGCAGAGGGGAGATTTAAACTAGCTGTTAGGAAAGGGTTCTTTACAGTGAGGGTGGTGAGACACTGGCACAGGTTGCTAAGGGAAGCTGTGGATGCTCCTTCCCTGGAGATGTTCAAGGCCACGTTGGATGAGGCTTGATTGACCTGTTCTAGTGGGAGGTGTCCCTGCCTATTGTAGGGGCTTGGAATTGGATGATCTTGGAGGTCTCTTCCAACCTAAACCATTCTATGATTCTGTCACAACATTGGTGCACAAGCTGTGCTGCCTTCAACTTGCCAAAGCTGCTTTGCTCTGCCTCTTCCCAAGCAGCTGTAACCTCCAGCTCAGCCAGCTTATCTCTAGGAGGAGAATCATAGAATCAACCAGGTGGGAAGAGACCTCCAAGATCATCCAGTCCAACCTAGCACCCAGCCCATGGTCAACCAGACCATGGCACTAAGTGCCTCATCCAGCCTCTGCTTGAACACCTCCAGGGATGGCAACTCCACCACCTCCCTGGGCAGCCCATTCCAATGCCAATCTCTCTGTCAAGAACTTCCTCCTAACATCCAGCCTAGACCTCCCCTGGCACAACTTGAGACTGTGTCCACTTGTTTTATTGCTGGTTTCCTGGGAGAAGAGAACAACCCCACCTGGCTACAACACAGAATCACAGAACTTCTTAGATTGGAAAAGACCTCCAAGATCATCAAGTCCTGTCATTAGTTTCACACTGACAAGTCCTTGACTAAACCAAATCCCTCAGCACAACATCTAATCTCTATGAATCACTATGATTGGAAAGGACCACCAGGATCATTCAGTCCAACTTTCATCCCAGCATCCTTTCAAGTACTTGTAGACAGCAATGAGGTCACACCTGACCCTTCTCTTTTGCAGGCTTAACAACTCCAGCTCCCTCAGCCTCTCCTCATAGGGCTGTGCTCCAGGCCCCTCACCGGCTCAGTCCCTCCATCTGTGGATGAGTGGGAGATGCCTCCACCAGCATCCCAGCGCTGCGCTGAGGCAGCCCTGTAATCTGCAAAGCTAAACCTATCATCTCGATGAAACATCTGCTGCTGCCACAGGCGGCGGCGGCGGCGCTCTGGATCTATGAGCTTGTCAGCGGGGCTTTCGCACGTATAACGATGCGATGCATTGCCACTGCCTTAGAAGAGTCATAAAAAATCCTGGCACGCAGAACACGTTCACTCCATATCAATATTTCCAAAAATTTCAGTGATTGAAGACTCAAATCAGATTGCAGTGCAGTCTTGTTTATTCCACAACATTATTTTTATTGCGGGATGACTTATACATAACCTTGAATTTTCAAGTTCAGTAGAACAGACAAAGTATTTGTTTAGAGGGCAGGATGATTCGAAGCATTATTTTTATTCCTTTCTTCTTTTTGGCCTCCTCCCTCTTTGATTTGGGTAAAATTGTAATCCATCCTTTACGTCACAGTAGCACCCAAGTGGTTATCATGTTGCATTAGTGACATGAGTTTTCAGTGAACATTATACAGTATATACTCCTTTCAGTAAATAGACCAGTCATGCTTATAGTTACATGGAAAACTCCAGGAAATGTGTGATGACATTCCCTGCAGGTTAGTAATTCTACCCATTATTTATATGGGTTTGATTTGAGCTTTAAAATAATCTGCTGAAACTAGATAAGGCTTAACATTGTGAAAAAAACAAACCCTCCAACCACTTTATTTCCTACGGCTCTAGAAAGGCTTCAGGCTAAATATTTGGCACTTACAGAATTCTACCATTGAGAATTTTTTCCTTCCTTAATACAGACTCACTGAATTAACCAGGTTGGAAAAGACTTTTGAGATCGTGTCCAGCCTATCACCTAACACTTCTAATCAGCTAAACCACAGCACTGAGGGCCTCATCCAGCCTCCTCTTAAACTCCTCCAGGGATGGTGACTTCACCACCTCCCCAGGCAGCCCATTCCAATGCCAATCTCTCTTTCCATGTAGAACTTCTTCCTAATGTCCAGTCTAAACCTGCCCTGGTGCCGTTTGAGACTGTCCCCTCTTGTTCTGTCACTGGTTGCCTGGGAGAAGAGACCAACCCCCACCTGGCTACAACCTCCTTTCAGGTAGAGGTGGTAAGTGCCTCATCCAGTCTTTTTTTGAACACCTAGTTGTAGAGAGCATTGAGGTCTCCCCTGAGCCTCCTCTTCTCCAGACTGAACAACCCCAGCTCCCTCAGCCCTTAGCCACAACAGATTAAACCAATCTCCCCAAAGTCTGAGTAACACAATTGCTGATTATTCCTTATTTCAAGTATTGGTTTGTTTTGTTTTGGGTTTTGGGGTTTTTTTTTACATCTTTCTGTGTCATTTAAAAATAACTTGACTTTAAGATTAGAGTAAAATTTGTTTTCCAGGTGGGGTTGAAAGGTGCAGTTGGTCTCTGGCACCAAAGCATTGCTAACCCCACAGCACGTGCTCTCCGCATCTGCATCACCAGCATAACATGCAGCAACATTTGTGCTACAGCCCATCTTTAGCAAGCCACCACCTGCCCCAAGCAACCATTACAAATGGTATTAAATAACCACTTCTCCAGCATCACCAGAGACCACCCAGTGTTTGGGTTGCAACTTCTCAGCTTCAAAATTTACTGCCCACACATCAATCTGTGTGCCCAGGGGACCCTCCTGCGTGCACCCATGGGTACCAGCCAAAATCTGCTCAGGTCAGGGGTTTTAGCACAGGATATGGTCACTTTCCATTGGTCAGGGGATTCAGCAGAAATTTTACATGAGGCAACAGTTACATAACACTGTGCACTTAACACATGTCTGAGCATGTCCATCCTGATTTTGCAGAGCTCTTAAGTATCTGCTTAAATTGATGCATATGCTTAAGCTTATCCCTGTAGAGCTAAGCATGAAAAGTATGTATTTAACCTTAAACATATGCTTAAACACTTTGCTGAATGGAGACCATAAGGCCTAATCCAGTGATCATTTAAACCAATATCACATTATTTTGGCTGCTGCTGTGCATGTCCATTCATCCTATGAGCACTGCAGGTAGATGAAAAACAAGAGCAGTTGCATCAGCGTTTTGCTGACACGGAGCTCTTGCTATGCAAACTCCTTTAAGTTTAAGTATTCTCCTCAAGCCATTTTTAAGTGGACAGGCAGTGCCCTTTTTTTTTTTTTCCCATAGTGGTAATATCTTGATGTCCTTTTAATTTTTATTTTATTTTTTTTACTTTTTCTGGTCTGTCTCACTCCCATAGCCTCTGGATTCTGCACACACACAGCATCTGAGCTTCTCAGCACTGTTTAATAAAAAACCCTGTCTTGCTGTGGAAGAATCTATTTGTTAGCTCTGCAGATGTCTCATGGTGTGTGGTTTACTGACAACTCTAGCTGAAGCAGGTGATTTTCCAACTGGAAACAAAAAAGAAAACAAGAAAACCCTGGTGGCCACCTCTGCCTCCATGCAGTTGAGCTCTTGTGCCTGTCTAGAGGCTTCAATGGGCACATGTGGGGATTCCAGTTTGCCAGGGCACTTCTTGACTGTGGATTTTCTTAGCAGGTGCATGTAGCTTTTAATAGAGTCACAGAATGTTTTGGATTGGAAGGGACATCTCTTCAATTAGAGCAGGTTGCTCAGATCCATGTCCAACTTTACCTGGAGGGTTTTCAGGGATGGGGCATCTATCACCTCTCTGGGCAAACTGTGCCTGCCAGGGTTTCACCACCCTCAGCATAAAAAATGTCTTCCTTGTATCTAGTCTAAATCTCTCTCCTTCAGCTTTAAGCTATCACCTCTTGTCCTGTCACAACAGGCTCTGCTAAAACGTCCGTCCCTGTCTTTCTTATAGGCCCCTTTAACTGCTGAAAGGCTGCAGTAAGATCTCTCTGGAGCCTTCTTCTCCAGGCTGAACAACCTCAACTCTCTCACCCTTTCTTCATAGGAAAGGTGTCAGTGTCCTCTGATTGCTTTTTGAGGCCTCCTTGGACCTGCCCCAAAGAGTAAATGTCTCTCCTGTGCTGAGGACTCCAGAGCTGGACACAATACTCCAAGTGAGGTCTCATCAGAGCAGAGGGGCAGAATCACCTCCATTAGCCTCTTGACCTTCTTTTGATGCGATCTAGGATGCTGTTTGCCTCCTGGGCTGTGAGCATGCATCGTTGGGTCACATCCAGTTTTCCATCTTTCCTGATAGATTTGTCTTCCACACATCTGCTGCCATGCCCACTTACCCCTGCCAACAGCCCTGATCCAGGGACCAATTCCACCCAGTGAGTGCCTCTGCATCTCCTTGCCAGCTCCACTTGCAGCTCCTGGGCAGAACCAGTGTAAAGACATAAGAAAAGGCTTGACTCATGGCCAGCTAAAACCCCATTCATTCCCCTCAGGTAACACTGGCAGCATCTGCTGAGGAAAATGACTTAGGGATGAGGTGAGGGTGGAGTGACCCTTCCTTTAAGATACTATTTCAGTTTCTCATGATCCAAGACAGAGCTGGTATCTTTTATTTCATCCTTGACTGGAATTTGTGCCTGTTAACTTGTCTAATTGTGCCTCTTTACTGATTTCTGCTGAAATTTCATGTTGTGCCCTGCTGCATGCCATGACTGATCCTAGTGTGTCTGCTTTGGGCAGTGCCAGGTTCATCACTGTGCTGCAGCAGTGAGCAGCACACCAGAAACCAGAGCAGTGGCAATTATCCCCTTCTAAGCCTCCTTCTGTCCTACCATGCAAAGGGTAAAGCATCCTCAAGGAATCTCAGTCTTGTAAAATGAAGTTACTTATAGATGTGCCTCTTTCTCAAGTGTTTTGGGTCTCAGAGATGAAAGGAAACTCCCTTGTGTTATTGTTTGTTCACTGAATGGTTGGTCAATACTTGATGACCAACATTTGGTGACTCATGGCTGAACGTGGCTGAAATACATAGACTAGGGACACTGAGGTGCTGGAACGGTTGCAGAGAAGGGTGACAAGGCTGGGGAGAGGTCTGGCAAACATGACCGATGGGGAGTGGCTGAGGGAGCTGGGGTTGTTTAGTCTGGAGAAGAGAAGGCTGAGAGAGGACCTTATTGCCCTCTACAATTACCTGAAGGGAGGTTGTGGTGAGGCTGGAGCTGGTCTCTTCTCCCAAATTGCTAACGATAGGACAAGAGGTAATGGCCTCAAGTTGCATCAGGGAAGGTTTAGGTTGGATGTTGGGAGGAAGTTCTCTACTGAGTGGGTGCTCAGGTACTGGAACAGGCTGCCCAGGAGGTGGTGGAGTCACCATCCCTGGAGGTGTTTAAAAGGAGAGTGGATGTGGTGCTTGAGGCTCTGGTCTAGTGCTGAAGGATGCTGGGATGAAGGTTGGACTGGATGATCCTGGTGGTCCTTTCCAACCACAGTGATTCATAGTGCTTAGATGTTGTGCTGAGGGATTTGGTTTAGTCAAGGACTTGTCAGTGTGAGACTAATGATTGGAGTTGATGAGCTTGGAGGTCTTTTCCAATCTAAGAAATTCTGTGAGTCTGTGACTACTGAAAAAAAAAAAAAAGTTTTATTTTGGCTTCCCCCCTGTAATTGTCACCAACAGCCAAGTCCCTGGCTGATGGAGGTAGGGAAAATTTCCCTAATTCCTCCAAAATAGCCAGAGAGGGATCACATTTGTGTGCTTTTGTAATTTAAATGAAACAAAAATATTTCTTCAGCAATGTATAGCTTCTACGTGGAGACTACAGAAAACAGGACTAGAATGTACAGCTCTGCATGAGCAGAAGCTCCTGCTAACTTTGCAAACCTCCCATGCTCTTTGCTACAATGTAGAGGGAGATAAACCACGTTTTGTTTAGTTTGACAGAGTCGTTTGCTCCCAGACTGGGAAGCTCTACGCCAGCTTTCGGTCTGGAGTGGCTTTTTGTGGCTGCGTTATAAACCCTTTCAAAAGGGCTGTAATGGAAATGCTGACAGATGGCACCAAGAGTGGCACTAAATGAGCAGCTCTAGAATATCTGCAACTTTCTAGGAAGTTTGTAGGTAGTGGGCTGTCAGTTGGGCTGGCTGGAAACTGTTAGCAATCTTGTTTCTCAGATCGCTTTAGATCATGCATGTAATTTCAAGTTCAAAGGTAGGAGCAGGAGCTGTGGTCCTGCACAGAGGCTGGCACCGTCCCAGCCCAGTGTGGTTGCTGTTGGTGGCTTGGACCAGCAACTCCAACCCGTGCCAGCTCTCCAGCTCTTTCTCAGTTGTGCCAAGGGAGGTATAAGCTGGATTTTAGGAGGAAGTTCTTGACGGAGAGAGTGATTTGCCATTGGAATGGGCTGCCCAGGCAGGTGGTGGAGTCACTGTCCCTGGAAGTGTTCAAAAAAAGCCTGGATGAGGCACTTAGTGCCATAGTGTGGTTGATTGGACAGGGCTGGATGCTAGGTTGGACTGGATGATCTTGGAGGCCTCTTCCAACCTGCTTGATTCTATTCTAACCTGGTATGATTCTATGATTCTCCTGACCTCTAAAATCAGGTTAGTGGTTTTTTTTGTCTCTCCTGTGGTTATTGTAGGGCTGCAAAGAGGCTGCCACCTCTCAAGCTCGTTCTCCTGACCTATAAAGTCAGATTGATATTTCTTTGTCTCTCATGTGGTGGTTGTAAGGCTGCAGAGGACTACCAGAGTATTCTAGCTTTTACACCTGATATCTAAAACTTTCTGATGAAGTTGGTTAATACATTTATTTTTTCACAAGTTCTCTTTCCATAGCAAGAAGCATCTTCATATTCTTTATTTTCCTTGGCTGAATATTTTATATTGGATATATTTTAGCATGTGACATGCATATTAATTATTCTGCATATGGATTGCCCCTAAATACAGGACTTTGTAAAGTGAAGAGTCTCTTGGTGAACAATGGGGCTAATTTATGTAGGCACATCCCTAAGTATTTAGAGAGGAGGATACAGGACTGTACACTGTGGACATTGTTGATTAGGACATGTGCAATGGAATGCTTTTGCTCCCACTAAACTCAATAGCAGGTCTCACGGGTTTCTGAGGACAGCCCTCTTCAACTACATGAGAGGAGGTTGTAGTGAGGTGGGGAGTGGTCTCTTCTCCCAAGTATCTAGCAATAGGATGAGAGGAAATGGTCTCAGCTTGCACCAGTGGAGGTTTAAGGAAAAAAATCTCTGAAGGAGCAGGCAGGCATTGGAACAGGGAGCTGGAGTCACCATCCCTGGAGGTGTTCAAGAAACGTGTAGACGTGGCACTTTGGGATGTGGTCTGGTGGGGCACGGTGGTGTTGGGTTAATGGTTGAACTTGATGATCTTAGAATTCTTTTCCAGTCTCAATGATTATGATTTTTTTCTAATGACCCATTAAGCCCCCAGTCCTGCCATGCTCACTCACATGAGAAATCCTGTTGACATCAGCGGGTCTGTATGCCCGATTAAGGACTGGTTCTGTGAATAAGGATCTGAAGGAAATGGCTCTATCTCTTCAGCATACCACAGATCCTGCTCTCTAAAAGCGTGTGCTGTAAGTGCTTATTGTTTATGTAAGTGCCCTTCAATGGACATTTGTATAATGGGGTAAATATTTTAAAGTTGTGGAGCTACGCAGGGCTAAAGGACTTGATTGATGCTGTGTGGGGGAGCATCACACACCTACTCCCAACTGCCAGGAGCTATAAAAGGGAAACCGTGTGACTGCAGCGAGGTTTGGGAAACCCAGTGCCATGCCAGAGGGATCTAGATATTAGCACTTTTGAAGTGGTACCATCAGGGCACAAAATGCACCTCTGCTGAAAGCGTAAAACCAGCTCAGAAACAATGTAGCTGCTTCATTAGAGAAGCTTTGTTGTAACTTTGCTTTCCTGGTGAGCTGTGACCCTTCAGCCATACAGGTACCAGTGTTCTAAAAGGAAATCAAAAGGGTGAGACATTTGGAGGAGATGGCAAGTTCCTGAGTGCTCTTTCCCCAGAATATAGATAGAGCATTATTTATCATCGTGATGAGAAAAACATGTGCAGTGGCTAAGAAGGGCTGGTTTGGTTTGTTTCTTTTTCTTTAATTTGAATAAACTTGTCTCTTTTTTTTCGCACTGTTTGTTAGTCAGGAGCAGAAACTACAGTTAACAAATTAATGAAAAGCAAGCAATGCCTTTGAAGACTTTGAAATGAACCTTAACCGCTGCCTACGGCGCCTGGCTCAAAGTGAAGGAAAAAACCTAAAAATAAAATTAAGGTGAACTAGCCACTGTTACTAAGAGTCAATTGACAGAAGCCATGGGTCATTAATTTTGTGTCCTTTGTTTTGTCAGTTTGTTTTTGTGAGGCCTGGTAGAGAAAGTAAAACCAGTCAAGCTGAAAATTGTCTGCTCTGTAGCTTATTTCCCCTCCCAGCATGCCCTGACCCAGGGGAGCAGGCTGCGGGGCCGTGGCCCTCCTGCCCCTCTGCATGCTCCTGGACCTGCACCCCCCATAACAGATAGGGGTTTGTGAACAGAATGGTTAATTCTGCCCCAGCTTGGCTTTAATCATCTGCAGGTTGTGGATGTTGGAAGGAATGAAATGTCCTTCCCTGTACAGTGGTTTTAGTGAGGGAAAAAGATCCCGCAGTGCTTTTGGCCTTAAAGTAAACTCTGCTGGAGAAGTTGGAAGGAGAAAAAAAAAGAAGCTGTGAGCAAAAGGGAAAAGAAATTATTAATCTTCAAACATCCTTACATTTTTCCCTTGGCTTTTTCCTCCTATGCATGCTTCCCACCCACCTCCTCTTGGTGCAAACGTGGGGCTGGGATGCTGCAGGGTGAGAATCTTGGTGACCTGCTGCTGCGCCCCAGCACCCTGAGTAGTAAATCTGCTCTCATCAGTACCAAACACAACCCCTGTGAAGCTGAAAAGCTGAACTCTTTCATGTTTATGTAAATAGAATCACAGAATGGTTTGGGTTGGAAGGGATTTTAAAGTTCAGCCAGTTCCAAGCCCCTGCCATAGGCAGGGACACCTCTCACTAGAACAGGTCACTCAAGACCTCATCTAATCTGTCCTTGAACACCTCCAGTCAGGGAGCATCCACAACCTCCCGGGGCAACCTGTGCCAGTGTCTCACCACCCTCACTGGAAAGAACTTCTTCCTAACATCTAGTTTGAAACTCCCCTCTTCCAATTTAAACCCATTACCCCTCATCCTGTCATTGCAAGACCTTGTAAATAGTCCCTCCCCAGCCTTCCTGTAGGCCCCCAAATCCTGACTGTCTCCACTGAAATAATCACAACCAGTCCAGTTTTATACAGAAAAGGGTGGTTTAGCCTCTGGTTGTGGTAAGATCTGAGGTCCTCCAGCTGGCACAAGCTGTGTTCCTGTACGGTCTGTGCACAAAGGGACTCATTGCTCTGCAGATAGTTTCCTCTGTAAAACACAACAGTCAACAGGAGTCAAAGCAAGACAATGTTAGACATTTGCAACCATATCCCATAAAATTAATATGAAACCCACTTTTCTTTCTGTATTAGGCATATGGCAGGTAATAGGTCATCAGCTGGATACACGAGGCAGATGCTTGCTGTTTTACTTTTCTATACCAGGTGCTCCCACGTGAGACCCAGGAGCACTCCAATGTGACCACTCATTTCTGTGACCGCTGATCTGAACCCACCTAATCTGCCCCCAGGATTTAAAAGATAAATGTGAACCTTTGGTACATCATTATACCAAATTACCTTGTTCCTCTGTGCCTGTAAGATTTAGGTGGCTAATTGAATTCTTTTTTGGTTTGGGGTCAAAACAATCTTTTTCATCATTAGGCTGGTTGCCAGAAGTGGGTGTTTGTGGCGGGGTGTTATTGGTAGGGCTGAGGGCCAGGGTGCTCACGAGCAGAGAAGTGACAGAACGTCTCTGGTATAATGAGACAGCTTAATGCAAAGCATCACAGGAATTAGGGAACACACTTCAAGAATGGCAATGAAGCATATGGAAAATGTATGTTTAGTGCTCTGTCAAAAAGACACCAGAGAAAGCCCACCTATTTGATTAAACGCTCTTGGAATGTAGTCGTGTTAGGAAAAATGATTGCTTCAGCTCCATTATCTGAACGTTCATTGGAAAGAAATTGCAATTAATTGAGTAGCCTTTAAACCAACAATTAAAATTGATTTTGACACATGCCAAAACTTAGCAGCTTTGGCATTATCTTCTAGTGCTGGATGTTGGTGGGATTGTGCCAAAAAAGGTCTTTCTTCCTGGTGAGAGATCACTGATTTTTGTGGTGGTTGTATGATTTATTATTGATGTTGCTTTATATTTGTTTTTAAGAGAGCAAAGGAGTTTGCTGAATCACTTTCATGGTTCATTAAAGCAAAAGCTGCAGCTTCTGTTCTGACTGCCTAGATAACATTTTCAGATAAACACAATTTCCTGGAGTTTGTGCTTCTTTTTTTTTCTTTTCTTTTGTGGTTTATGTTTTTTCCTAGGTCAAGCCCAGAACTTTTACCTTATGAAACAGATTATGCTTTCAAAAATATTGTATGTTAAGTGTGTGTTGTTGCTTGTTATCTATAAATCAGATGCAGAGAATGTCCAAGAATGTTCTGTTAACTCTAAAGAGAAATGTTCACTTTTATATAGGAAAAAAGTCTTGGCAGACAAGTTGGAAGTACCAGATGGAATAGGTTGTGCCACACGGATTATAAGATTTCCCCCCGCCTCCTCCCTTCTTATTGATGTCTTAAATTGAACATGTTCCATCTGTCTGCTCTCAATAATGAATAGTTACTTTATTTTTTTCTTGGTTTTTTTTTTTTTCCCTTATTGTAAAGGTAACAAATTCCATATAGAATAAATTAATTCAAGCATGTAATGAAATGTGTTGGGAGTGTGTGTGCGTGTGTTGGAATTATGTGTAGAAATCTAATATAGGTTGTGAACTGCAGCAGGTAAGACTGGTGGCAGAGTTGACACTACTCAGGAAGGGCACCTAAAGCTTGCTATTAAAAATCATGCTAAGAGAAATTTGCAGCAAGAACCTTAGGGTCTTATAGGAAAAGAAATTCAGCTGTGCCACGAGTGTTTATTCTGTGTAATAGTGCTTGGAAGTAGGGCTGTCAGTCGTGTCAGGTCCCCTTCCAGCATGAAGGGGCTTGTAAGTAGGTAGAGATGAGGGTTTTACCTATATCAAGATCTCTTCATGCTGCTGGAAGGAAGCAGACCATAATGTCCATTAGGCTCCAGTCCTCTCTGCATCTTCTGAAGAGGATGAACGTTGTGCTGTTAGACCAAAAGCATTTTTAATTTCTCCTCCCTGGAATAAGTCCAAAAGCTATAAACTTAAAGCAAACTCAAGTGCTTCGTAGACTGAAGCAAAAACAATGTAACCTTTTAATGCAGTGATGAGCTGTTGGGTTTCAGAGACTGATATGTTTGGTTTGAGATAATTCCCTGCTCCTGCTCGAGAGTGCATTTTACTTTCTCTCCTTTCCTCTATAGTGGCTTGAGATAAAGGCACTGTGCCTTTTCTGCACATGTTGCTATAAATAGAGAATTAAACACAGAGCTTTAAATGCTGAAACAGGCACAGTTTGCTGTTAAAAGTTGACTTTATTTTCATATGAACACACAAATATATGTATTTTTTGTTCTTGTGTCAAATGAATTCTAAAAGGCTGGCTCTTTAAACTCTCAGGAACAGTTGGTTTTGATTTTGGATGTAATAATCTTTCCTTTCTGTGACAAGGGTTTTTATCTGGGATTGGAAATTACTCTTTCTTTACTTACAGATAATTGATGCAGACCGAACTTGTTAAAGTCAAAACAAACAACTCGGTTCTTTATTACATGCTTATGTGCTTAGTCACTGACTTTATATTAGATTCTGCAAATGGTACAATTTATGCAGTGACATGTCGGGGACTTAATGTTGTAATTTTCCTGTTCCTAATGGAGAATTAAGAAGCTAGAGAAGCTCGGAGGTTCACATGCGCAGAATCCCTACTGCTCGGGTGCAGAGGTCTCGCAAAAATTTAGTAAGTGAGAATGAGAACAAAGATCCTTAGTTGGGGGGAAAAAAAAAATTGGATAGCCTGTGGCTGAGAAGCTGATTGGGACAGGTAGGCACAGTGGGGCGCGGGATAATGAGGCACATGGCAAATGTGATGCACAGATGTGAAGCCAACTGTAGCTTTGGTTCCAGGAGCCGCGCATGCCACAGCGCTGCGCCTCGGGGCTATGTCTACACCAGAACATTTGGAGCAGTAAACGACGGGCAACATTAGGTTCAAATTAATCTATTACTCCAGAGCTGTGAAATGTTGGTTGCTTGTTGCGGAA
This sequence comes from Pogoniulus pusillus, assembly GCF_015220805.1. Lineage (NCBI taxonomy): Eukaryota > Metazoa > Chordata > Aves > Piciformes > Lybiidae > Pogoniulus > Pogoniulus pusillus. The sequence goes on from NC_087289.1 coordinate 12,148,468, forward strand.
TTACATTGCCTCTGGGTGAAATGTTTTAGGGAGATTTTAATGCATGCTCATGGCTCGCAGAGCAGATTAAGAGGAGAAAGGGAAATTAGAAGGGTTAGGAGGGCCTTGGAGGTGCACATTTCTGGTTAAAGTATATGAAAAGAGTATTACATATTTCGCAAACAGGCCTGCTCTCCTGTTGACCACCTGCTGGGGCTGAAATATCCTATGCCATAATGAAGGCAGGTTTGCAGAAGCCTTGTAAATAGTTTAGACAGCAGATAGAGGCAGCGTCAGCCTTTCCGGAAAATTTGAGAATGTTTCTTGTATCCCGCTCTGGGCTCCCTAAACTCCTGACCAAGAAAAGCCAAACTTTTGACTCCCAGCTATTTACCACTTCAGTTTTGACTGCACCACCAAACGACAGGTAGCCTCCTAAAGTTTCACAACACGTTATTAGGATTAAGTAATCAGATCCAAGCTGTTTTCCCCCGGTACCTAAGTGGTCCTGGCAGGCCCCTTGAAACAGATCCTTGGTCCAAAAGCGCGGACGTGTGTTCCAAGCTGTAGCATAAGAGAGTCTAAATCCTCGTCAATTAAATAAACTTTATTCAATAAGCACAAACCGTTTGGAACTATCTATAAAGAATATATTTCTTTTACTATATTGTTGCTTTTCTTATAAAAACACTTAATTGAAATGCCTAAGAGCTGCCCAGCACAAAAGTCAATAAAAAGCCTAGAATAGAGTTTATAGGGGTTGTCTATGTACATAATTAAATCCTTCAGGCACTTTAAAACTCTGCAAAATAAATGGTTATGCAAGAATGGCCTGCTGAGAGAAGAAATGCTTGTATCAGCTTTAAGCAGCTGCTCTCTGCTCAGTGTTTTTGGGCTGGAATGAGAAAGCTATTAGAAGAGGGGACGACTGCAAGCCCCATACAAATCATCTTTGTTACTGACACTTCAGGGAGTGCTTTATGGTAGCTGTCAAGCCCAATACAGAGCTGCAGAAGTCAACTGGCGTTGTTTAAAAAGGAGATGGTAGTGACAAACCCAGCATCCATGCCCAAATAACGTTAGGGACCAGGATGGAGGGAGCTGAGCAGGGAGTTAAGGCAGGCTGCGGAGAGGCACCGCCGGGCGAGTGTGCGGCTGAGTCCCAGGTCTGATGGAATAACAGAGGTTAATTGCTTGCAACGGTCTATTGCTGTAATAGGAGTAAAAGGGGAGGACTGTACTTAGATTTGATTTCACTGTCCTTTAGGGAATACAGATCGAGGGGGTGGGATTGTTATTAGGGGCAAAGGAAGTAGTGCTAAAAAAAGAAGAGTTTAATGAATGTAACCAATAGAAAAATTGTAGGTTTGTTTCTCCCTCTGGCCCTCAAAGTTATGATAAATGATAGCACAAGGAAAAGATAACCTACCATGAGAGTAGGATCACCAAGGCCAAATACTAAAACTCCCAGCTGACTGCCCCATACACTGCAGCCTCTGTTCGTGTTTATTTTTTCTGCTCACTCTTGGTTTCGTCAATCAGTATGATAGACGATAACTCCTGACTAGAGCAGCCTGTGTCCTGCTCTCTCACGGTGGGTAGCATGTTGTGGTTGGCGCCGTGCAGTCGGAGGATCACCCGCATCAGAAGCATCAGGGGATGAGGTACGGAGCAGTCTTCCAGCAGCCCAGCTCCTGGGAGAATAGCAGGCAGCGGTGTTATCAGCACGCAGCCACGCTGCCAAGAAAATGACCACACATTAGTAGCTTTGTTTGGGTAGAGTCTAGGGGGGACGTCGCTCGCAAAAATTGAGACGCTCTCTTTCTGTTAAATCATCCCGGTTGCGAGTGTTAAAAGATAGCTTGTTCAAAAAGAAACCATACGCAGCTTGCCCGAGGCGAGGCCGCGACAAGGCTGCAAGCAGCTAGGAATTTGTAATGCTTTATGTCTCGGGAGGCAGACACACACCCGTCTGTCTCGAGAAGGCAACAGGTTTGCTGCTTGCTTCTGCGCCAAACTGTCTTCTGCCATGCCTGAGGGTAGCTTTGCCTTCCCTGCCTTGCCTTTCCCAACGCTTTGCCTTTCTCAACACGTTGCCTTTTCCTTTGCCCCTGCCTTGCTTTTCCTCCTGCCTTTCCAGGAAATCTCTTAAAGAGAAAATAGCCCTTTCTGGCTGCTGCCATGCGAAGAGCTGCTTATTAAGCCAACAGCTCATCAGATGGATGGAATTTCCTGCGTAGTATCCACACATCGCTAGCGCTGTTTATCTCCTCTCAGCTTTGATAGTCGCCATGTGCATGGGTGCTGAAGGTTCTGCTCCTCTTTTGCTAAGTAAGGAAAGGAGAAAGTGTGTTTACTGCTGAAAGCTCAGCTCTTTTAGGGGGGCTTGATAGGGCCCTCTGGGGCCATTTTATTTTTGGGCTGAGCACCCCTTGCCTCCCCCAGTGAAGGAAGTAGCCAACGTGAAATTCTTTTGATATCTTGTGATGTAGCAGTGGTCAAACATTTCCTGTTCAACATTTTTTCCAGTGTATTTGTGGTTCTTTTCCCAGGAACAAATGTTTTAGGATTTCAGTGGACGGGGCTTTAGGAGACACTTCAGGCCAAGCTGATCAACACATTCACCTCGGCGCGGGGTGACCGCAGTCACTCGGAGCATCCAAACAGGCCTTTTAGGAAATATCCCTCTGTGTTCTTTCCCACTCTGTGTAAATTTCTGAAATGAAACACATCTTTCCTCATTCTCACTGCTCTCTCTCTAATAACTGCTGCTCTGTGTTGAGGTGAAATTTAACACTAGAATATTAGTTTTATTCCAGCTAATTATGTTACTGCTCATGAACTCTTGGATTTAGGGTTGGTCTGTTTCTAGTTATCCTGCCAAGTTTTTTACTTGATGGAGGGGGTCTGTTTCATACTACTTGGCCTCCCAACCTTTGTAACCCCTGGTTTCCTCTCTTTTCTGAATCACAAGTTTATGTTCTCCCCTTCTGTGAAAAGATTGAAAGCTTGCTCAAGTACAAGCTGACCAAAAAGCAGTAGTCGTTTTCAGTAGATCTTTTCTTAGCAAAACACTTTTGCTGAAAAATAAGGTAAATGCTGTCGTGACTGCTGATAGAAAGGAATCCAAGTATTAATAAAAAGCAGAGAGGGGTTTTGAAACAGGGCTTCCACTGTTACAATGGAGACATTTTCTATGACTTTATTTAGTACAACACCTGTGGCTGCTCACACTGCTCGTGGCTGAAATAGTCCAGGTCTAGGCAGAAAAAAATACTGCAGTTTCATTAACTTATTTGTACTTTATGTCAGTGCTGTTGCGAGGGCAGGGCTTGCAGGGATCAAGCCTGGGGGTGGAAGGGCTAGGAGCAGACCTGGTGTGTGCTGGATGGTACCCAACAAAGATCCTGTGCAGGTCATCTTGAAGGGTGTATGGATGATGCTAAATCCCATGTGTCATGAGCAAAATGATCACTCCTGTGACCTGCCAGTCACAAGTGGGGTCCGTGTGCATGTGTGTTATGAGTGTCTGGGCTTGTGCCCATGCTGTGGCTGCTTCTCTGCATCTGCACACCCATGCCCAAGAGCTCACTGCCTCCTAGCGTGGTTCTGCTTACAGATGGAGCTCTAATCACAGGGGAAAGTGGAGTTGAAAGTACAGCAGATGATAGATAAGAAAACTGCCAGATATCTGTGTACTCAGATTGTCCCAGGAAATACCCTTGAATGATTATCCTTGAATGATTAAACTTCCCTAGTCGAACAACTTTGTGTTCCTGCTTGCTACAAAAGAGATTCTCAGTGTTTTCAAAGTCAGAGATTGCTGCTTAAGTTGGATCAAGAATATGTTATCTGAGTTCTGGCTGCTCTCTGCATGCCCAGACCTCTGGCATGCTCCTGCCACCATTCATGGCTCAGGAAGACATCTGCCCTCTGCTGATAGCTATATCATTGGTGTCCACCTCCTTCCTTAGGACAGGCACATTACCGTGGTCAGTGTAAGCACATGGATGCATTTTCTAAATCTCATGGTTGCTTTCTGCCAATCAACATTCCCATTAGGCTTTAGACCCTAGCTTCCCAGTATTGTTCCAGTCTGTGGCCTTGTGTACTGTGCCTAAAAGCTGTACGTGTCCATTCTGCATGAAGTATTGCTGCAGAAGACCTCAGTGTGACATCTTCACAGTCAGGCTGCAAGAGGTGTATGGGAATGTTTATGCAACAAGGAGGGAGGAAGAGGAATTCAGATGTGTAGCATAGCTGTTGGATGCTAATTGCTCTGAGCACAGGAGGATCAGCCAACATGGCTTTATTTGGTTTTGGATGAAAGTGGATTTTGAGTCTATTCAGGAAGTGTTAAAAAAGGCAAACAGGACTCAGGTGCTTGCAGACTTTAACTGGGCCTCCTTGGGTTATGCTCTTGGTTTCCATAAAAGTTAGCTTCTGAGATTTATCTCGGTAATAGAATGGCATGTCTAACAAAATAATTTACTTGCTGCCTGATAAATATGTAGACAATAAAACACTTTGAGGCTGGTCACTGAAATTAGGAGCAGGAAATGGGATTCCAGTCTTTTGACACTGCAGTGAAAGAGCTTCTGAACCTAAAGCGTGGGAAAAAAATTGCTTCAGCTCTTTATTGCTCTGCTTCTATAGGAAAGATGATTTTTAAGAAACCAATTGTGTCACGAGAAAACAATGTAGACTTACCTAAGCTTAATTAAAGTGTGCTTAGAAATTACATATATCCAACACTTAAACTTCAGTTCATTGTCTTGACCAGTGTAATTCAGCGATACATGCTTCTTTTAGCTCATATTTCAATATGAATTTTATTGGCTTTTTATAGCCCTGCTCAATTCAAACCAGAACCTGCTGGGGCTTTCCCAGCCTTGGCTCCTCTGGGTCCAATTCTTTTTTTTTTTTCTTCTTCAAGATCTGTTTCTGGTCCCATTGTATTCTAGGACAAAACCTACAGTAATGTCAGGAAGCCAACGGCCTTGATTCCCACTGAGGCCGGTGGGAAGCAGAGCTGGGTAAGAATTACCAGGTTCTTCTGTTTTCTTAAACTAAACAATCCAGACTCCTCTGGTTCCCTCTCACAGACAGCCTGTCCAAGTAACCCCATTGTGAACCTGTTCCAGTCTGAATTTTATTCAATGCGGGTGACTCAGCTGCGTGTAGTGTCCCTCAGGTCCCAGCAATGTGTTGTGTAATAGAGTGAACAATCTCTTGGATTAATTCATCTGAGACACCCTTATCAAGGTGTGCCTCATTGATACCATGTAGTCATCCCTGATCACTAGTTCACGAGCCTTTCTCATACCTAAAGGCTGAGGGACAAGTCTCAGCTTTATAACAGATAACTTATTTGTGTCATGAAACGTCAAACCATTTCTACCTGTTTGGTTTACACACCTCTGCTTTCTGTGATAAAATCACCAAAGAAAGCATTTATCAAGCACAGGGGGAAGGTTCCTCTATTAAAAAAAATTAATAACCTTCCTTCAACTCACACTACTTGTCTTTTCTGTCCAGTAACTTGACATTTCCAGACAAACTGGAAGATAACTGAAAATCAGGTAACAGAAGACTTGGAATAAGTGCAAGTGTTGCATAGTCCAGAGGAGGGCCAGGAAGATGATCAGAGGGCTGCAACACCTCTCCTATGAGGACAGATTATGAGAGTTGGGGCTCTGCAGCCTGGAGAAGAGGAGGCTTTGAGGAGACCTTGTAGTAGTCTTTCCAGTAGTCCTTCCAGTATCTGAAGAGGGTCTACAGGAAGGCTGGGGAGGGACTATTTACAAGGTCTTGTAATGACAGGAAGAGGAGTTATGGATTTAAACTGGCAGAGGGGAGATTTAAACTGGATATTAGGAAGAAGTTCTTCACAGTGAGGGTGGTGAAACACTGGCATAGGTCACCTAGGGAGGTTGTGGCTGCTCCCTCCCTGGAGGTGTTCAAGTCTAATTTGGATGAGGCCTTGAGTGACCTGTTCTAGTGGGAGGTGTCCTTGCCTGTGGTGGAACTAGATGATCTTTGAAGTCCCTCCCAACCTAAACCATTCTATGTTTCTATGATAGCCCTCAGCATCAATTTGCAAAGCCAGGTGTGCAGTAACCTTGTACTGCAAGCTTATATGAGTGAGAAAAGCCCCATCCTGAACAAATAGAAAATCCTTGGCATGTTCTTAAAGAGGCTAACCAAGAAGAGTCCTACTCTAGGGTAGGGTGTCCCTGCCCATGGCAGGGGGGTTGGAACTAGATGATCCTTGTAGTCCCTTCCAACCCTGTCTGATTCTGTGATTCTAAGCAGCTGAATTGCTGGAGATGTAACACATGTATTTATTACTCCTGCTCACCCGCAAGTGAGGAGCACTTTTTTTTTATGCAGCAAGGCCTTTGTTCCATGTGATGTACAAAATTTCACCTTAAGCTTGGAAATCTTTTACTATAATTGAAAGAACACAAAGATTTGACTGCCCTCTCTATCTGGAGGCTTTCTCTGCATAGCCCTTCTTTCCATGAATTTAAAATAGTTTGCTTCCAAAATGTAAAATCACAGTGAATTCAAGTAAAATGACAGCATGCACTGGTTCATTACATTATGTGTCAGAGTAAATCAGTGGTCCCCCAGCTCCTTTTTGTTAGAGATCTCCTCTGTGATGGCTTGGCAGATTGGCACTGCTTCTGTCTATCTCCCATGTCACCTTGCTTCCTGTTCATGTACAATTACACTCTACATATGAGCTGCTTTTGCCACTTGTACTGGTTTGGGTGGCTGCAATAGGAAAGAGAAGCTGCTTTGCTTTCAAGACACCAACCATGAACATGTCCTTGAATCTGTTTTATGTCTTTTGTCTGATCTCTTTTTCACTCTTCCAAGAAGAAGAGAACACAGATAGGGAGTGAGTTTGCCCTGAGTTAGCAGTGTTCTGAGTTGTGCACACAACATCAGTTTTCACCTGGAGGTTGCTGAGTAGAATTGGGAGTGTGAGGCAAACCAAATGACTAGAGCATTAAAATACCTTCATGCTTTTAGGTTACTTTTGTATGTGCTTGAAACTTCCCTTGAGGATCTTGCTGTTATGTGGAGCTACCACTGACTGAGGTTTCATCATTGCCATGGCTTTGTATAGGTAATTAATTTATTTTGCAAGAAGTTGTAACCTTTGCCACTGCTTCTGCCATTGTGTGTGCTGCTATGGATTCAGTAAAGACAGACCTGTTCAGAGCTGAGAACATTATCTCACCCAGCTGACTTGCCCCCAGCTTCCTTATCATCTGCTGTCATGCTGCACTGAAGGCTGAACGTTGCTTTGCATTTGAAGTCTTTAGGATTAGCATTGACAAAGAGGGGCAAAAGGGCTCAAGAAAGGTTTCATTCCTCTCAACTAACACCTTTACCAGTAGGCTTCCACTCATTTTGGTGATTTTATTTGATAGGATTCCCCCAGGTCTTTACAGGCACAGGTTTGTGGACGAGGATCTGCCAAGCTGCTTTTTTATGTCTGTGGCAAAGTTGGAGGCTGTGGGACCTCACATCCCTTTTCCATGGCTGCAACATAACACACCAGTGCGGGTGTATGGTCACACAGAGCGGAGCACAATGCACTTCACAGTGATTAGATGCCAGTCCTGGTTGGAACAAAGGGACATGTCCACAGGGTGAGGCACGATACTGAGGCTGGGCTCCTGCTCCCTGGCCCCTTGGGCTTCATTCAGCAGCAGCGTCTCGTGGCTGCTTTGTTTATTTGTTCCACGATTACGTGTATGAGCTTCCAGAATTTATGAGATCAGAGGTCAAGTGAAAGGTCACAGTTCACAGGTCAAGTGAGAGGCTAAAATTTGTGAAACCAAGGAAATGACAGGACAGTGCCAAGTGAAAGGTCAAAAGTCAAGTGAAAGGTTCAGCGTGGATGAAAGTGAGCAGCCTGCTCGCCAGCCAGACCACACACCCAAGTGGACCCATACCAGCATCCACGGCATCAAAATGCAGCTGAAATTTCATTCCCTGGGATAGACCTGGGGACAGGAGGTGGCATCGCTCAGATCAGCCTCCGTGTCTGTGGTGGTGCAGTCTGAGGTTAACTGAAGCTGAGGTAATCCTGAGCTCAGATAAGCATTGACAGCCACGAATTTTGAGCTTTTCTCACAAAATTTCCATCAGGATGGGACAATCTGGAAATTTTGTGAGAAAAGCTCAAAATTCATGGCTGTCAATACTCACTCATGCTAGGTCTGGTCCTTTCCTCTTGCCAATAATTCTAGTTTTATTCCTCTAGCATGAGTCAGCATCAGTTCATCTTCCCCACCTCTTTGTCTGTATTTACATGCAAAATCAATCTTGTCGACGTGATCGGATCAGGCAAGATGTCTGTTTCACATGTGAACATTGTTGCATCAGAAAACAATAACCTCCATTTGATTCTCATTTCAACATGCTTTCCTAACACCAGCTTGAGCCAGCAAGGCACACACTTGCTTCAGGCTCCCGGTTTATCCCTTAGGGATCTGTAATTGTATGTGCAAAGCTTTCCTGTCTGTTTTTTGGTTTAGTTTGTTTTTTTTTAATATGAACCAGAACGAAATTCAATGCTGGACAAGACATCACTTAATTTAAAATAGCTACTTCTAGCCTGGCTGCTGTTTTGAGATGACTTTTGGCCTGTTTGAATTTCAAAGAGTCACTAAGTTTGTAGTATTCTCATGAGCTGTGAAGAAGAACAAAAATACAAGGAAAAATGATGTCACCCTTCCTTTGCTTCAGTCATCCCTTTCTTCAGTAGAACTTAAAACAATGAAGTCCATTTTTTAACGCAGGACATGAACCAATTAGCAGAAGAGGGAATTGGTGCACCTCCTAATGACTTAAAGAACCACTACAATAACTAGGCTCCACATAAAAGAAATGAGAGGCCTTCTTTCCTTTCCTAAACTGCTTCCTTGCTCTCATGATAAGCCACAGTCCACAGTGACATAACTCCTGGAACTTGTCTTTTAGTTGTCTTCTGTTGAGTCAGGCCCCTGAGAAATGGACTCATGTTCCTGGTCAGAAAAAGAGAGGAAACTCAACTGTTAAATGGGGCAGAAATCAGTGCTTTAGTTCCTAGGATTGATAGTCCTCAAAATATTTTATCTTGTCTACACTTGCATCCTTTCTAGATTAAACTTCAACCTCCCAGTGTCTGCCTAGCTTTCTAACCACTGTCAGATAAGGTGGGACCTGGAGTCAGACAGTGTGTGCTTGATGAGAGAGACTGAGGTCTTGATGCCAACCCACATCTACTCACAGGCTTCCTAGAAAATTGATATTTATGATATTGATTAAGAGCAATTACAGAGGGGTTGGATTAGACAGCCTTTAAAGGTGTGTTCCAACACAAACCTTCCTATAAAACTGTGGGAAAAGAGTTAAAAATTACAAAGGGTCACCAGCTGGTCTTTGGTTTAAACCTAGCACCACAGATGGATTTAGGTGCTGCGACACTGAGGTCTTCAACATCTAATTTTTAAGCATCTGGATTCACTAGTAGCTTTCCTGTAGCTACATAGAAGTAATCTACTCCTTTGAGCAAAGTGGCTCACTTCCTTCAGACCCTCCCTAGGTGCCCAGGTCGGGGTTTGCAAAGCCAATATGTTATACCCATCTGCATTCACCACAAGGATCTATAGTGTTATGTACAACAATCATAGAATGGTTTAGGTTGGAAGGGACCTCAGAGATCATCCAGTTCCAACCCCCCCACCTCCCCCCCATAGGCAGAGAGGCAACAACTTTAATCCTTCACCTTTGCATCCTAGCACAGAGGTATAAGATGAATTTAGTTTAAAACACTTTATGTTGATTTGATGTTTCCTCTATGTCATCTGCTGGGTGGTATCTAAATTACATGGAGTGGTTTTATTCAGGTCTTGTCAGGAACTACAGTGAATCATATCTCTGTTCTCATTTGCTGCACGTTTGCTGTCTGCCTTACATGGTTCCCAGCAGCATGGGGACAGTTTGTTGAGTGGCATGTTAATAGCATTTATTTTTTTAAGCCTAACTAGGGGTATAAAATTCCTAGTCAAAATTCTGTCCTGCTCTCGGAGCACTGCTAAATGAGTATCTCCTTACAAGTGTTTTCTTTCTAGCAGAAAAGCATAGCTTGGTGTATCCACGTAGGAGTGTTCAGTGTTCTCTGGGAAATGGGACTGACAAAGAAACCTCTGAAGTCATCTAAGGCCAAATTCTTTCCACAGAAATCTGTATGTATGGGACCCGCTGAACTTGCACATGTATATCTGAGGGCAGATTTTGACCCTAGGTAAGCAAACAGCTACGACCAAAGAGCTATTTACTTTTCCTAAGTTTTTGCCTTTCCTGGGTATTAATATTGCTCTCATAAATTTTGTTGAGCTACACTTTCAAAAGTTAAGACTCCAGGCCCCAAAGGATGAAATACAGCAGCCCAATTACACACAACCAGAGTCAGGCTCTCCAAGAGCAGAGTTTTTGAAAGACATGAGCAATATTTAGAGAGCTGGTTAATATTAATTCCTTTGGGAACGATAAGTCTGGCCATTAATAGGCTTCGAGTGATAAAAGTGGCAATATGGTGTGCACGCATAGATGATATTGTCAAAGAGAAGCAATTAGTAGCACAGAGAGCCTATGCACATATGGCAAGCAGGTTGAAAAGAGAAACACTGACAGAAATATGATAACAGAATTAACGGCAAAGGAAGAACGAAACAGTAGCACAATTTGTTCCTCACCTAAACAGAGCTAAGATTTGTTCATCCAAACAGATTTTCTTAGCCTCTAAGTATTTTTTTGTCCAAACAGATCTTCTTTCTCATTCTCTCTGGCTATTGCTAAGGTCCTGAGTCAAGACATCGGACAAATGATTCTTGTTTACCTTCCTACACGTATTTGACTGAGATTAGAGAATGTGATTATCTGCTGGAGGATCTCTCAGAAATTGGGGTTGAAAGCCATGATCTGAGTCTCTCTGGAGCCAGTAGAAATACCAGCAACAGCATCCCAATCTGAAACATTTCTCCTGCCCAGGTCTAACTTGTCAAGTGTTTTAAATAGGCCAAATATTATGTTCCCTAACCGCTCTTCCAATCTTGGCAGAGGAATATTGGAGCCCAAACCTGCAGACTAATGGGTTCTAAGATCCTGTTTTCAGCTTGTTTCTATGAGGTACCAAAAAACTAAAGGATGCTTCTTGCCAAGCTGCATAGAGCCCTTTCTGATGTTAAAGATAATTGACTGATTTATCCCCCAAATGTGTTCAATGCTTCGTGTGCTTTCATGTTGAGCTCATTATGCTCTTTTAGGGTTAAACCTGAGGATTTTACAGGGCAGCTGAAATGTTCTCTGTATCCTTGTTGGAGAGGAAGTTATCATAAACATAGCCCTGGCAGCCTTTGAGCAGAGTAAGAGCTTTTTCATTTTGGCTTTGGAAAGGTATACACCTGTCACTCTAAAATGGAGCAGATGGGTTATAATCTTATCTGCTCACCCTAGATTTGTTGTCAGAAGGAAGTGAGGTAAGGGCAAGTGGTAAATGCAGCACAGTTTATCTGTGATGCAGGCTGTGCTTTCCCCTCCATGCATTGACTAAAAAAATTGGTGAATGGGAACGTTTTGACTTCCCCTGAGCAATTGTCTTCTCAATTCTTATCTTAAGTTGTTGAATAAATAATTGATATTCTAGGAACAAAAGGCTCTGGTTTGTCTTATGGTTTCTTGTAAGCTGAAATACTATTTTGGTTACTTCTCTTACTCTTACAAGCACACTTTGGCCTGTTCACTCCGCTGACTGCTAGTGAAAAACCTTAGTATTTGTTGAATATTTTGGCAAGAACACTGGTTGAGATAGTGCCATTCTCTTCTTTTGTACATACCTCGTGAGAAAAAGCCCGTGCAACCTGTGTTTTTGCTGGCAAATAATGACTTTTTGTTAGTATTGACTGCTGCGACGTCCTATTGCATTACTCTTTTCCTCCTACTAATTGTTTAGAGGCTATTGCACAGATAGTAGCGACTGAATAGTTTGTATGTGAAGAAGCCTTTATAGAAGAAATTTACTTTTGCTGCTTTTGCCTCTGGAATTGACTCATTGTGCAGATGGGATGTGAAAACGATTTGTGCTTTCCTTGCATTTTTGTCTTCTGAAAACTGCACATAACTTCAGAGATCCAGGTCTGATTATAGGGTCAGCAAAGGAAAAGGGTAATCACTCAAGCTTCAGTGGGCCTAATCGCTCCCTGTGGAGTGATAATTATTGTCCTTCACCATGCTTAGACTGCAAGCAGTGTCTGCTCTGTCACATAGCTTCACTTGCTTCCTGCCCTCCATTAGAATATTAAATCCCTTCAACTGACAAACCATTCTGAATGTCTAGAATAAAAAAGAAAGCCTCGAAAAGAGATGTCCAGCGAAACAGAGCGCTGAGATATTCACACAGTGAGACACAACACCTTATATATCACACGCTGAGAGAAGCATCAGGAAAGCTTCCAGCATGAAAACTACTGAAAGCTATGTCAAATATGGGCATTTATCATTTGTGTGTAGAAAACAGGAAATGATTTGGCCCATCTCATCCTGACTGGAATGTAGAAGACGAATCATGGAGCGTAATTAGTTACAATTCAGAATAGAAAAACCTGCACACCACTACTGAAAGCAGGCCAGGAAATAGCTAAGATATCAAAATGATCTGAAAAGGAACAGAAGGTGCCAAAAGGTTGAGAGCTTGTTAAAGACTGACCTGTGCTTAATGGCTTCATAGAAAGTCTAGAAAGGATTGGAATCAGTTTGGGGGAGTTAGAGGAAAATGTAAGACCATTTCCCATCTTGGCAATTGGAAAAGACTGGAGTAAGATGGAATTTGTGCTTTTTATCTCCTGGAAATATTAGATATCACGCTGACATATTTACTTTCTACTTTCAGTAATGACAAAAGGGCAGGAGTATTCCACAAGCTGGGAAAGCCTGCATGCTGGTGGTGATTCTGCTCACATCCCAGGAATTTGCTATCTCAGTTTTAGGGGCTAGTATAAGGGCTGCTGGAGTCAACAGGAGTCTTCCAGAGGGATTTGGATCAACCCCTTTAGTTCAGTGCTTAGATAATTACACAACTCTCATGTTGGGAGCAGTTCAATAATGGGAGAGCACAGGTCAGGTTTTTAATAAATCCTTTCTAGTGCCTATTTATAGAAGAGAGAGAAAATATCTCTATCCAGTCCCAGCTCTACTTTTGGCATTTGCATCGTCCTACGATGTTTAGGTTGTCTGACATCTCCAGGTCCTGCAGAATCGGTCTCCCAGCTGTTAAAACTGGCTCCCAAATAAATGCTTGTTGTGTTTCGCTTGTAGTGGGCTATGTAAAGAGAGCAAATAGCAGACATAAGAACTGGAGCTGGTGTATTACAAAAATACCAACTCTGCTTTCCAAATATATCACAGCTGTGAAACAATCTTGACATGGCACGCTAGAAGAGATGCCGCCTGGCTGGGATGCAGATACGGTCTCTGGTATGAGCAGATGCTGGAGTGGTTTTGTGCTTGAATCTGGAATTGAAAACTTATGAAAAAAATCAAGGGGGGGGGGGGGGGAGATTTGTTTTGGGGGAAAAGGCAATGAGAACCAAAAAGTTTTAGAAATGGATGTCTCAAGCTAGGCTCTGACACTTATATTTAGGGTTCTGAATAAGTTTGTTCTGATTTAAAACTTGCTACCACTGGGGGTCAATATGCCCAGCTAGGAACACTTCTGTGATGGTTTGGGTGTTCCCCGTCCCCCCACACTTTAGAAATCACCCAGACTAGACTCAGCCAGCTCTGGAAATATGAGTGAAGCTTATATTTACAGCTAGCACAATATACAAGCAGATATTTACAGTATATACAGTTATAGATAGAAATACACAAGATAAAAGGTAATACAGGAACACAACTGCCCTCCCAGAAACCTGAGTCCCCAGGAGGGGCTCTCAACCGCCCCTGCACCTTCCCCCTACCCCTCTCAACCTTACCCCAGTCCCAAGGAAGAATAGAGGTTTGGCCAGGAGGTTAGGAAGCAAAGTGGATTAGTCCCAAAAATGGAGGTTGAGGTTAGAGAGATGCAGCTCAGCCAGCAGCCCCAGTGAGAGTGGTGCCAAGTGTCTTATCTGTGTTTTGACTTACGTTTTTATACATCTCAGCAAGCCTGTGAGGGAAGTAGACATCACCATTGTTATCTTTCCACAGCCTGTAATCTAGTTCTTCTCACCAAAACATTCTAGCCTGCTTCAAACTAGCACAACTTCCCACTGCATTTTAATGAAAAAGTAACACTTAAAAACATGATGATGCCTTTGCCAAAGAAGCATCCATAAGAGAAGGACTTACTCAGCAACACAACTGCTAGAGCTGCAAAATGACCTTAGGAATTCACATACTGCGAGTAAATATTTATTGCCCTTAAACAGTTGGCCCCCAAAAGCAAGCATTCATATTCTGGCTAACCATGTGGAAACTGAGTTCACGCACATGTTGTCAGCCATAGACCCTGCACCACATCATTAATCTGCGATAAGTATTTGGGAGGAAGAGGCTGGGTGTGTGGGGAGGCTGCGCGCTCAGCCCGGCGGTGTGAAGGGGAAGATCATGTAAGAACAAAAAAATAGAGTGGGTGTCGCCAAAACCAAGCCACTTACCTCCAGCAGCAGCAAAATTTATAGGAAAGCTCTTCTTTTTCTACCCTGCATGAAAAGGAATCCTGCAATAAAGATAACCATTATGCTTTGTACAAATATCTGCTTTCGTGGCACCGGCCATAGCGCTTTAATTCTTCCATCCACTGGAGGACTAGAGAAACATGTCCTCAAACTTCAGTTAATTCCTCACCACTTTCCCCATCATTATTCATGTACTCAAGAGATAGTCTTTTAGTTCCACTGTTTATTGATAAGCTTCACATTTATACTCTTGTAGACATCTTTAAATAGAACTTTTGAAGTCATGTCATCCAACTGTGAGGCCGCTGCTCACCACCTTTTTGTGAGCAGATTTTCATGACACCACTGGCAAAATCGTGAGTGCAGAGTAGAACAACAAGAAGAGTGAAATAATTGTTCCAAAATCACCTTGAACTTTCAGAATGTTTTTTATAATTAAAAGGAGTTTGACTCCAAATTGATTAAATCAGAGCTCGTGGTTTTGCAGAACTAAAAAACGTGCCTCTGAAGTGCTGAGTTGCCTTTGTGCTGAGTTACCTGTATGCTGAGTCAACTTATAACAGGTCGTTCAAGGAGGTGGTTGGGGATATTCCAAGTGAGGCTTCACAGGGCTCTGGGCAACCTGGTCTACTTGAGCATGCCCCTGCTGACTGCAGGGGTGGGGGTTGGACTAGATGACCTTTGGAGGTCCCTTCCAACCTATACCATTCTATGATTAGTTAATCCATGAGGCAGCAGTGTGCCCAGGTGGCCAGCAGAGCCTATGGGATCAGGAACAATGTGGCCAGTAGGACAAGGGAGGTTATTCTGCCCCTGTACTCAGCACTGGTCAGGCCATACCTTGAGTGCTGCATCCAGTTCTGGGCTCCTGAATTCAAGAGAGATGTTGAGATACTGGAATGTGTCCAGAGAAGGTCAGTGAAGCTGATGAGAGACCTGGAGCACAGCCCTGTGAGGAGAGGCTGTGGGAGCTGGGGGTGTGCAGCCTGGAGAAGAGGAGGCTCAGGGCAGAGCTCATTGCTGTCTACAACTACCTGAAGGGAGGCTGTAGCCAGGTGGGGTTGGTCTTAGTGCCATAGTCTAGTTCACTGGATAGGGTTGGGTGCTAGGTTGGAATGGATGATTTTGGAGGTCTCTTCCAACCTGGTTGAGTCTATGATTCTATGACTTTGTAGCATATGCATTTGCTATTTGAAGGATCTTAAAGATGGTGGCTATAGGCTGCATGTAGCGTGAGGAAGGTGGGAAAAGACAGTTTTGTGTTTCCCCATATGTATCAATACCAAGATATTTAGGGATTGCAAGCTCTGATTTATGGAATTATGAAGATTGAACTCAAGTCAAGCAGTGCAATAAGAATCGAGTACAGTGCTCATAAGCAGCACCCTCTATGTGCTGTCTAAAGCTCTTTGGTATTTATGGTAGACTCAACTGGGTGAATGAGTGCTACAATATTCAATTTAAAGTTGAGTTTTCCTGCACCACCACTACTTTTCCTTTTCTGGTTGGTATTGTGACCATGTACTAATTTCTGTGGGTATCTGTTCTCTATCATTAGTAAGTCTTTCTGGTGCTTTAAAACCCATTTCCCAAGGATTCATCATCATTATGAGTATTTAGAAATGGACTTTTTTGGGACCAAAAATCATTATTATTTGCTCATACAAAACCTATTAAGGATTCCTTACATGACAGACCACTGCTACAAGAAGTTGCTTTTTTTTTCTTCCTGATCTACCACAGCAGAAGTATTTGCACAATTGTTATTAATCTGCTGGTGTGTAATCTACCATTTGCAGGGACTCTTCCCTCCATCAGCCTGAATTATTAATAGTGCCTGCTGGCCAAGGCAAGCACTCTTCCAAATATCTCAGGAGGCCAAATTCAGGCGTCTGTAACCTCTCCATTTTGGAGTTGAGAATTTTGAGTGGTTTAGGCCAACACAAAGTAAAAGCAGTGAAAGGGCTTACACTGATTATAGTGAGAAGAGAGTCTGTCCCTCGCCCCATACAATAATTATTTCCTAGTTGTTCCTCGCAGATCATAAAATAATAGAATCAATCAGGTTAGAAGAGCCCTCCAAGCTCATCCAGTCCAACCTAGCACCCAGCCCTGTCCAATCAACTAGACCATGGCACTAATCATACAGAATCATAGAATCAACCAGGTTGGAAGAGACCTCCAAGATCATCCAGTCCAACCTAGCACCCAGCTCTACCCAGTCAACCAGACCCTGGCACTAAGTGCCCCAGCCAGGCTTTTTCTCAACACCTCCAGGGATGGTGACTCCACCTCCCTGGGCAGCCCATTCCAATGCCAATCACTCTCTCTGGCAAGAACTTCCTCCTAACATCCAGACTATACCTCCCCCATCACAACTTGAGACTGTGTCCCCTTGTTCTGTTGCTGGTTGCCTGGCAGAAAAGCCCAACCCCACCTGGCTACAGCCTCCCTTCAGGTAGTTGTAGACAGCAGATTGTAGATTGCTCCCCATGATCAATACTTGCTACAAAGAACGAGTTCAGAGATGGAAAGTTGCAATCTGAGAGGATTTCTTCGTTGCTATTGTGATTGGTTAGGGATAAAGGCTGGTGGAATACAAAACCCTTCTGAGTCTTAACTACAGTGCTGAACACTATAATTATTTTAAAAAATACATATCCTGACTCTGCTTCGAAGCCTGTTTGCTATAATTCACCCCTGTGTTAATAGCCTCCTAACATATACGAATGTATGCTAAAATGGGTTTTAAATGACTAGATTTATGGCTTGGCATCCTGGTAAATGCACAATTATAGTTCATAATAGGTAGGTATCTGCTGTCCATTGATTTTTCTCTTGTTCTATTTCCTTCCAGAGTGATGTCATTAGGCATTATACGGATGACTAACAGTCCTAAGGAATGACACTCTCGTGCCAACATGCCACATGTCAGTGTTCCCATACGGGCTCTGGCACCAACCTCCCTAAGATGCCAACTCCCTCCTCCCCTAAAAAAAAAAGTAATTCTGCTACAGCAAATCCTCAGCCTCACCAAATCTGTGGTAGATTGGCAGGGCAGAGGCAATTCAGCTTGGGGGTGGGGGGAAGAAAAAGATGAAACCACAAAAGCTGTTTAGGAGCTCTGAATCTCTTTCTAATCAGATTGCTGGGAGTGCGTTTGGACTTGTATCTATTCATTCTGCGGTGACGGAAGTAAGGGAACTATCCAGTGAGCTATCTGGCTTTCCCAGAATTGTTTGTACCGCTGACCTTTATATCTACTCATTTATCCTAATTGTTTTGAGCTGTTTGAGGAAGAATCTCGGATGAGAAAAGCAACTCAATATGTATCAGAGATCCTATCTGCTACAACTTTTGTTTTAATTTAAAGCAGACCCAGCATCGTTCTGTGCGCCGGTTGCGTAGTACCAAAGGCAGGAATTTGTTGTGGGATTTTTTAATAAAGCTGTAGGCTCGAGACAAAGGTCCCTGGACACAGAGAGTGTGATTTTGGGGGTGGGGTTGCTCAGACACCTCTTGCCCAAACACATTTCCTGATGTTCTCCGGCTGGGACAGCTTTTGATGTGGTACTTTCTTGTGGGAGAGTGGGGAGCACCATTTTAAGGAGGTGGCCAAGCTGGCTCTGTCGGCTTTGCCTGAGTCCAAGATAGGAGAAATCCACTGCCAGAGTGTTATAGCAGGAAATCTGGCTCTTGACATCCATAAAACTCCCTTTCCAAGTGGAATTTCTCAGATTAAATGAGAATATTGAGTTTTCTCAGTATCCCTTGCTTGAAATCAGAGTTGGGCAGGCTTCACTTCTTCCGGGGGATATATTAAATCTATAATATCCATGTTTTTCTTCCTCCTTCCCTCAAACCCCAGTCTGTTGCAAGGGAGTGGGAGGTTTGTGACATATACAAAGTGCTTGCTGATGGTTAATAGAAAAGAATCTGGGTTATCCAATAAACATGCCCCAAACTTTCAACTCGTAGGGAGCTTAGGTTCAAACAGTAGCTCTGACTAGTTGCAGAGTGGTTATGGAGCAAAATAGCAAAGTGATATGCGAAAGTTCACACCAAGTATATCACAGTGCTTCAGAGTTCCTGCATTTACTGCTGATGCAAGGAATAGCCTTTGAACTCTAATCTGGTGTCTCCAGAGTAGTTCATAACCAAAGGCACTACTTTCATCGTAACAGGGTGACAGTGATCCAGACTTGCAGAGCATTTGGTACAGTCCCAAAGCAAGATAATAACCTGGATAATTCTGTAGGCTTTGCATTTCTCAGCACACCACCCTTTTGCAAAGACGTTTCAAGGGGGGGACTTGCAACTTCCATGTGACATGAAGAAGTATTAGTGTCATTGTCTTGCTTGAAGAAATATGAGTATCATTGTCTCGCATAGGAGGGAAAAGGAAACATGGCATTTTTTTGGTGACTTTCCCTTGGTTTGTGCACTAAGCCACCAGCAGAACTATTTTTTCTTCTTCTTTTTTTTTTTTTTTTTATTCCAAGAAAGAGCAAAAAGAGAGAGCAAAGAGTATGTTTTGCTACTGCAAAGCAATCATCTGCAAGGAGCGTTGTACCTGTTAACGCTACCAAATTAGTCAGTGGTTATTGTGGCTGTGGGTGACCGTGTAGTAAGACACTGATCTTAACCACCTAAACTCTAGGAGAACTAACCATTTCTAATGCTTAGTTGAACTGTTGCAGAGTCATAAAATATTATGACACAACCCATTTTTTCTTCCCATAACAAATACATTTCCATCTTTGCTTGTAAACCATTCGCCTCAGCTCAGGTAGGAGACATCTCACTTGCTCTTGGCAAGAGTTGGGCTAAGGGAGCCCTTGGCTAGCAGTGCTCAAACTCTGCTGCCATTGTGCATTCACTCCTGAGAAATTACTCAGCTGGGCCCCAGCATGACTCTGTGCTGAAGATTAAGTGATGGTCAACATGGGAAAACTGAAATTGTCAAGAATTCTGTGAGAGATCTTGAATTAGTCTTGTACACCACCACCAGTTCTCTCCTGGTCCTTTTAACAGGGTGTAGCCTTTCTGTTTTCATTAAAAGGATGTTGTGGGCTCACTGTTTAGTTGGGTAAGACACAATCCCTCCATAATAGCATTAATTTTTGATTCAGTTTTTATGTGTCCTCAACTTGATTACGAAGACAATAATTTAATGTGAAAAACCTTCCTACCCCCCCTCCCCCCCAGCTTCAGCAGCGCTACTAAATGTGGGTGTAGATAAATGACCACAGGAAAACTTCACAAAATTAGTGTTTGCACATAATCTGGCAATGAGCTATAATTTGATTGGTAAAAAAATCATTTTGTGTACCTCTGCCCCTATTCTGCTGGATAATGAAAATTTATATCTATGTTTCAGACATCTGGGGAGGACGTGACAGCTTTGGGGCTGAATGAAAGATTATGCCACAGTGACCCCTGTCAGCATTTCCTCACGGACTGGTTACCCGAAACCCAGCAGCAGTTAGACTACTTTTTCTCTTTCCTTTTCTTCTCTCTTCTTCTTCTTCTTTTTTTTTTTTACTTTTCCTCTCCTTTTTGATTTTCCTTTCATTTCTCCCTTTTTCCTTTCCTTTCCCTTCTCCCTTCTCTCCCTTTCCTTTCCCCTTTCCCCTTCCCCTTTCCCATTTTCCCCTTCCTCTTTCCCATTTCCTCTTTCCTCTTTTCCCTTTCCTCTCCTTTCCTCTCCTTTCCTCTCCTTTTCTCTCCTTTTCTCTCCTTTCCTCTCCTTTCCTCTCCTTTCCTCTCCTTTCCTCTCCTTTCCTCTCCTTTCCTCTCCTTTCCTCTCCTTTCCTCTCCTTTCCTCTCCTTTCCTCTCCTTTCCTCTCCTTTCCTCTCCTTTCCTCTCCTTTCCTCTCCTTTCCTCTCCTTTCCTCTCCTTTCCTTTTCCTTCTCCCTTCTCCCTTTTTCTTTCCCTTCTCTTTCTTTTTCTTTTCCTTTTCTCTTTTTCTTTCCACCAGAGCATACTCCCTCATTTTATTTTGAAGGTTAATGACACTGTAAATCTAATAGGCCCTTTTAGTGCCATCATGTGGGTATTAAAAGCCATGTGACTGGTCAGGATCCCATATGGAGTGTTTTGAGGTTGTCTCACGTAGGAATGGCAAGGCTGCTCTATAGCTGTAAGAGCTGAGTATGTTTTCAATTACTTTCTAGGACAGAACTGCTTGGAAATTAATTTAAAATCTTTGCCTATGGTTGTGTTTGCCACCTCTCAGGTTTTCCTTAGTACATGCTTGTGTATCAAATTCACCTTTGATTCTCTCTAGAGATAATCTGTGCTGTTTAATTTATTTGTGCCTCAGGACTATGAATAAATGTGTCTTTGTGTGCTCAAGGTGCAGAAGTGGATCAGAAAAGGAGGTTTTTCCTAAAGTCAGTGTGCTCCCCTTTCTGTCTCAGCACAAAGGTCTTCCATGCTCCATCTTCTGCCCCCAGACCAATGTACAACTCACGTCAAGGCCTCAATGCTTCCCAGTTGTACTGATAGAGGCATTTAAGGTCTTCTGGGATGTACACAGGCTTGGAAAGCAAGAAGGAAATGAAACAGCTGAGATCCTCAGAACATCTCATGGAGAGAGGAGGTCAGAGCATCTTGTGGAGAGAGAGGAGCTCTGAAGACCTTGTTGAGAACTGCTATGAGTCCTGATTTGGTGCAGATAAATGCAGAGCTGGGTTTGCTCTCATGTGCAGGGTTGAGTTGCATAAAGTACATCCAGATGTTTCCAAGAACTGACAGGTTTTAATGAGAGATTTGGGTGCCAAGGCTCACCTTCAAAAATTGTGTTTCCTCTTGCCAATGACAAGATATTGAGACTGTGGACATTTTAAATCTATTCTGTTCATTTATTTGAAGCAAGCCTGTGCCAAAGCATAGATTTTTCTTCCCCAATGTTAATTTATTTTTTTAACCTACTTTGTCTGCCACAAAAGATTTCCACTGAGCTCCACCAAAATTTGTTTACTTTGGGAGGAGAGTCTCCTGAAGAATAAGGATGATATAGAGTTCAAAAATGTGAATGATGTTGTAACAGAGAGAAGTCCCTCATGCGTCGTACGTTTGGATGTTTGAAGAGCAGTGACTATCATTTCCCATGGACACAGCTCCAGGAAATGAATAATGCTTGGGAATAGTCAGAGATGAGCCTGTAAAGCTTCACCCACCTCCTTCACTCCTTTGCTTTTTGTCCTCCACTTTGCTTTTGTTCTCCTGTGGGGAAAAGAAAACCCAAGCATCTGAGGAGTTCAGAGCCTGGGGAGTGAGGTAGCTCCTGAGCATTCCCAGTGCTGTTGTTGGTGGTGTTGTTTCCTACCTGTGTGGGTGAATGCACAACCGATGCATCCAAAGGTCTCCATATGTTGAACGCTCCTGACCCAGGGAGTTTTGCAGCACCTTTTCCCTCAAAGATGTGCCAGTTTGGGTGGTTGTTTAGAGAATACACTGCTTGGAAAAGGCAATTTGTTTTTAACTTGGAAAAGGCAGTTCATTTTTAACATGCCAACCCTTCTCTTGGTCACTCGCAACCGTCTGTGTCCCGAAAGAGAGATAAACCCAAACTCATTCCAGTAGCGTGTGCTGGGGCTGCTGCTGAGTTCATCCATCAGAGAAGTCAGAATATATGTCTTGCTGCTCACACAGCTTAAGGTGCCTCCTGTAAGGCTGACTTTGCTTTCAGCCAACATCAATGAATGGCAAAGGTCCTTGTCCTGCAGCTATCAGGTCTCCAGCGGAATGTCCCATGGCTCCCCGGGGCCCACGCAGCCGGATTTCCTTTCCAGGAAAAACAAAGAGCGGAGACATGGGATAGGTCCTGTGTCTTCCCTGATATACTGCAGGATCACCCACGTTAGACATCGCCAAAAGGCTCTGCAGCGAGACGTATGCACTCCAAAATAAGAGACCTGATCATCTCTCAGCTGGGAAAGAGGGGAAAATGCTCCCTTCTCTGACAGCCTCTGAGGTGGTTCTGCTTTGGAATCTCCATAGCAATCCCATCCATTCATCTCTGCTTTTCCAGCAGCTTCTATGCAGCTCTTACCATCAGTTTTTCATCTTCACTGCTCATCACCTGCCTGGGAGTTACTGCCTCTAGCTCCAGAAGGTCCATATCTGCGCTGGAAATTAATATCCCAGGTCATTGTGCTCTTTTACCTTCTTCCTGCCTATAGCTGATCTTGAAGAGTCACCATGTTGTTTAATTCTATCTGTCTCTCGTGGTGTGCAGTGCTTAAATCTCCATCCATAGATGTAGTCAATTCTGAAGTCAATCAGAATGTTGTCTTTATGCTAGAAGTCCTTGAAATACTTGTTCTATCTGTCAGAGGATGTCTGTACTTCTCCAGAACTGAGAGCAATGGTTATCTCTTCACTTCTGCATTCCTGGAATCCTTTTGGTGGGCAGAAGTCCTCAGAGGAAGGACAAGTGGCAGCAGTAGTTGCTACCTCCTCAAAGACCACGTCTGTGACCTGAAAAACAAGAAGAGAAATGCTCATTTGTCTTTTTAAGCTTTTATTTCTGCAACCTCTCAAAGTATCTTTCACAACCACAGCCTGTGGTACCAAATTTTCTCTTAGTGTGGTTTAAAATAGTCTCACTATCAGGTCCATAAGCATTATACCCACATTTCCTGGGGAGGGGAGGGGTGGTGGGGAGAGAACAAATATCCAGGTTATAAACTATAGGAAAAATAGGGTTTGTAATGAAAATGCTGACAGCATCTTAACTGTCAGTGGGCACTGCTATAAACAAGCATTATGTTTATGTGCATTGAGAGCAAATCCATGCAGTACTGAGCTTTACCAACTCTGAGGACCAGCACCACACATTTAGACAACTTATTTGTTTTCCATGGAAAGACTTTGGATTATGGAGCTGCATCACAACATGTTGCTAATTACCTGGCTTTGCTGATAGGGTAACTGCCTCACTGCATGTCTGGATGGGCAAACTGGAATTTGGAAAGCCGTGGCTGTGATTTCATTGCTCTCTTAAATTGTGGAGCAATTAATTGTTCTGTAGGCAGTGATCTATTCCTCATTTTCATTTCTAAATCAGCTCTGGTGATGCGTTTTGCACCAGGAACTTGGCATATGAGGCAGTACTCAATGTTTTAACAATGCCTGTAAATTTAAATCCATCAGTTCAGACTTCTCTCATTGCTGATTTTATGACTGGGAAGGAAATTTCTCCTCCTTTGCCAAGTGCTTAAGCCTAAGAAATCCTGGGGTGCTCTGAAGTCAAACTCTGCCAAGGTCAGGTCTGGTCCATAAATGTTCTTTGGGTCTTGGGTAAATCCACCTGTTCACCAACAGCCTTCTCCCCTCACAGAGCTGTCAGAAGATCACAGAATCATAGAATCAGTCAGGGTTGGAAGGGACCACAAGGGTCATCTAGTTCCAACCCCTCTGCCATGGGCAGGGACACCCTACCCTAGATCAGGCTGCCTACAGCCTCATCCAGCCTGGCCTTAAACACCTCCAGGGATGGGACCTCAACCACCTCCTTGGGCAACCTGTTCCAGGCTCTCACCACTCTCATGCTGATCAACTTCCTCCTCACATCCAGTCTGACTCTTCCCACCTCCAGCTTTGCTCCATTCCCCTTAGTCCTGTCACTCCTTGATAGCCTAAAAAGTCCCTCCCCAGCTTTTCTTGTAGGCCCCTTCCAGATACTGGAAGGCCACAATAAGATCACCTTGGAGCCTCCTCTTCTGCAGACTGAGCAGCCCCAACTTTCAGTTTGCCCTCATAGAAGAGCTGCTCCAGCCCTCTGAATCATCCTTGTGGCCCTTCTCTGGACATGCTTCAGCATCTCACGTCCCTCTTGTAATAGGGGCTCCAGAACCTGCTGCAGTACTCCAGGTGTGGTCTCACCAGAGGTGAATAGAGGAGGAGAATCACCTCTCTCACCCTGCTGGCCACACTTCTTCTGATGCAGCCCAGGCTCTGGTTGGTTTTCTTGGCTTCAAATGCACACTGTTGGCTTATGTTGAACTTCTCGTCCACCAACACCCCCAAGTCCCTCTTCTCAGGGCTGCTCTCCAGCCACTCACTGCCCAGCCTGTATTTGTGCTTGGAATGGGATTGATGCTGGTCTGTGAGGTGACAGCATGAGGTTCCCCCAGTCCTATGCTGTTCCCGCAGCTGAGGCTCTGTAGGATGTTTCCAGTGCAGGCAGTACCTTCTTCTGACTGCATATTCTGGGGCAAATATCTCCTGCTGGGAAAGGTGGGTGTTGTGTTTGGTAGAGAGCCCAGTCTGGAAAGCAAAACCGTTTCCAAAAGAGGTCACTGCCACCTTGAATTGTCAGAACTGGCAGGAGGAGGAGAATGCAACAAGAGCAGAGGGGAGCAGCTCACGCTGAACAGCACAAGGTGCACGCAGGGCAGCTGAGCGGCTCTGTATTTACATGTCCATTGCAGCAAATGCCCTGTAATAACAGCTTCTTTTATTCCTTTTTTTTTTTTTTTAAAGCTCTTTAGGTTTTGTGTTATGAGAAAGTATGAAACATAAATCACACACAGCTACTCCTGGCCTTAAGCCTTCAGGATGCATTTGTTTGAAATCAAGAGCCAAATTCCCTGGATCGGAGTAAACTGTTAGGTGCCAACTGGGGCGAGATGCCAGCCTTTGAACTCCTGCACATTATGGCTGATGTGATCCATATGCAAGACTTGCTTCTTTCTCCAAAGTGGTTTCTTTTAATTGATTTAGCAAATTAACAATATTAGGCCTTCTGTACGATAGAAAGTACATTACTCACTGTGCCCTTATATTACCCTGCAAGGAAATCTATTGTTCTTTTGTAATGAAATGGTATCACAAGGAGAGAGAAAAAAAAGAAGGTAGCAGTGGCAGGTAAAAGGAATCACATTCAGCTGTCAAGCTTGTTTAATGAGGAATTTTAATTATGAGGCTGGAAATCAATGAGCATAACTTTAGCAATGAAGTCTTAAAGGGAAACTAAATTGCTTTCTATCTTGCAAAGTTTACTGAAGCAGTTTGAGTGGCTGCCAACCATCATTGTTCTGAGAAAAGGAACTTGAGGAAATTGCAAGTCACACTGTAGCATTTATTGTAGGCATATTTAACAACAAAAAAAGGAGGATTTCCATGGATTCATGTTTAATGGGTTCTTCCTAACTGATTCATCTCTGCCTCATGATCTGTAACAACCTTCAGTTTCACGTACTGTATAAAATCTGTTTCTTAGGAAAGCACGGATGAAAGGCTGTTGGTTGCACTGAAAACAGAGAGTTTGTGATCCACAGGGAACAAACATTACCTTATTTGTTCCTTACTCTTTGAGAATCTGGGCTGTGAGGAACTGCACGGCAGCAATATTCACTGCAACAAGAACCCAAACCTCCAAACCCAGAGCTGATGTAACGAGTGATATTTGGGTCTCTCTGACATGTGGATGTGTGTCCTGACCATTAGCTGGAGCGGCGTCTTCAAGATGCTCCTATAGAGTCATGTTGGCATTCCCAGTGCAGCTGAAACTTTGGTAGATCTGTAATGTTTCGTTGAAGCTATTGCACACTATGTAATGCCACTCTGCCAGATCTAAGCTATTGCTATTGCACACTCTGCCAAATCCAGTGGCAACAGGAAAACCATTCCCTAAAATACATCTTAGCAGCACCTGTGAGGCTGGGCTCAGCCATCCCAGTGCCAAGCCAAGTACAACCTTTCTCTAGCTCTTGCTGGCAAAGCCATAGGTCAGAATTAAGCCAAAGTGCTTTGCAGTACCTACAGATGTGCCCACAAAAGGATTAGTTTTGGAAAGTCATGTTTCCATCCCTCTTTTGGACATATTTTGATTTTTGATTAAGCTCTGAAAGCTGCAATTTATCAGCATGAAATGAAGCTTTCCTTCCATTTCTCACCAGTTGCTGTCATTGTTTAGGGGGGCTGTAAATCAAGGCACATCTCTGGCTCTCTTGCAGTCCCTTGGAGCCCTACCAGCAGGTGGACACCTGAGTTTGAGTACCCTGCATGGGGATTAATGGTCTGAGTTAGTGTTTGGATATTGCAGCAAAGGGTGTTGGAAAAACTCTTAATGCAGGTAGGAGAGAAGCAGTTTTGAAACCAATCTAGTTGCCATTCCATAGGAAACCCAAGTCATAGATCACAGTTATTGGTATTTTAAAAGTGGCAGTGCCTGTTAAAGGCTGGAAATTCCCTAGAATATAGAGGTATTTGAGGCTGCAGTGTAGACACATTGGCAGCAGGGTGGAAGCTCTGAACACACCTGCCAATGCTCTGCCTGGCTTAACTGCTGTCAGTCGCTCACTTTCATGAGTCTGAAATTCATGCAGCCCCAAAAGAAAGATAAATAAGAGCCAAGTCAGTTTTCACCCTCCAGACACAGGCTGAGGAAATTATTTCAAATAAAATATATCATCTCAAGCAGGGGCAGATGAAATAGTTTTCTCCTGAAGTTGTTCCCTCAGTTGACAGAACAAATGACCAAATTTCCTCCACTGGATATAATAAGTATCTTTTCTAATATCACAATTACATTCAGCTCTTTGGCAAAGACATCTAATTCCCTGTTTGTCATAAGATGTTCAGCAATGCCTAAAAATGTTCCTGCTGAAAGATAAAGATACTACTATTAAATACTGTAAATCAGATCTATACCAGATACCTCATTGATTTAATAATCATCTTCATGGCCTCAGTGGAGCTATAGTTGCTGATACAGGATGAAGCTTCATCAGTGTAGAAAACCCCTTTGAGCTCAATGGGAGCAGAGCCAGGCCCACAGTTTGCTCTTTACTGCCGTCCACTGAAACCTTTATTAAATGAGAAGTCATTAAAAAAGTCCTCTGTAGAACCTGTTCCAGGATTTTTCCAATCTGGTTTAAATAATTTCAGGTTAAAAAGCTCCTCTCTTTCTGCTCCACCAGCTGCACAGGTAGCGGCCAAGCTGCGGCTAAATAATAACGAAGAGCAAAAAATCACTGCAATACTCCTTGCAAAAATTCAAGATGTTCCCCAAAAATCAAGGCTGTTAAACAGAAACTGTGAGTGGTCTTGTGGACAGCTGAAATGCTTTGAGTTCTGACACTCATAACAGCAGAGTGCTTTTTAGGTACGCATAACTGTGATTCTGTGACTTCAGTGCAGGGGCTGCAGCCCAGGGTTTATGGAACTTGTGGCAGGACAAGGTCTGCAGGATTCCCATGCTCCTGATTTTCTGATTTTAGAGAGATGTTTTGATTCATGCCCTGGGGAATAAGGAAGACTGCTCCCTTTGCACCACTAACAGAAGCATCACTTTCAGCAGTCCTCTGGAGGCAATACCGGTGGGCACATTTCCCAGATGAATTGGCTGCTTTAGCCCTGGTATCTGTACCAGGAGGCTAATTTTATTAAGGTCAGTAGCACAAGGTGAAATTCAAACAACAGAAGGCTTGCTGGAGAGTTCAGAGCTTTTCTCTGTCCTTTTGACTTTAAGACAGTTGAGGGTTGTGTGTTTATGGTGCACATACTTGGCTTTCTCTATCTCACGTGGGAGCCACTCACCTTGGCTGCCAGTATATTTTTGATAAAATTGAGGTACAGATGAGGCAGGCTGCATTCTATGAGAAATTTCACCCACTGTGTCCATAAATTCTCTCTCTCATCTCCTGTGAGTGTTGAATGAGCCTTCAGGTGTCCAGCACTATTTCTCTTATGATGCTCCAAGAGGCCACATGAGATTGAGCAGGGGCTGCAAAGCCCAGAAAATTTTGCTGTGGTTAAAAATAAAGAAACTCCTGTTTGCCTTTCCCATGCCTTCACCTTTCAAAGGCAAGTGAGTTTTTTCATCAGTGATGCGTTTTACACTCCTGTATATACAGTGAATATAGAAATTTGTGTCCCTTCAAAGAAAGGTTGACCTTGGTGATCCTGAGGGTCTTTTCCAACATGGATGTTTCTGTGATTTCTTTGAAAAAGTTGAGGTGGGTCCTTTTTTTATACTGGGCAGGCAAATCGTTGGGGTCTACACAACACACATCCAAGCCAGACCCAAGCACCTACACGTGGAAGAGCTGAGGACCAAATCAGGAACGGAAAAGTGAGCTCCTGCAGGAGGCGCAGCAGTGGAAATGTGTCTTTTAATTGATGCAGGGATATTAGTGGCTAAATGTTCACATGCTAGGTGATGTGTAAATCTGTAAGCAGCTCATTTTAATGTCAGCTATGAGGCCTGTTACTACAGTTTGGCAGGGCCTTTCCATCCTTCCGTGCATCCTGCTGGGGGAATACAGTGGTCTGCATGGTGCATGTACATAGCCAAATAGTAAGTGGTTGGGTTAAGGATTGGTTAGTCTAAGGGTTTAGTAATTTTTCCATCTTTCCAAACCTCCCTGTTGCTTGTCCTCTTATAGAAGTATATATTTTAGAATCATAGAATCAACCAGGTGGGAAGAGACCTCCAAGATCATCCAGTCCAACCTAGCACCCAGCCCTAGCCAGTCAACCAGACCATGGCACTAAGTGCCTCATCCAGGCTTTGCATGAACACCTCCAGGGATAGCAACTCCACCACCTCCCTGGGCAGCCCATTCCAATGCCAATCACTCTCTCTGCCAACAACTTCCTCCTAACATCCAGCCTAGACCTTCCCCGGCACACCTTGAGACTGTGTACAGACTTCTGTTTCTCAGCTCATTCACTTGTTGACGAATCTATTCTGTGCCAGTTCTGCCCTTCTTGGCTATTCTCTCTGAAACTCACAAAATCCATTCCATCCCATGCCATCAACCGAAACCTTCATCAGTTTTTCAAGGGATTTCTAATGCTATTGGAGGGTTAATATATGAGATGATCTCAGTGTTGTGTCAGAGGGAAACCTTATGAGCAGGGGATGGATGTACAGCACGGCGCAGCGTATAAATCATTTTCAAATTAGCATTCTGTCCATCTGGAGAAGAGTACATTTGTGTGCCTGCATAAATTGCCTGTGAACACATTTCAAACCCCCCACGCTTAATCTTAGCAATGAACATTTCAAAATGTAAATTAATATCTTCAAGGAGAAGAAATACAGTATATTAAGCAGAAGCCCACTGGAAAGCGTATAGTTAAGAATCTGTCAGCCTTTCCACTATAAGTCCTGGGTTTTGAGGGGTTTATAACTCAGTTATAAAATTTCACACCAGGCTAAAGGTTGGCACGTATCGTCTCCGTTTGGCAGGGTGACATTTTATTAGCTCTGAAGGGGTTTTGGATCCCAGGGCAATGGGATATTATTTTAAACTACAGAAAAGAAGGTGAAACAACTTGGGGTATGACTTTAGCCATAGGAAGGTGAGATGAGCAGGATGGAAACCCGAAGAAATCCTGTTGGCTTGTGGAGTGGTGACCACGGATGTGCCACAGGGCTGAGGTCGGGATCACGCATCAGCCCCAGCGCCAGATTTCTTTGCCGTTGTCTGTTCTCCTTAATGTGCTTTTAATTCACATCTTTATGGTTAAATGTACGCTGTGCTGAGGTTACTGGTCTGGTCAGAGGTTTATAAATTAGGTTAATTAACATTACAATAGTACTTTGTGAGTGTGGACCCGTGTGTGCACAGACGAGCGCTCCTTGGAAGCAGAAGCAGGATTAAAGTGTCTGCAGGAATTGTGAATTTATTGTGTGAGTAGCTTTGTGATTTGCTGTGTGTTTGGATTAATGCAATATATATCCGTTTTAAACATTGATCTTTAAGCAAGCAGTGCAATAAATCTGAATATTCCTTCAAATTACTGTTTACTCTGGCCATGCTGTAGATTAAAAGAGACAGTTGCCTTTATAAATTTACTTGTAGGGTACACGGGTGCATATAAATAGTTCTGCTTCCAATTATACCAAACAATGATGATAAACTGTGGTGAGTTGCTTGGACAATTGTACACAGCCTGAGTCACGCAGAGGGATGGTGCTGGGTTGTGACCGATGCGCACGTGGCTCAGGGGGTTGGGGGGGACTATTGTTTGGGCCAGGAAATGTGTAAATAGACACCCAGAATAAATATGTTATAAAGGTATTGAAACCAAGGTACAGTTCCTTCCCAGGTGTAAAGCTTCTAAAAAGGGGGAACTGTGTAAGCACATCAAAAGGGATGTTGTAGTGCTGTTGAAGGGAAGTTGGAGCCAGGTGGTGGTTGGTGTCTTGTCCCAGGCAACTAGTGACAGAACAATCTCAAGCTGCAATGGGACAGATTTAGCCTGGATAGAGCAGGTTTAGGCTGGACACTAGGAAGTTCTACACAGCAAGAGTGATTGGCATTGGAATGGGCTGCCTAGGAGGTGGTGGAGTCACCAACCCTGGAGGTGTTTAAAAGGAGACTGGATGAGGCACTTGGTGCTATGGTTTAGTTAATTAGAAGGTGTTAAGCCACTTGAGTTGGACTCTATGATCTCAAAGGTCTTTTCCAACCTGGTTCATTCTGTGATTCTGTGAAAACACAGAAACATGTTTGTTCCATATCTACAGCAATTTCATAGAGCCACAGAATAGTTTGGGTTGGAAGGGGCCTTAAAAGATTGTCTAGTTTCACCCTTCCTGCCATGGGCAGGGACACCTTCCATCAGACCAGATTGCTCAAGTCGCCATCCAGCCTCATCTTATGCACTTCCAGGGAGGGTTTAGTTTCAGTGCTTTCCAGTAAGGTGTTCATGGAAAGGTCTCTGTAGGTGCCCCTTGGTGTTGGTCTCCTTTTAGTTTTCTATTACTCTTCCAGCACTATCAGGTGCTGGTTCTTATGCTCCATATTATTGAACAGGTTAATTTGATAGTTGGGCAGCATCTCAAAAGGGATTCTGTGACCTCTTAAAAATGCATTACATCAAACGCTGTGGCTTTAAACATGGGACTAAGGTATGCCAGAGTTCATAGTCATGGAAATGCCCTTAAGAGCTAAATACATGGGCTTAGTTTTAAAGAGGTATTTCATGGCTACCAGAAGCCTTCTGAATAGCTGACTGGCTCAACCTCACCAGCCGCAAGAGGCAGAGCCAGTGGCCAGGGTGGACCATGCCTGATTGACCAGGCAGCCATCCCACAGCTGAAGGATGTGGCTTCTTGGTTCATCTTAGTTTGCATCAGTATGTTTAGAGTCGTATAACTTGGTGTCTCTGCAGATGCCCTATGGTGATGACTTACCCAGAGTATGTCAGCTTCCTAAGTATGCATCAAAAAAAACCCCAGATCCCAAGAAAACATTCCTTCCTCAGACAGAGTGAAGAACAGGTTTGTGTCCTTTGCAAGCAAAAGATAACTTTCTAAAGTGTTTACATTTTTCCATAGTTCAGGAAAAGCATATCTGGGTTGAGATCTTACACCACATCCATCCCCCATATGTGTGCAGGTGAAAAGCAGTCCTCGCCTGGCAGCTCCCAGGGAGAGGACACCCTTGTGATGGTGTTGGGCTGCACCAAAGAGAGCTGGCCAGACATGAAATTAATCAAAGCATGCAGTTTTAAAACTCAGGAAGGAGAGATCACGACTGAACCCTCTTGCTTCTTTGTTGTCCCTCCTCTTTCACATATATTACTAAGTGCAAGAAAAAACAGTGATTATGATAAATTATAGGAAGCTGGCAGCAGCAGTAATTAACAGGTAATTATCAATAAACAATTTAACCACAAAAACTTGGATCCCACCTACCACTTGTCAACAATAAAGTCATGGAGGCTCCACAGGCCTCTGGACAAACAGTCCACGGGGAGCACGGCCGGCGCTGTTAGTGCAAATAAACAACGCTGTGCCGAGAGGCCAAACAAAAGCCCAGCGCAGAGTGACCGTGGGGAAATGGGAAAGAAACAGCTCCCTCGGCAGAAAAACAACAGAAAACCCACCAGAGCTTACAGTTTGAAGAGCCAACCTCAAACCACTCACAGTTTATGGCATCCCCAAATAAGTATCCCATAAACAGCAGTCAAAGCCTAGCGTTTGGCGTCTTTAAAATACTGATCTCTTTGAAAGAGGGGAAAGAAAAGGCATATTGAGGGAGGTAAGGGGAGAGCTGGAGGGTGTGAAAACACTGCTGTGTCAGCTGGCTGAGTACAGTAGTTGCCTCACTGTGCAGTGCCCAGTTTGAAATACCTGTTTACGTGATACTGAGGCAAAAGGACACATGTGGAACAACCACACATGTACCAAAAGGCTTCGCTAGATGTGCGTGCAGGTGTGATTGGCCAAACCTCCTCCCATGCCTGGAGAGGCTCAGGGGTGACCTCACTGCTGTCTACAACTACCTGAAGGGAGGTTGTAGCCAGGTGGGGTTGGTCTCTTCTCCCAGGCAACCAGCAACCGAACAAGGGGACACAGTCTCAAGCTGTGCCAGGGGAGGTCTAAGCTGGATGTTAGCCCCAGAGAGTGACTGGCATTGAAATGGGCTGCCCAGGGAGGTGGTGGAGTTGACATCTCTGGAGGTGTTCAAGCAAAGCCTGGATGTGGCACTTAGTGCCATGGTCTGGTTGGTTGGACAGGGCTGGGTGCTAGGTTGGACTGGATGATTGTGGAGGTCTCTTCCAACCTGGTTGATTCTATGATATTTAAAGAAGAGAGCGATGATAGCTTATTTTGAGCCCTTTGTTGTCTACCACTCAGAGGAAGCCCCCAGCACCTTTGTTGTGACTAACACATCTCATCTTTGCTGTCAAGCTTCCTATCAGCCCTACTGCTCCTACCCTGCAGATGTGCTTCCCAGCTTTTTCTGAACCTGTGTTAGATGCTGCAATGTGTCAGGCTATTTTTTCCCTTATATTGTCTGTAGTCTGCTGGTTGTTTTTTCTTTTTTTTACCCTGAGGTTCTTTAGTCACTGCTGCATTTTCTGAGATTTTTCTTAGATTTCCTTAATTCTGGGTTATTTTGGAGAATCCTAGATCTTCTAACAAACCCTCATGCTGTGTCCCCCAGTAACTTAAAAGTAATTAAGGGAAAAGTAACAATTTTCGACATCTATCATTTAATTTGAAATTACATATGGATCTAATGGAGGGGGAGGAAATAGTGCTTTGAGAGATTAGTTCTTAAATTTTGATTTAAGAACTGAGTTATTAGCTGAAATAATATGAAGCGGGGCTGCTTTTTTTTGACCTTTCTAAAGTCTAGCCTAGTCAATTATTACAGCAGAGCAGGGAACCAGAGAACAGCTTTGAATCAGTCAGACCCAAACTGATTTAAGTTTGCATGGGGTCGAATAAGACATTAGTTAAAAATAACTAATGTATGCTTTGACCTCTGTAATGAGAAAGGACATTTACAGGTTTTTCGCTATACATCTGATCCCGTTTATTTCACTTTGTGATTTAAAGATGGACTGGGCATTGTCACAGAGGTCTGTGTAATGTAATTGATCATTTTTTAAAGTTTCCTGCATCTAAATATTCTTTCAGTTAGGCATTTTGTCCATCAGTTTATATCATGGCTGTTATTTTGAGGCAAGATTGAATAAGAAAGACAGCCACGGATCCCAGTGATGGAAGGAGCAGGATCACTTGGGCTTCCAGCACAGTGCAACCTCCTGTAACAACACCCAAGTTAGTGCTGATCAACCTGCTTTGTCATTGTTTTCCAAACAAAATTAGGCAGCTATCACGACTGAAGGATACCTTCCTCCTGAGATCTTAGTTAGCTTGCACTTCTCTCCCTGAGCATCTCTGTGTTGAGGTGAGGGGGGCAGCTTAACCCATAGCCCTGCGAGCTGTGGCAGCGCAGCTGAAGTCAGATTGGTTTCCTTTTCAGTGAGGAGAGAAATGTCTGCAAAGTATTGGTTAAAGAGGGAGAAAATAAAGCAAAAGAATGGTTGAGACAAGTGTGTGAGAAAAGGAGAGGTAACTGAGAGGGAAAGGAGCCTTGGTGGCAAAGGGAACCCAACCCTACAGAAAGTTTTGTGTTAGTCAAAAAGGTCCCAGCTTTGGCTCCCTTCTCAGGCTTCAGCTCTTCCTAAGGACAAGACAAGGAAACAGAAGTTGTTTCCATCTTTGTGTGTGTGCAGATATGTCTCACTGCTGTAGATATTGTCATTGTCAGTTCATTGTCATCTTGCTGGCAGCTGATGCTTCACTGGTTTGGTCCTTTGGTGTGCAAGGGCTTGGTAGCCCTGATTTATGCATCTGCCTTTTTGTGTTGTATAACCTGAGTAGATGACTTTATCGCTAGTACGTTCAGTGCTGTAAAGAAAACATTAGTATGTCAAGTTTCCAGAGAGTTTAAAACAGGCCAGCTGGCTTCTCAGAGTGCACAGCTTGAAATGGTCACTTCCATTTTCAACTGAGCAGCTCTGCTGTCAGGAGGAGCCTTGATTGAATTGATCACAACCCAAGGTTGGTAGAGAGCGTAACACAAAGTGACTTCTCTCCAGAGCAAGCAGAAGATTTCTGACACACACGGGGGTAGAGCAGGATCTTTTCCTTCACTGTGCTGCAGCATTTACTTTAAAATACTGTGTTCCCTTCATAAAAGAAGCTTTTACCATTACATTTGCTTGACGATTTAGGTTATATTTCACTGCTTGTCCCCAGCTCCACACATAAGCGATTAGCAATATAGATAGCCCATGTTCTCCTAATCTTTCAGTAATCCAGTTTTCAGGAATAAAGGCTGTTTATATGAGTAAGGTTGTGTCAGATTAACAAATAGAAGGCTTCATTTCACTAAAGAAATGGTTCCCAGGTTTGTTTATATTTAATCAAATAGCTTCTGTAATATTTTCTTTCCTCATCTTCAGCAAATGCTTTCACAGGGACATATCCCAGTCAGTGGAGTGAGTGAGTAGGGAATTTCTTTTCATAGTCTGTTGCCTCTGTGCAGCACCTGGAACAGCAGGATCTCAATCCAGTGAGGTGTTAGACCCCTCAACATTTTAAATCCCTGAGAAATAAAGTGTTTTAGTGACATTAGAAGAACGCATAAGAAAGGTGTCAGAAAGGAAGAAACATTATTAGCATACCAATACACAAGGATGAGGGAACTCTGTGTGCTCTGCACTTCTATGTGCTCCAGCAACAATCCTGTCAATGAAGGACACCCGTCAAAAGCAGGAGGCATTGGAGGATCCTTTCTCTTGGTTGTAAAGTGTTAGCATAAAGATACTAGGGTATCTTCCAGTTCTTTGGCAGAATGAAAGTGCAGAGTGAGGAAAGACAGTGGCATCCCAGGCTAAAGAGCATGTCTTCACACTTTCCACCCACTTTGCACTGAAACACTATCTGTTACTTCTAGTTGTCCCCCAAATCCAACTAATCCATTGTGGTTTTTTCCTAATCCCTTTCTTGTTCTAAGATTTTTTTTTTTAGCTGTGTTTGCAAATCTTTCTGGCAGCCCCAAACCAGCTGGGTGTTCTGGAAGCACAACACCTCAGCACTTACTGTGGATGTAAGAGTAATCTTTTGTAATCAGAAATAGGTATAATTGTGTGTCTCTGGCAAAGGAGCTTAACTGTCAAAGGATTAAGCCACTTCCTGATCAATGGAAGTGACTTGCTAGCAAACTGGCAGGGAAAGATTTCCTGTAGTTAACAGCAATGAGGGAGAGGAACTTTAAAAACAACTCTCTATTTGATAACTACAGAAATCTAGCTAAGTCTTAGGGATTTAGCCAGGGAACATATTGGTTCCAGCAGACTATGGTAAAGTTAATTAAGGATGATTAATGGAGCATTTTCCTTCCAATGATATCTGTGACAGAACAAAGCTGTCTGAGGCTTGTCAAGCAGAATTTGAGTTGAATGAGTATTTATGTGATCAAATCTGAAGGGCTGCCTCTTGACAGAGCAAGGATTCATCAATCAATTGCGCTGGCTTGCAGTGGTGGGAAATTGGTCTATCAGCATAGCTCTGCTCCCATCCCCCATTTTTTCATTCAATCATCCCTTAGGCTACAATGCATCTTTAGCTTTTACCTCTGACCACCTTAAGGGCTATCAGAAAAAAAGTAAAAGCAAGAGCTAAAACATCTATTATAGTGGTTATTTCTCAGCTGTACTCATACAATTGATTTCTTTAAAGCAGAGGCCCAGGCACTGTAAAGCGATACAAGCCTGTTCAATGAATTAATTGGTTTTAATAGAGGTTTAGCTTTGAGCCTGAAGAATATATAGTGATCTCTTGCTAGAAAGTCTCCTATTAAGGAAACCACCTGCACAAAAGGCCCTGGTCCTCTCTTAATCCCACTGCCCTCATCATAATCACTTCATTTTAAAAGGCAAAAAGCCTTCATTTAAAAGGAAGGGGCACTGCGTCTGCTCCAGTTTCTGTGCTTTTAGTCAGGCGTCAGTTCCTGGGAGGAGGATATTGGCTGCATGCACTTTGCTGGGGGCTGCCCCCACAGCCCTTTGGTCCCCAGGATCCAAGCTGTGCCAGGATTTGGGCGGAAGGATGATGCTGTTGTGAAGATATAGACTCAGAGAATGGTTTAGGTTAGAAGGGACCTCAAAGATCATCTAGTTCCAACCCCCCTGCCATAGGCAGGTGTCTTTGTTTAATGTATACCTCAGTTGATTTCACTGCTGTAGGGATTGAAGGGAATGAAACAAGACTCATTTAAAATGATGTTTACCTCGTGGGAAACTCAGCAAAAGGCAAGTCTTAGTCCAGCTCTAAATAAAGTTGGGGCAGGAATCCTTTGTATTTTAGGAAGCAAAGCTCCATTTTCTAAGCCAGCACATAAAAGATTTTTAGTTTAAAAGGCTTTTTAGTTTAACCAGCTAACTAAAGATTTTAGTTTAACAAGTGCTCAAGCTTTATTCTTTTGGGCTGTCATCAAGCAAAATACACCTGTGGTATTTGAAACTGAAACATCAAGACAGTCGTTAAACATCTCCCCCTTCAGGCATGTGAAATGCCATCCTCAGCCACCTAGCTTACCTCAGCAAGTTAAACTGATCATCAGTTCAAAAAGAGAGGCACCCCTTGGGGCACTGCACCCATGTTCCTATAAACATCTAGGTGAGGATGATGAGAGTTGCATTCAGGAAGGTTAGTTTTTCTCCAAGGGGAGCTTGGGCTCAATACCTGCCTTTGGAATGTGTAAAGCTTCCAGGAAAAATAAAATCTGTGAGAAGTGGATTACTTTCTTTGGTGCAGTCATAAGCTCAGTTGCATGTCTCCCTGATCGGATTTGCACACTAATCTTCCTTCTTAAGTTACTGGTAGGAAACAGCTTTCTAGGACTTTAATGAATTGGAAAATATAAGTTCTACCTGGTAATAATTTTGCGGTTTGGTACCTACCTCAGCTAGGCCAGCTATAAATTAGTGAGGATAAAGGCAAGACTACTTTTTCCTCAGAATTGTGTGCTTTACAAAGGAGCACAGAGGAGAAAATGAAGGAGGAATAGCTCAGTCGTGGGTTGTCCTTACTTTTTTAAAAGAATCATAGAATCAACCAGATGGGAAGAGACCTCCAAGCTCATCCAGTCCAACCTAGCACCCAGCCCTAGCCAATCAACCAGACCATGGCACTAAGTGCCTCACCCAGGCTCTTCTTTAACACCTCCAGGGACGGTGACTCCACCACCTCCCTGGGCAGCCCATTCCAATGCAAATCACTCTCTCTAGCAAGAACTTCCTCCTAACATCCAGCCTAGACTTCCCCCCCGGCATAACTTGAGACTGTGTCCCCTTGTTCTGTTTCTGGTTGCGTGGGAAAAGAGACCAATCCCACCTGGCTACAGCCTCCCTTCAGGTAGTTTTAGACAGCAATGAGGTCACCCCTGAGCCTCCTCTTCTCCAGGCTACACAACCCCAGTTCCCTCAGCCTCTTCTCACAGGGCTATGTTCCAGGCCCCTCACCAGCTTTGTTGTATCTCAACATCCCTCTTGAATTGAGGAGCCCAGAACTGGACACAGCACTCAAGGTGTGGCCTGACCAGTGTTAAGTACATGGGAAGAATAACTCCCTTGTCCTACTGACCACACTGTTATGTATGTTTCCATACTGGACTGTTCTCCTGAGAGGAAATACCTCCCCTGTGCACACTAATTTTCTATAAATCCAAAGAGGTCAGCAAAGGCAAATAAGTCCCTTAGACTTCATTGGTTCAATGTGATGGTTGCTGAGAGCATTTCTTTCCCTCGGCAAAGGATACTGTGTTGTATGTGCAAGCAAGCTTAGAAACCAAATGTCTAAATATTTAACCAATGTTATTTCAAAGAATTTCATTATTTATCTTCTTTATGATTTATATTATCACATTCTCTGTCTGTAGTTGTGGTTTATCATAAGCAACCCATCTGCTGTAACAGCCAAATTGGAACATTCATATAAGATGCGTTCCGATATCATAAACATGACAAAAGATAGATTACATTGAGTCTCTCTCCATGTTTAACCCGTTTAATTTGTTTCCTATGCAGAAGAGGCTCTAAATTGACTTAATATATGTTAGCACTTAGGAACATGGTTAGGAACATGACTAGGGTCTTAACCTATTCGTAAATAAATGGGAAGCTTCCTGTCTGAGTAAAAGAAAGAGAGAGAATTTATGTCAAACAATCAGGAATTTAATACATAGTGCTCTATTAGGATGTCCAGTTTGTGTACATACTCTTAAGGCATGATTACGAATAACTTCACTTCTTATAAACAATGTGACTGAAGAAATTACTCACAGATACAACAAAAAGGGAAAGAAAGGTAGGAAGTTTTAGCTGCAGCCAATAAAGGATTTATTTTCCCTGAAAAGGTTAAAAACTCACGCATTTATTTTTGTTGCCATAATATTTGTCTTTGCAGGTTTAGCTTTCTTAAGAATCCCAAAGAAGATGCTGCTTTGGGAAAGATTTTAGTGACCTGGGTTCAAAGTCATATCATAGATCCAACATTTTCTCCGACAGCTTTGGTTTTAAACTGACCCTAATGCTGGACTAAATCTGTGAAGTGACTGTCCATATTTATATCACTCTAGAGAGAGCTTTTAGTGATTGCAGGCTTGATCCACCAAGTTGTTGAATGTCTTCAGGTTCTGTCGGCTTTGGTGGAAGCCAAGGGCGTCCCCAATGCGCAGCAGAGAGTGCTCAGCACCCTCAGGACCCAGCCCAATGTGGTTTTTCACATTGAAAGGTCAAGTAGAGGGCTTTTCATTTCAAGCTAAAGAGTCATTCATTTTTCTCTCTTAAGGTGAAAGTCACATGACTGGAGAGCCTGTGATTAACTGTTAAGGAAACAATGTCCATAACGATATATAAAGGTGTTGCTTTCAAAAGTTACTGCTGGATTTCTTCAGAGGTGTTAAATATATAGTGGTCCAACGCCACGCAATTCATGAATACTAAAAATAAATATCATCTTATTTCTGTGATGGTGATTTACTACCCAGCAATTTTGAGCAAATATATTCACATTATAGGAGATGAATACAAATCAAACATAACTGAGCCTGGCCTTTATGAGAATGAAGTGTCAGTACAGTTGAAAATATGTGTAACGCCAAGCTTTAATCATTCTACCAGCACGTTAATATTGCCATTGATTATTCTGTGTTCCTGAATGTTTAAGGGTTTGCTATTGATTTGTC
Organism: Pogoniulus pusillus; assembly: GCF_015220805.1. NCBI lineage: Eukaryota > Metazoa > Chordata > Aves > Piciformes > Lybiidae > Pogoniulus > Pogoniulus pusillus. Next base: position 12,188,691 of record NC_087289.1, read on the forward strand.
TGCTATGAGGATTTCACACCTTCCTGGGCTACCTGGCACTCAGTCCTCTCCAGATCGGGATACTACTGGTCTGATTCTAAGCTTATCCCGTTGCAAAGTCCTTGCCTCCAAGAAGTATTAACACAATAGGAGAAGAGAAAGAGGGGAAAGTAGCGGTGGAACTAACCAGTTACATGTGTGCCTTCACCAACATCAGATTGGCTTTCATTGCACCTCTTCTCTGCTCATGTCATTTTCCTGGAATGTAGTTCCCAAGGTGGAGACTCCATCTTCATGTCTGTACATGAAGTATTTTATACACTGTCAGCACCAGGAAAAGTAATGGGTAACACTCCCAGGGTCTTATTGCAATAGCATTACACTTGCTCAGGAAGAAAGGTGGCACCAGGCCTACACATATTATCTGAGATCATAACCCTCCTATGCCTGCAAATGAATTCTTTTGCTCAGTCTTAACTCAAAATGATTTGGGGGTTTCACCCTTGGGACAGCAAAAGCCACGAGAGCTATGTGATAGGCGGGCAAGAGAGGGCACAGAGATGCTTCTTGCTTTAGACCTTGCAGTCGAGAGCATTAATGGATGAGTATAAGAGAGGAGGAACCCAAGGCTTGTCATCTTGACAGCGGTGCAGCTGCAGCACACTGTGAGATAAATCTTTATGAATCCAAAGAGGAATTTGTAGGGGAGTTGGGAGATACTTGTCTGTGATCTTGGGTACTTCACCTCACAGCCTGGCCACAGTAAAACTACTCAGGAGCTTTAATTTTTATTTTTAGTGCTGCATAGCCAAAGGATGTTGTATTGGTAATTCAAACGATGCTGGCAGTGCTAAAACCATTTACTTCCTATAGAACTTTTAAAAAGATGGACAGATTGAAATGAAGCAAAAAGTAAGGAGGAACCATCTGGAAAGGCAGGAGTGAATGGTGACCACAAAGCCCTGGCTATCTGGTGCTGTTTATCCCAGCCTCGCTCCACTTCCCTCGCTGATAAGGCAGTTTAACATACACCCGGGCATTGTTCTGACACTGAAAGATGAAGCAGCTTTTTAAGAGCTGTACCCCTCAGCTATGCTTTCCCTCTCAATACAGACTGCCTCATTCTGGTCCCTTGATCCCATTTTTCTTCCCCTAAAACCAGTGTGTTTATTGGGACCAGTGCAATGGAAATTCCACTTACTGTTTATGTCTGAAGTTTCTCTTCCCTTCCTATATTTCCCTGGGAATCAGGGCAGTATAGATTCTTGCTCCACACCCATGGCTTTGTCTTTGGCTTTTTTATCTGGATTATTTTCCCCGACTGCATTTCCACGGAGCAGCTGTTTGTGTTTAAAAACCACCTGCACAAGTAGTTCTGCTTTCAGTGGAGGAAAATGTCACTTGTAAAAGGAAAAAGCCCTTAGGTGTTGGAGTTTGCTGCAGGTTTTAATTTGATGTGTATTTTTTCCTACTGACGGATGAACGTTCGAAGTGCAGCTTTAGCCCCTGATAACTCATGAAACTGGGTGATACTACCAGCCACCATCTGACATGGTGATATGTAGTTAAACTGCCCCTCTGTGAGGAGGGAGATTGGAGTTTGGACCCAGCAGGAAAATTCTGGATCCCCTGAATTCAGCAGAGGAGAGAGTAGAGTGAAAGACAAAGAAGCATCTCTGTAGAGAGTGAAACTACTGGTCAAAAGGTTGAGTCCTTGCATGGTTGGGCAAGGGCTGAGGTGACGTGATGCATGTAGGATGTAAGGTCTCCTAGGAAAGGAGGATGGATACCAGAGGAATATCTCACCCTCATTTAAAAGCCCATGGGAATTTTGGGGGCTTTTCCTGAAGGGCTCCTGAAGTGTAATGGGGAGCGATAACATTATTTCCCAGCAATTGCTAATCTCGAGGAGCTGAGGTTTGTATTACACTTGTGCATTGTGCTGGGGTGTTTGTGAAGCCATTGAGTGCAGCCAGGAGTGGCCCCAAGCCTGTCCCAGCTCCGGGGAAGCCCTGTTTGCTCCTTCTGTGGGCCCTCCTTGGCCTTTGTCCTGCTGCTCCAAATGCCCTCCCACCTCTTACTCCTCTTTCGTTCTCCTCTGTGTGGCATTATTTTAGTTTAAGTTCTTTCCAAGTGATATTAGTTCTTTCATGTTCAAAGAACCAGCTGGACTGAGTACTCTCCACTCTCACAAAAAGCACCTGTGTGCTGAGTGCTCCCTCTATTTGGTAGCATAGAATGATCACAGGCCAACAGTAATGGCAGCAAATTCTGGCTTTCAGCCCCTGTTTAGGCTATTAGATGATGATTTCTTGCTGCAAATCTGGCACTGAACCACCCCAAACCAGCAGTCCAGCACTCCAGTAGAAGGTTGTTTATATGTGAGTTGATGGGACCAGTAGCAGTTGATGGGAGAGCAGTAGCAAGCTAAGAAATAAATGGTGCCAAAGTCTGAAGAGATTTACTCCATCATTTACAGTTCTATATATTAAAAAAAATCTTTTCAGATGTATTTAGGACTTAATTAATATAGTTGTGTATTTTGCCATCAATCTGCTCCAAATGGTGTGAAGAAATGGTCAGTAGCTCCCATCACATATCAACAGAAGCCAGGCTGGTTCTCCATGTGTCTCAGCAAAAATGAATCCTGAAGTGTAGGAAACCTTTTCAGTTTTGGTCCTCTTGGTTCACTGCCTTCATCACCTCCTGATCTTTCCTCTCCTCAGCAGCAGCTTTGCTGTCCTTATATCATGAGGCTGCGTCCTCCAGCTGCCATTTGGGTGGGATAGTCGCACTCCTCCCTTCTCCATGCCAGTCTCTGCTGCAGTAAACTGGAAATTGGAGAGGTCCTGGCTTGTAAAGGCCTTGTAAATGGCTCATACAAAAAACTTTCCAAATGGAAACAGCACTGTGCCTGAAGTTTAAAGCAGCTTTGATAGGAAAGAGAGGTAAATATATGCCTTTGTACCTCTGTGGGTAGACTGCAAATGACGGACAATGGAAAAACAGTAAAGAGAAAAAGAAAGCAAAGAAAGTGCTTGGGAAGTTAGACTTGCTTGCTTTTTGGCTTGTGTATTAGCTAAGTTCAGCAGGCTCTTCAGACACAACTGGGTTTTGCATGAAAGCCACTGCTGGGTGCTGTTTGGGAAACCATTTTGATGACGTGCACTGGTGAAAGCTACTCTTACCGTACAACAGCTACTGGTGATCAGCAGGGACTGGTAGCCACTGTTGGTATTTCAGGAGGGCTGTCTATGTGTGAAAGTGAAACACTGTCTTACTGCTTCTCATGCTTTAGAAACTGGTGAAGAGTTTGGGGGATAGTGTCCTGCTCATGTCCCAGCCATTTTGGCAAACTGGACAACTCCCCAAACTATTTAGGCAGTAGAGTGGCAGCATGAGAGGGAAGGTGAAGCATGGCAAAAGATAAACTGCTCTGTCAGCAGAAGTTTGTTCCAGTTTAGGGGCAATGCCAGGACCATGCACATTGGGAGACATTGACTTTTTTCTCCCTCACTTGAATGGCAGTTTGTACCAGGCAAAGATTTGGAACCACAAGGGCCCAAAATTCTCTGGGCAGGCTTAGAAGGGTGTCCAGAGGTGGGCAAGGAGGCAATGGACTGGTTGGCTGTATGATACAACCAAGTGAGATGAGTGCACGGATGGGTCCATGGGAAAAGGTGCTGCCATTTTGCACTCTTGCTCTTGGGAGTAGGCACTTGACTCTTCACATGAGAAGCTGACTCAGGTAGAGAAACTCTCAAATGGCAAACCTTAGAAAAGCTGGTGGTTTCCTGCCAAGTGAGCTTCCTGAGCTGACTTCACAGGGCTCAAGACAAGCAGTGAGCTGACCCCATGGGAAGGCCAGGACAACTTCTTCTGGTCCTTGTGCCCTGGCCTCTTAAGGAGCCCAAGCAGGTCCCAGGTCATCCTCAAAGAGTGGTGAGTCTGCAGGTAGGGATAAATGCACTACAAATAGGAAAGCCTTCTCTCTCCTGGGAGGATAAGAATCTTATTTACTCTGTACAGGAGCCCAGGGAAGAACAACCCCCCAGAAAAAAAAAAAATAATCTAAAGGTCCTGATCCTCGTGGTCTCTTCCAACCCTGACTGATTCCGTGATCCTGATACCTGGAGGCAAAGCAACAGAGACATCCCCAGGAGAGGAGCATTAAGTACAACCGCTGTCCCCAGAGTTGGTGGCATCAGTCTCCAGGAGTGATGAGGACACTGTTGTTGTATGCATGTAAAATCAAGCAGCAGTTAAACCAGAGCTAAGTGTTTTCAGGGTAAAGAAGTGACTTCACTGGGAAGGCTCCCTCAAGAAAGCTGAAAGAATAGTGACATGCAAATCCATCACTGCTGCTTACTCAGTCTTCGTGTGGGTTATCTTTTATCAGTGTTCTGCTAATCTCCGAGTATCAGAGCTTTGTGTGTGCAGTTGTTGGTGCCTAAATAGGCCTGAATACAATTTCAGACACTATATTAATTTATAGATGTCCACAATCACATAGCAAAGAGATCTGCAGATCTGCAAAACCTGCCTGCCTAAAAGGGAAACAAGCTGCAGGTGACCGCAGCAGTGCGGACTGGTTTGCCAAAGCGATTTGCTGAAGAAATCACCGTGTAGTATTTAATAACAACAGCAGACAGCCTGGCTGCATAGGTTTCGTGAAAGTGGTGGGGAAAAGTGCTGCAGACAACTTTTTCAGTGCTCTTTTGGAGCATAAATTCACTTTGTGACTGCTTGCTAAATTCGTGTTGTCATCTGCTCATGCAGAACTTCTCTGCGACACCTCCACAGGCAGGTTCTCTAAGTGTACATATAAATTCATCTTTGTAGTGGCCACTGGTGCCACAACAAATGTCATTCCAAACAAACCTTCTGCTACAGGCTGTGTTGGAAATCATCATTTAACACATCATTTAGAGTACGCCAGAGTGAATCTCCTACAGCCAGACCATCGCTAAATCCCTACTGAAATCACCTCTCATTTTTAGCATCTTGACACTAAGAATAGAATCAAAGTTCTTTGAACAAGTGGATGCTTCGATTCTCTGCTTCATGTTGGGGGATGAGGGTTCACAGTCAAATGCCTAATTATTGTTTTCATGTGAATTTTACAAAGTAAATCACAGTTTATCTACTGATGCTCTTACTTCTGCCCATGAACAACAACATAAATCTGTGGGCAGCCTCTTCATTTGCTCACTTACTAAAACTCAGGTTGCTGAGCCCAGGAGGGCTTGCCCAGAAATAATCCTCTCTGCTCTCCCAGCCTGTGCAGGAGAAATCCAGAGATAGGATATCAAACCATTTGCCAGCATTTCCCTGTGGTCAGTGTGGATGCATAAACTTTATTAACAGCTAAATTCAGTGGGGCCTTTCAGCTGATTTCTTTCATGCCTTGAGAGTAATCGTGCAGTCTCACTTAGCCATTTAGTTGTTGCACACAAAGCTGGTGCTCTGCAATGTGTTTTTGGAAGGGCTCCATGTCTCACCAGGGAAATAGAGAGGTGCTTCTGAAAGACAACCTTCCCATCCTTCACCTTGATTTATACTGCAAATGACAATTTTAACAGTGTTTTCAATCAGATAGGATGAGCTATGATTGTCTTTATAGCCAGTCCACCTATTAAAGGTGGTTCTTTTATATCTTGTCTTGCTCTCACCCCACACAGCACTCTAAGGTGTAAAATAACTCTTAGTAGCACCCATGAGCCATCTAACCTACATTTTCACTCTTACATTGGAGTCGGCTCTGGTTTAGATCTAAATCAGTGCTTTTAGTTCAGTGTGTTCCTGTTCCAGCCCTTTCAAAAGGGTGTGAACAGTTGCATGTTTATTCAGACTTGTGCCTTATAAAGTACATGGCTGTGGTGACAAACTCTTCTGGGCTGTTTGTTTTACAACACTATTAAAGAGGGCGACACTGGCTGATGCCAGCTGATGAATTCAACTGTAAAATTAGGGTAACGTGAGAGAAGAAACAGCAGAAGAGATAGCAAAATGCAGCATGCCAAGCCAGGAGAGCAGACCTGCCACCACCCTCCAGCCTGTGCTCTTGTGTGGCACGTAAAAACCCTACTTTGCCTCATGATTTTCCTGTTGTAAGCCACAGGAGTTCTGTGCAAATATCTCTTTTATAACATGTTTATCAGAAAGCAGCATGGGCTGTACACCAGGTAATGTTCCTTTTCTGACTGCTAAACAAACACTTGAATTGTTGCCTTCTCTGTCTAAAGGTAATCAGGGTATTTCTGCTGCTCTCATGGTTTCACGATGGGAATATTTTGTACCTCTGCTCTGCCCTTTGAGCATTTGTTTCTGGTGACTTTGCAGAGGATCTCTGTGGCTGTATGACTCTTTGCTCAAAGGCTGACACCTTTGATATGCTAGAGGTACCTCCTCTGCTTCCAGCCTTACCAGACACATACCTTGGTAGTTCATTCTTACCACTGTCAGCTGTCTTCAGCTTCGAGTAGAGATATTTCAAGAAGTTAGGAAAGTTCAAACCCTCCATTTTTATGTTGGATTCTCCTGAAATGTCTTTCATTTTCTGGCTCTTAAAAGATGCCTTATTGCACGTGTCAGGTCAGATCTCATTTTCCTTTTGAGAGTTTAGCACCAAAACACATCCTTCTTTACTGAAAGAGTGGTCAGGCATTGGAACAGGTTATGCAGGGAAGTGGTGGAGCCATCATCCCTAAGGATGTTTTTAAAAAGTGTAGATAAAAAGACTGGATGAGGCACTTAGTGCCATGGTCTAGTTGATTGGACAGGACTGTGTGATAGGTTGGACTGGATGATCTTGGAGGTCTCTTCCAACCTCATTGGTTCTATGATACAGCACTTTGAGATGTAGTTTAGTGGGCACGGAGGTGTTGGGCTGATGTTTGGAGTGGATGATAGAGCTTTTTTCCAACCTTAGTGACTCTGATTTTATGTGTCACTCTGCCACAAATCCTCTTCTAGGTGATCTCCAAGATGCTGCAATGGGCTCTGTCCCCTTCCCACTCCTGCCCTCTTCCCTGAGCATAGCTTTTCCTTTTACATGAAGTAAATAATGTGGCAGGGTTAGGCTCAAGTAACTCTGTTGATTGAGAAAGTACAATATACACCAGCACGGTGCTGCAGAGGTTCAGGGGGCCATGATGTTTCAGGCAGCCCATCAAACCCTATCAGTGCCTATCAGTATCTGCACTGCATCTCTAACTGCTTGGCATAGGGGGTGGGGGGCACCAAATCTGGCTCTTGCTCCCCAAATCTGTTGTGTTTTGAAGGGAGGGGCTGGCTGGTGGCATTTGCTTTGTCCCTAGCAATGCAAATAACATCACCTCCCCCCATACTACAGTGTTCCCAGGGGTTCAGCCTCACGTTGGGCCAAGTCTTGACCTATCTTGTCTGGGATGTGGCCGCTGAGTCTCACACGGTGCTTCGGGGCAGGAGAACAAGGCAGGGTTGGTATCAGACCAGCTCTGCAACCTCCTGGGGCCTCTGCCCAGAAACAGCTAAATATATTTTTCTTAATACATGACTTCACTGCACCAGTAGCGAGATACCATCTTGCCCTTTGTGTTCAGGGTGGATGACATTTTCTGCTTTCCCAAGCGACAGGCAGCACGGCCCCGACCCGTCCCGGCTGGCAGGGAGGAGCGGCACAGCCTTCAGTCGCTGTCCGGCAGCTTGCCCAGATCTCCTCCCGATAAGGAGCAGCGAGCTCGGAAACTCCAGGCAGGACTTCTGTTTCGATGCCCAAGCTGGTTGGTGTAGGTGCAACGTTCTGGCTTCGAGCTCGAAAGGGTTTTCTTGCTGAGTACTGAGCGTACCGCTTATGGACCAGCACTTGGCTCCTGCGCTCCCCCGGCAGCGGTGGGCAGCAGGCATTCCTGTCACTGCTCACTGCTCTTAGTTTGGCTCAGTGTTAAATGTGAGCAAGCATTCATGGATGTGCAGGGATGTGGACATGTGCCGTGGCTGTACCTCCACATGCAGGGACTGATGCTGTATTTAGTTGGTTACTCGGGAGCAGGGAGCGCTTGAGAAGCAGGAGGATGGGTGAGCAGCTGGGTGTTGCCGTGACCTCCTCAGCCCCATGTCTGGAAGAGGTTTGAGAAGGTCACTTAAGTTCCTCTGAAAGCTCCTCGTACCTGCAGATGATTTGCAGAGGGTAATTTGAAAAGGACCTCACTTGGGGTAATTGCAAAGTTTTGATTTTAGAGTCTTCACCCCAGCTAAATCCCAGGTGCACAGCTTGGGTCAGATCTAGCAGCTGGATTTACACCTGCTTAGGCTGGGTCATTTTGGTGGAAGGTTTGGCCTCCTGTTTGCATCCTGGAAGTAAAGTTCCCATCATCTGAAGGCTCTATTGGTTGCTTTAAAAGTTCATTATCACAGAATGTAGTACATGAATGGAGTGGGCATCTCACGACCCTTAAATTCTGGAGGGTCAAACATCCACTGGTTGCAAGTCTAAGTTCCCCAAAGACTTGTTGTATCTTGGCAGAGTGTCTTTGTAGGTGTTGATTCAATTAATGCAATTAAACGAACAAGATGCTATCTGAGGCAGCAATGTACCCCAGAAAATGGGCTCAAAATACCCCAAACTATCTGCTATTACCAAAGGGTGCTTGAAAAGAGGCTGAGGGAGCTGGGATTGTTTAGCCTGGAGAAGGGTGACCTTATTGATGTCTACAACTACTTGAGGGGAGGTTGTAGTCAGGAGGGGGTTGCTCTCTTCTCTCAGGTGGCCAGCGCCAGAACAAGAGGACACAGCCTCAGGCTGCGCCAGGGGAAATTTAGGCTTGAGGTGAGGAGAAAGTTCTTCACTGAGAGAGTCATTGGACACTGGAATGGGCTGCCCGGGGAGGTGGTGGAGTCGCCGTCCCTGGAGCTGTTCAAGGCAGGATTGGACGTGGCACTTGGTGCCATGGTCTAGCCTTGAGCTCTGTGGTAAAGGGTTGGACTTGATGATCTGTGAGGTCTCTTCCAACCTTGGTGATACTGTGATACTGTGAAAAGGGTACAGCTGGCATTCATACAGAGGCACCATGAAATCCAAAGGGCATCATTTAAGGGTTGGACCAAGCCATTTATATGGGGGGAACTCTTCAGCAGAATCTACCTATTTGTGGAGTTTAAAGAGTTTGGCTCACTTATTTACTTTGGATTTTTGTGTTCACTTTCATCCCCTTTTGTACTTCCTTGGACAAAATCCAAACAGGCAAAGTAACTACAGAAAAGCTGTTCTCACCACAGGGAAATAATGTATTATGCTAATTCCAATTAAAGGAAATTTCTTAAACTGCAAATATAGCCTTCAAGAGAGAAATGAAAAGTGTGGAAATTAACATTCTTGCCAGCTTTCCAGCTCAATTCTGCATACTCAGGGGGTTTGGGTCAGGCTCAGATAAGCATCCAAAATTTGGGGATGTTTATCCAAACCTTATTTCTGAACCTTCTAAGTTCACTCCTGACTAATCATAATGGAGTTAGTGGTAGCAGGATATGAATGTACAACATTTAGCTTAGAAATTGGCAGCTCCTCATCATTTCACAGCTAGGAGCCTTTGACCAAATATCAACTTTGTTAACCAAAACAAAATAAAATAATGCCTTGACTTGGTCTCTAGCCATACCACCTTGTGCTTAGAGCTCTGGAAGACCTTTCAAGCAGGGCTGGGCCAAGGCAAGCTTTGGCTGGAGGACCTCCTGGGAAAATATTGATGTTACTGGAAGCATCCCTTGTGATTCAGGAGGTGACACTTTCCCCAGGTTGGTGTCGAGCTTGTGTGATTGCTCTGTGGGCAAAGGTGTTCTTTCAGGTTTGGGAAATCTCAGAGGGCTGGTGGGTCATTTCCTAAAGGCTCAGATGTTAATTCCACATTCACCTGAAGTGCTAATGCAATAACCATGTTACGCGGCCAACACATTCCCAGCTAGAAGTGGTTCTCCTTACTCCACTGGCTCTCACTTGCTGTTTGCCTGGTTAGTCATGAAGGATGTGACCTCCTCATAGAGTTTCATGGTCAAAGTGGCTAGAATATTTTTTTTTCCTATTGAGTAGAAGGTGGCTGAGTGTAATGAAATAGCTGCTGAAGAGAAGCAGGATTTTTTCCCCCATTCATCGCTGCTTTTGTCATCCCACCCTTTCCCTCAAACACAGAAGAAGGGAGCTTCACCTTGGTGCCCTGCTGTAGACAACTCCCAGCTTACTGTATGCTTTACCACAGTCTAGCAAGCCACAGTATCAGTTAAGGAGATGCCATAGATCAGTCCTACAATGGTATCACCCTTCAGAATGCCAGCTGCTCACCTATCTTTCTACCCTATACATTTTATTTTAGTCAAGGGGTGTCACTCTAGGCAGCTGTATCTGATTTTTATTCTGGCATTGAAATTCATGCCAGGAATAAATCCATCCAAGTGCAAATTCTTCCCAAGTAAAAGAGCACTGAAGTGTTCAGTGAAGCTATACCAGGAATGAATTTGACCACATGAACTTGGATAGCAGGCACATACTCTATCACCTAAAATCCCTTCAGATTTGCTTAGACTTACCTCTGAATTACAGATATTAAATCTGCAGGATTGTAATAGAATACATCCCATTGAAACTTCTCTTTCAAAGGAAGAAAAAAACCCTCTGACAGTAGAGAGTGAAAACAGACATCATAAAAAGACATATATTTGAATATAGTCTTTATGGCTACAGAAAATCTTAGGATTTTTAAAAGTTCAATGACTCCTCAGTCGAGATATTTTGTAAAACACACTTTATAGAGCATCACTTCCATTCTTGCCATTCTCTTTGTATCTTCCCTCTGAAACCAGCAGAAATAACTGCTTACTTTCTACTAGACCAATCTCACAGATGTACAACTGCAGAATCATAGAATCAACCAGGTTAGAAGAGACCTCAAAGATCATCCAGTCCAACCTAGCACCCAGCCCTAGCCAATCAACCAGACCATGGCACTAAGTGCCTCATCCAGGCTTTTCTCTAACACCTCCAGGGATGGTGACTCCACCACCTCCCTGAGCAGCCCATTCCAATGCCAATCACTCTCTCTGCCAACAACGTCCCCCTAACATCTAGCCTAGACCTCCCCTGGCACAGCTTGAGACTGTGTCCCCTGGTTCTGTTCCTGGGTGCCTGGCAGAAGAGACCAACCCCACCTGGCTACAACATCTCTTCAGGTAGTTGTAGACAGCAATGAGCTCTGTCCTGAGCCTCCTCTTCTCCAGGCTGCACACCCCCAGCTCCCTCAACCTCTCCTCACAGGGCTGTGCTCCAGGCCCCTCACCAGCTTCATTGCCCTTCTCTGGACAAGTTTCAGTACCTCAACATCTTTCTTGAACTGAGGAGCCCAGAACTGGACACAGCACTCAAGTTGTGGCCTGACCAGTGCTGAGTACAGGGGAAGAATAACCTCCCTTGTCCTACTGGCCACACTGTTTGTGATCCAGGCCAGGATGGCATTGGCTTTCCTGGCCACCTGGGCACACTGCTGGCTCATCTTCAGCTACTGTCTACCAGTAGCCCCAACTGCCTTTCTTCCTGGCTGCTCTCAGCCACTCTGTCTCCAGCCTGTAGTGCTGCTTGGGGTTGTCACTGCCTGAGACGTTCAGTAATTACTGTTATCAGCGTTATTGCAAGGTCTGTAATGGTGCAACCAGAGATGCATAGAGAAAACAGAGAGAAAATCTGAATTCCCTGATGCTCACAAAAGTAGTTTTTGGGAGTCATAGTTGCAGCTGGTTTTCATCCTGGCTTGTGTCCCGCAGGAGCAGGGAGGTGATTGTCCCCTTGTATTCAGCTTTGGTGAGGTCACACCCTGCAACACACCCTGACTATCATGTTCAGTTTTGGGCACTGCAACACGAGAGAGATGTGGAGGTGCTGGAGCAGGTCCAGAGGAGGGCAACAAAGCTGGGGAAGGGCCTAGAGAATAAATCTTATGAGGAGCAACTGAGGGAGCTGGGGACGGTTACTGTGAGGAAGAAGAGGTTGAGCGGAGACGTCATTGCTGTCTGCAACTACCTGAAGGGGCATTGTGGAGAGGCTGCTGCTGGGCTCTACTCACATGAAGTTGGAGACAGAACCAGGGGGAATGGCCTCAAGCTGAGGCTGGGGAGGTTTAGATTGGATGTTGGGAAAAAGTATTTCACTGAGAGAATGGTTAGGGACTGGAACGAGCTGCCCAGGTTGGTGGTGGAGTCACCCACCCTGGATGTGTTTAAGGGTGGTTTGGATGTGGTGCTTAGGGCTATGGTTTAAGGTGAATCTTGCAGAGTAGGGTTCTAGGTTGGACTTGGTGATCCTGAGGGGCTTGTCCAACCTGGGTGTTTCTGTGATTCTGTCCTTTGGAGTTTAGAAGCAGCAAAACTGGCAGAAAACTTGTTCCACAAGGTTGTGAAGATGTGATGGGCTTCTGTAATTTCAGGGAGAAAAAGCAGAGAACTATGTAAGATAGGAGCATTCCTAACTGCAAGAGGAACAAATGCTTTCCATCCCAAAACACCTCGTGCCAGCAGTGTTTCAGCAGCTTCTATTTAGATATTAAACTGTAGACATTTTTTATGGTGGTTTCTGCCTTGGGCTCTGATCAGCAATGTAGAAGCAAGCAAGCAGGAGAGTTTTGTTGCTTATCCTTCCTTCTTGTTTCCCTTCACTCTAAGTTCTTGAAAGGTCATAAACTAGAGAAATAAAAAAAGAACCAAGCCACTGAAGTTTTGTTAACTTTACCTTCTGAACATTAAGCAATGCTTCAAATTTCTTACGGTACATAAAATGTTTTGCTTTGCTGTATCATGTGTACAGAACTTCAAAAAGTAAATGAGACAGCTCAGAAAATGTAATGGATGTGTAATAACAGCTCCTTAGATCTCTTGTTTTCAGCATAGCATCTTTTTGTTCCTAAAGGTGCTTTTAACATGATCTCTAAAGCTCTTTATGAAGCCATTTATTTTTTGCACGGTGAGAGGTCTTATTTAGTAATTAGCCCATGGTTTGTATCTCACTACAGCGTGAGTCTGAGCCCCCCCTGAAATGTTGTTTAGTCTTCATCAACCCTTTTTGTGTTACTTCCCAAAGGCACTCACCCTAATAACTTCCATTTCACGGATGCAGTGCATCCCAGCCTCCTTCAGCACCTTCTGCAAAAGCATTTTGCAATCGTTGCATTGGAACAGAGTTCAGGTCTTTTTCTTGGTCGTTTTCAACTTAAAGAAGTTTTCCTGTTTGCCTTAAATTCATTCATCACACGAATTTCAGCTGATGGGTTTTAACCACTTTTGCTCCACATCCTGTTCCTGCAAGCCACAGTGGGGCTGCGTAAGGGCTGTCAGCAGGAATGCAGCATGCCAGCAGCTGACACAGTGGCATAGACCCCATCTAGTTGGAGCTTTAGGCAGAGCTGAATTGCTAAATCATGATTTAGGTGAGACTCTACCTGCAGGACTGTGTCCAGCCCTCAGGTCTTCAGCATAAGAAAGGCTTGGTTCTTTTTTTATTTCTCTAGTTTATGACCTTTCAAGAACTTAGAGTTGACCTGTTGGAGCAGGTCCAGAGGAGGCCACAAAAATTATCAGAGAGTGAAGCACCTCTGCTGTGAGGACAGGCTGAGAGAGTTGTTCAGCCTGGAGAAGAGTCCAGGAAGACCTTATTGTGGTCTTTCAGTACTTGAGAGCCGCCTATAATATGGGAACAATCTTTTTATCAGGGCCTCACAGATTATCAAGTCCAACCCTTTACCACAGAGCTCAAGGCTAGACCATGGCACCAAGTGCCATGTCCAACCTTGCTTTGAACAGCTCCAGGGACGGCGACTCCACCACCTCCCCGGGCAGCCCATTCCAGTGCCCAATGACTCTCTCAGTGAAGAACTTTCTCCTCACCTCGAGCCTAAATCTCCCCTGGAGTAGCTTGAGGCCTCTCCTTGCTATGACAGTGATGAAACATTGGCCCAGGTTGTCCAGAGAGGTGGTAGATGCCCCATCCCTGAAAACATCCCATGTTAGGATGAACAGGGCTCTGAGCAACCTGCTCTAGCTGAAGACTTCCCTGCTCTCCACAGGAAGTTCATAGAATCATAAAGAACTTATAATCACCAAGAAGCTGATTTTTTTTTACTTCTTTCCTTTGACTGCCACAAACAGAAACTCCAATCTACCTGCTGTTGTCTGTGGCTTCTCATGGATAAATAAGGGAAATCTGCTTGGTCTCTGCCACTTAAAAAGCTCTGAGTGCTTTATCATGGTTTATCTGTAGCATAAATTATAGAATTACAGAATCAACCAGGTTGGAAAAGACCTCCAAGCTCATCCAGTCCAACCTAGCACCCAGCCCTAGCCAATCAACCAGACCATGGCACTAAGTGCCTCATCCAGGCTTTGCTTGAACACCTCCAGGGACGGTGACTCCACCACCTCCCTGGGCAGCCCATTCCAATGGCAATCACTCTCTTAAGTTGGACTAGATGACCTTTAGATGTCTCTTCCAATCCAACCCATTCTATTATTCTATGATTCTGTGATTTAGTCTGTCTCTAAATTGTGTCCAGGCACAATTTGTTCTGATGGAAACTGGTGTGAGCTCAGTGGCAATGGTGGCTTCAGTGGCCCTAATTCACTGTCATTGCATGTATGCAATCCAACAAAGCTATCGGGATTTCCCTAACACACTTGCCAGCAGTGGCAATGGCAGAGCTTTCCTCTAGTACACCAGGCAGGTCACTGTTAATCAGTCACCATCATGCTTTTTGTGCCAGCTACTCTGCTCATTCTGCTGCTGTGTGCAAGGAAGGGCACCAAGGCTGGAGAGGAGCCTGAAGCACAGCCCTGTGAGAAGAGGCTGAGGGGTCTGGGGATGTGCAGCTTGGAGAAGAGGAGACTCAGGGAGAACCTTGTTGATCTCTATGACTACCTGAAGGGAGGTTGTAGTCAGGAGGGGGTTGGTCTCTTCTCTCAGGCAACCAATGACAGAACAAGAGGACACAGTCTCAAGCTGTGCCAGGGCAGGATTAGGCTGGATGTTAGGAAGAAGTTCTTCACAGCAACAGTGATTGGCATTGGAATAGGTTGCCTGGGGAGGTGGTGGAGTCACCATCCCTGGAGGTGTTTAAAAGGAGACTGGGTGAGGCACTTAGTGCCATGGTTTAGCCAGTTAGAATGTGCTAGGTGATAAGTTGGACTCAGGGATCTCAAAGGTGTTTTCCAACCTTGCTAATTCTGTGATTCTGTGAAGTTCTTCAGGTGTCAGCACAGGTCCTGAAAACCTCCAGGGGTGAAAAGAACAAATGTTACAATTCAGTGTGAAGTTTTGCCCACCCAATATCTTCATAAGCCAATATAGAAGGAAGGTGTGAGGAATGGTGGGTGAGGATTACCTGGCTGTGTCGCCTGCTCTCAGTCCCATGGGGTGGCAAAGCCTCACTGGACAGTTGTGGGGTGGCTGCAGACCCAGCAGTGTCGTGGCATTAGTGAAGGAGGTCTATGAACTTCATCCTTATGTATTAATGACCCTGGATATCTCATGGCAGCCCTTTGGACCAAAAACTCTGTAGGACATGACGAGGTGTGTGCCCATTGAAATAGTGTGCAGGGGTCAAAGGAGGTGGTTTTGGCAATCTGGAAGCACTGGTGAGCTTGAAGCAAAGTAAGGGGAAGAACTTGATAAATAAGAGGATGTGGAACTGAATCACTGCATAGAGATGAATCAAAATTATAAAATCAATAGCTATTGATCTGCATATATCACAGAAATAACTGTGCCTGAAGAGGTGCCCAGACTGAACATGGCTGATTATACAGCAGTCACTTGAAATAACTTGAGATCTGAAGAGCTATTGCACTGTAGTTGTTCAGTGCTGCAGCTGAAGCTGATAATGTCTTAGTTGAGGTTGCTTTTAAATAGTTTTCTTCTTGAAGTTCTTGGTAACAAGTACATTTAATCAACAAATCCAAGCTGAAGAACAGATTTTTGGCTTGCAAAGTGCTCTTGAGCCATTCAAAGCTGGAGTCCAAACACTACAAATTCTTCTAAAAATATACACCTTTCATTTTAACCTCCATTCCCTTTTGCTACTGGCCTTGCTCACACAAGCCAAGGCACTGAACTTCAGCTGTGCCTGCTGGCCACTTGGCTACTGATAGGAGGTTGCAATGAATCACCTGAAATGACTTCATCTGTGGTCACCACACCTTTTGTGTGACTGGGTGGAAATCAGGACAACAAACTATTTGTTATGTCCTATCTGTATCTGTCCCAGTTACATCTTATTCTTTTTATGCCACTTGAACTAGTGGAGCTATACAAAAAGGATCAAGGATTTGGGGCTCCCCAGTTTAAGAGAGACAGGGACCTGCTGGAAAGAGTCCAGCAGAGAGCCACAAGGATGATTTGGGGGCTTGAGCATCTCCCCTACAAAGAGAGACTGAGAGACCTATAGGGCTGTTTAGTCTGGAGAAGAGAGGACTTAGAGAAGATCTGATCAGTGTCCATAAATACCTAAGGGGTGGGTGTTAAGTGGATGGAGCAAACCTATTTTGGGTGGTGAGCAGCAATAAGACAAGGAGCAACTGCTACAAACTGGGGCATAGGAGGTTTCACTTCAACATGAGGACAAACTTCTTTACAGTGAAGGTGACAAAGTCCTGGAATAGGCTGATCAGCCAGGTTGGAAGAGACCTCCAAGCTCATCCAGTCCAACCTAGCACCCAGCCCTGGCCAATCAACCAGACCATGGCACTAAGTGCCTTATCCAGGCTTTTCTTGAACACCTCCAGGGATGGCAACTCCACCACCTCCCTGGGCAGCCCATTCCAATGCAAATCACTCTCTCTGTCAAGAACTTCCTCCTAACATCCAGCCTAGACCTCTCCTGGCACAACTTGAGACTGTGTCCCCTTGTTCTGTTGCTGCTTGCCTGACAAAAGAGACCAACCCTACCTGGCTATAGCCAGGTGGTGGAGTCACCATCCCTGGAGGTGTTCAGGAAAAGCATGGATGAGGCACTTAGTGCCATGGTGTGGTTGATTGGCTAGGGCTGGGTGCTAGGTTGGACTGGCTGATCTTGGAGGTCTCTTCCAACCTGGCTGATTCTATGATAATATGATTCTATGATTCTATCATTGCTTTCTTGAAGAGTATCATGATGTTCTTTGTCCCCACATTTTGCCTGCAAAACTCCAGGTAAATCCAAGCCTGGCAGACATGTCAAAAGGCTTCGATCAGTTACTTGTCAAACATGGGCAAGTGCAATCAAAAACCATTGCAGAATTGCTTCCCATCTTTATTCATGGATTGATAATGTTCATTTTCCTTTGCTGGAATAGATTTGCCAAGTAGATTCCAGAGCATATAAATGATATTTTGGAATGAAACCCTCACATTTTATAAATCATTCAAAGCAATTCTCTTTCTTCTTTCTGTGGAAGTATTTCCTGGTCCACACCAACCTCAATCTAAACCCTACTGTTTTCCCTGTGAGAAAAAAAATATGAATTAACTTAGAAAATTAAATAATCAAGTAATTCTGAGATGCTAATGAGCACTCACAACTCCCACTTTCATCTTTTTTAGCACTGCTAAGTATACCACAAGCTCTAGGGATAATTGTGGTCATCCATATTGTGACATATATTTACAGTTTATTACCCAAGCTGATAGATTTCCTTTGTGCAATAAATGATAGGTTTTGAGCATCTGTTTGCAGTGCCTGGCAAGAGAACTTCTGTCTTCAGTTTACTTCTGAAAATGTCCCAAATATTGCAGTGAAATGCACAATTATCTGGCATATCCTGTGATTCCTGCAGGCTCCCCCAGGCTTTGGACTGATCCAGACCTTGTCCAGGGCTGCAGCCCTGATGCCAAGTGCCAGCACCACGCCCCAGCCCCCTGGTCCTGGAGCTGAAGGCAGTTCTAGGACTGGTTTTGTCTGAAGTGATGGGACACATCAGGTCTGGGCTGAGTGTACTGTTTCATCCCAGGACTACATAGTAATTTCAGGTGGAAATCGCACTCTGTTCAAGCAAAGCCTGGATGAGGCATTTAGTGCCATGGTCTGGTTGATTGGATAGGATGGGTGCTAGGTTGGTCTGGATGAGCTTGGAGGTCTCTTCCAACCTGGTTGATTCTATGACTCTATAATTTGTGCTACAGATGAGCCATGACAAAGCACTCAGAGCTGTTTTAAGTGGCCAAGACCAAGAAGACCTCTCTTATTTATCCATGAGAATCCAGAAACACCAGCAAGTAGATTGGAGTTTCTGTTTGTGGTAGTCAAAGGAAAGAAGTAAAAAAACGGCATCTTGGTGACCATAAGTTATAGGAAAGTATTGCACAAGGTTCCTTCCCATCCCAGAACTGATTTTCTCCACAAGCAAATCTCTATATTCCATCTGTGAAAACAAAATTATTGTCTTCCCATCCAGCATATCTTGTTTTATCCTCTCCTTGCAAACTGTAAGCTTTTAAGGGCATACACCTGTTTATTATTTTTCTACCTCCAAAGGGTCCCGATTTCAACTGGGGCCTCTAGGTGCTGCTGTAATACTAATAATGCTAATACTCCTCATTCTACTAGTGCCAAACTCAGCCCAACATCTTAGACTTAAATAAGTTACATAGAAACGTGGTTATAAAACAGTCTCCATCCTCCTTCAAATTTTGTAAGTCATTTTTCATCTGCAAAATTTGGCTCGTGGATTGATAAGGGACTTGGGGGTGCTGGACATGAGCAGACAGTGCATGCTGGCAGCCCAGAAGTCAAATCATATCCTGGGCTGCATCAAAAGAAGTGTGGCCAGCAGATCCAGAGAGGGGATTCTGCCAGTTTATTCTGCTCTGACAAGACCTCACCTGGAGTATTGCATCCAGCTTTGGAGCCATCATTATAGGAAGGACATGGACCTGATGGAGAGGGTAAAGAGGAGGACCGAGAAAATGATCAGAGGGATGGAGCACCTCTGCTATGAGACTGAGGGAGCTGGGGGTGTTCAGTCTGGAGGAGGACCAAGGAAATGATCAGAGGGATGGAGCACCTCTGCTATGAGGACAGGCTGAGGGAGCTGGGGGTGTTCAGTCTGGAGAGGAGAAGGCTTTGGGAAGACCTAAGAGCAGCCTGCCAGTAACTGAAGGGGTCTACAGGAAGGATGGAGGGAAGCTGTTACAAAGGTCTGCAGTGACAGGATGAGGGGTAATGGGTTCAAGCTTGAGAAGAGCAAATTTAGATTGGATGTTAGCAACAAGTTCTTTACTATGAGGGTGGTGGAGCACTGGAACAGGTTATCAAGGGAGGTGGTTGAGGTCCCTTCCCTGGAGCCATTCAAGGTGAAGCTTAGAATCACAGCATCAGTCAGGGTTGGAAGGGACCACCACAAGGATCATCTAGTTCCAACCCCCCTGACATGGGCAGGGACACCCTGCCCTAGATCAGGCTGGCCACAGCCTCATCCAGCTTGGCCTTAAACACCTCCAGGGATGGGGACCTGGGTGACCTGGGCTATTGGGGATGTCCTTGCTGACTGCGGGGAGGCAGGACTAGATGACCTCTAGAGGTCACTTCCAGTCCAGATCATTCTCTGATTCTATGATCTTGGGAGTGCTTTCTCTCTAAATATCACACCAAATCTGCAGCATGACTTGTAGATAAAAAAAGCCACTGGAAAAAGAACGCCTGAAGCTGTACCCTTACCTCCCTCCTCCTTCACACGCACACATGCCCAGCTACCTTTTTTTTTTTGTTCCTTTTTCCCCTCTTTGTTTTATCAGTATGGTGCTAGATTACCAAGTTAGAAATTTCTTCAGCAAATAAGGGATGCATGCCAGAACACAAGTGCCCCGAGGGAGCAGAGTCTTAGGGGAAAAAAAAGCCCTTAATTTCCAAGTTTATAGGTAGCAGCACTTTCTTGACATTGGAAAATGTTCAAGTCCTTTATGAAAGAAATGTGCCAGAAGGATACGCTGATGTTCACAGCTATTTCATTAACAACCCATTGTGATCAATGGGTTATAGGACAGGTTTATTTTGACACCTGTATCAGATATATTCTGCCCTCCCCTAGAGAATTTCCCGGTGAGTAAAACCTCCTTGTTGAGCAAAATCTTGTTTAGCGCAAACCAGGTAGCTCTAGGAGTAAGATACTTTCAAATTTAATCAGTCACCTTTACCCATGTGTGACTAATTTATGTGGAGCAGCACTTCAAATGCAAGGCCAGACTGGCTGCTGGGCACGCACAGGGCTAGTTAAGCATTTACTGGTCAAGACCCTGGTTTGCACACCCGGGATGGGTGCACAAGAATAGCTCTGCCTGATGATGGTGGGGAACCTGACCCACTCACAGGGCACCTGTGGTCCAAATACTTTAGCAGCTCCACACCAGGGAGCTTGCCCAAGCACAGGATAAAGATCAGCCTTGCTTGTTCCTCCATGGGCTGAATAAATTAGCATGCCTGAATTTCACTCCTCAGACTTATCTTCCGAGCATGTCTCAAACTGTTGATGGGGATTTTAACTTATTTATAGTTTCATAACAAGCCTGTAACAAAGAATTCCACTTCTCCTGCCCGCATGCAAATAATACCTAACACCACTCTCAGGGCTTGGCAGGGCAGCGACGTTTCTGAGCCTGCCTTTAGGTATCTCTCCGCTCCTAGGCCTCTGCCTTGCAATAGAAGGAGGATTAATCGTGGCTATTAGAGCCTTTGCTTTCTTCTGCAAGCTTCTCTTCGCAGAGATGATGAGTTAATCCAGCTGGAACAATGTTTGTTCATCAAGTTTGGTGGTTGATCTGAAAATCAAAATGCAGTAATTTTGTATGCCAGCTGACTTAATGCCTGTTTAGCTCAGGTTTTAGACAACTGGGGTCGATGATCACAGTGGGTTTAACATGAAACATAGGTGGGATGAAACAGCAAGGAGGTTTTTCTTCCCCGCTGCAGAATCTCGATCCTGTTGGCTGCCTGCAGGTGTGTTTCTGTGTGTAGGATGTGGATCTGCATCTTCTGAACCTCCCCTAGAACCATCCACACGTGTACATTTCAAATAGCGAACGCAAACTTGAAAATTTTAAAATGAGTGTTTGACTTTTTATTGGGTGATAAATTGCTTCTTACTCTTATAAAGTCTGCAGGTGTTTATGTCCACTCTTGCACGCCTAGTTAAAACTTTGGCTACAATAGGAATGCTTTGAAAATAGCCAGTCGCTCCTAAAATTGATTATTAAAAGAGAATTACCTCTTATGCCTTACATTAATCTTTGTAGTGTAAAGTTCTGTTGCTTAACCCTTCCAATCCCTTTTGCTCTGACATTTTCCCTGCTTTGGTATTTTTTTTCACCCTTTTGGTTTGCAAATTCTGTTATCAAAACCTAGATTGTTCCAAGCTCCAAGCCCCAAGTCATAGAATCATAGAATCAAAAAGGTTGGAAGAGCCCTTCAAGATAATCCAGTCCAACCTAGCACCCAGCCCTAGCCAGTCAACCAGACCATGGCACTAAGTGCCTCATTCAGGCTTTTCTTGAACACCTCCAGGGATGGCAATTCCACCACCCTGGGCAGCCCATTCCAATGCCAATCACTCTCTCTGGCAAGAACCTCCTCCCAACATCCTGCCTAGACCTCCCCTGGCACAACTTGAGACTGTGTCCCCTTGTTCTGTTGCTGCTTGCCTGACAGAAGAGACCAACCCCACCTGGTTACAGCCTCCTAGTGCCACATTTGCCCATTGAATGGGCTGCCCAGGGAAGTGGTGGAGTCACCATCCCTGGAGGTGTTTAAGAGGAGTCTGGATGAGGCACTTAGTGCCATGGTTTAGTTAATTAGAAAGGTTAGGTGGTAGGTTGGACTCAATGATCTCAAAGGTCTTTTCCAACCTGGTTAATTCTATGATTCTGTGATACCCTTCTGGTGCCTCTCTTTCCGATGCCACAAAGGGTCCTGGGGTTGGAAAAGGTCTTCCAAAGTGGATCCTCAGACTATCTGGTAAATGAGAAGGCTTGAATATTGAAAATTTGGAAGTAGTAAAGAGTTAATGGCTCTCTACCAAATTCTCATGAAGTTATATATAAAGGAAGTCTGCAAAAGCTTTCTACCTCCTGGGTTCTGTGCCTTCTCAGGGGAGTGCTCTTTAGAGTTCTTCTACTTCTAGAGCAGCTTCTGCAAAGAGTTGTGTTTCCTAGCAGAAAAGCAGTGACTACATCAGGTGGGAGCTCTGACCAACCTGCCTATACCTGTCTGTGGGGTCTTGCTGCTCCATCTGTGGATGAGCAAATTGCGGGAAGCAGGAGTGGGCACTAAACTGAGAGAGATTTATTTAGCCGTATTTTGGCAAGGATGAGCAAGACAGTGCTAGAGAAAAAGCACAAATCAGACTTTTTTCTGGGTCATGCTGGTAGGCTTTAGAGGATAAGCTCAAAGTATTTGACTCCTTGGGTGCTTCCAGGCTGCCCAGCACATGGTTGGGTTATGCAGAATAAGGGCATCGATGATGGAATTTCCCAGATTCCCCAGAATTTTGGCTCTCTTTCAAGCCATGAGAAAGGTGAAGCACAGGAAAACACACAGCTTCTGGGTGGACAGGAGGCCAGCACCCACATCAATCAGCCACTGCCTTAAATTGCCCTGTCTCTAGTAGGTGCTAAAACGAGCTGGCTAATGTGGGTTTTTCCTCTGGCTTTTATCTTAGCACACGCTCGTGCCAAGCTCACCCAATGGGACTGTCTCGCCCTGTGAGTGCAGTAACCCTGAGTGTGAGAAGGGCCCAGGCTGGGTTTGGAGGCTTCCAGAGTCTTCTGTAATGGAAGTAATGAACACTAGGAAGGAAAGCAGCAACTGTTCTTAGCATCCAGTGCCAGAGCATGCACCTTGGCAGGGAAACCTGGGGGAAGATTTGGAGGAGGAAAATGAGGAGACTTCTCCCAGTGGAGCTCTCTTTTTGCTGCCTGTACGAGGAGCCGAGAGCAGGCAAACAGCACGGTGTCTCCTGGCATCATGTTTCGGGGTTGGCTGTGAGGGCATGGTGTGCTTCCAATAAGGCATAATAACATCTCTTCCTGCTGTGAAAAAGGGCAGTTTCTTCAGGATTTCCAAGCCTTCCTTCCTCCCCAAAGCAGGAGCAGATTCTCCCAGGCAGCTGTATTCTAACCACTGAGCCATTTTCACATCTTCCTTATTGATGGAGAAGGGGTACTGCTGTGATTTCCCTTTTCCTGGTAGTAATGCCTGAGATGCAAAAAGATTTGAGCTCAAACTCTGGCAGCACAGCTCACTGACTGCCAGAAAGCTCCTTTCCACTAGGCAGCCTCTGCTTGGGAAGTTTTCTTTCACCAGTTGTCATGACATCACTCATGTCTGCAGGGAGACCCTCACCAGTGGGATGCAATGTAACCATTGGCACACATGTGGCAGTGCCTGGTGCTTGGCAGGCCAGTGGTTTACGTGCATGAGAACCAGTCAGGACATGAGCTCATGGAGTCTGCTGGGACTCTGCTCGCACCAGGGTAATGGGAGATGAGAATGTGGGGCTGGGCTGCCGAGCTGAGATTGGGGTAAGAAGGAACATGTTATTTTAGAGCATGGATTTTAAGAGGAGAGAAAAAGTGGAGTCTTTCTGATCAGTGCTTGGGTAGTCACTTGGCTTCTGCCAGTAGCGGCACTGCGGTGTAAGTGGGCAGCAGCAGGATTGAGTGCACAAGGGCTGCTTCACCCACATCTGAACCCTACCAGCACCGGGCACCACGTGCATGCATCTGCCATGCATCTGCTGCAGGTGGGTGCCATGCATTCACCATACGTATTTATTCATGCCAGCAATAAAGCACCGTGTGTGTGGGGTGCGTGTGTGTGTCTCAGAGCAGCCCGAGAGCGGACTCAAACATGTGCTGTCTCTGCGCACAGCTGGGGGCCGCATGTCCTCTGCAGTTCCCCGAGCACGGCCCTGTCCCCACAGGAGTCACACAGGTCCTTCACAGTTTTTATCACCTGCACATGCACCACTCCAGTATTTTTTTTGCAAGGCTATGGGCTCGTTTATTTTCTTTCCCCCAAGGCAACTGGTATTTCAGCAGGGGGGGGCACGTGTGTCTTTTCTGCACATGCTCTTCATTTTGGACTGGTAAATGCCCCTCTCTGCCTAGCTGTGGAGGCAGGACAGCCCAGTGGGTGTCTCTATCACAGCTGGAAGTTTTGGGCTTTTGCAGAAAGGGGATCCCCCCCCCCCCGTCTAGGGGTGAGCCCTGGAGGTCCTCAAAGCCCTTTGCTGCCCTGGGGAAGGGGGTGCTGCTGATTCCCTCATGTCCTGCAGACGGGTTGGGGGGGGGGGGGGGGGGGGAGGAAACTCACCCTCCAGCAGTGCTGGCAAAGCCAGCCTGACCCGAGCAAATGAAAATAATCAAAAGTAATTAGAAGCGTGCTGGACTGCTCCTCAGAGATCTGTGTGAGAGAATAAACATGCCGGAGCCCTCCGAGCCACTGCAAAGGCCCATGTCTGAGCTGTTAGGTGCCCTGACCTTGTCCACATAAAGACGTGATTTATGAAGTGCAGGGCACAGCAGCAGGGCTTCTGTCTTCTCCAGAAGAACCAAATTACTGAGGTGGAGATTAACATGCTTTCAGTTGGGCCCATTTCCAGACCAAGGGAAATTTTTTATTTACATTTTTTTTTACCTTTAATTTCCTCCTCCTCACCCTCGCTCGAAAACTGCCTTTTGGCCAGGAGGGAAGAACCCAGCAGCATGTGGAGGGCAAGAGGGGCAGCCGGGACAGGGTAGCGGCACGGGGTGGGGCCACAGCAGCACTGTGATGCCCACCACCACCGCTCCTGCACATGAGATCCAGCTCTTCCTCCTGAAATAAGCAGCAACACTTGTGTTTTCGTTTGATCCTGGGGTGGTTTTTTTTTCGTTTTGGCTCTTTTTTTTCACTTGATATCTGCCACACCAGGGTGTGAGGAATTCAAGTGCAGAGACTGCGTCGCCTTTCGTGCTCGTCGTTGCCTTCCCGGGTCTGTTCCACAGTATTTGGAGACGTTGGAGGGCTGTTGTTTTTCTGTGTGTTTGTTTTGCCTTGCTTTTCCTTTCTCCCTCCTGCCTTGATAACACTCGCCCAGTGTTTTAAACGCTCACCGCAGTGTTAGTCAGGATGCTCAGTGCTGCGTTTAGTCACCTTGAGAAACATAACATCAAACCCCACTTAAAAACGTGGTTATGAAGTGGCTTGCTCTATAAACCTAAGGCTAATATTAAGCCTAATGTGAACGTTTTTGGTATTCTGGAAAAGCGCCGTCGACTTGTCTGATTTTTGCGCCATTGTCCTCGGCAGTGCTTGTCCACAGGAAGCCCATTAAAAGTGGACAGTGCAGTTATTTCATCTGGCTTTGGCTGAGCTGCTTTGCTTTGCTTTAATGATGTGCTGGAATGCACGATGCCCATAGGGTCTCCATTATGAGAACTTTTACTTCTGGGACGACCATGAAGTTAAAGGCTTAAAAGAGGCATCAGTTTACAGCCTGGTGGGAATTACTAGCAGACTCCAGCACTAACTCCTTACTGCCTCCACTAATACAGCGACTTATTTTAAATAAACAATTGCAAAAGGGACCCTGTGGAAATTCTGGGGCCTCTTGAAGCACCTATCAAACTGTCCAAGGGGAGAGGGAAAAGGCAACGGATATGTTTAAAAGATTCTTCCTTGAATGAAGGAAAATGGATGTTTGTGTGTAGATCAGATGTCCCGTTCACGACCAGCGGTGAGGCAAGGCTCAACCCCCTACACCTCCCACGCTGCCCAGCACCTTGCCCTGACACCAACCCCTCCAGCTTGTGTCTTCCTTCCCTTCGTCTTCTTCTTCCTCCTCCTCCTCGTCAAAGCATTACAGAATGGTAAGGGTCGGAAGGGAACTCTGAAGATCATCTAGGCCAACCTTCCTCCTAGAACAAGATCACCTAGAGGAAATCACACAGGAACACATCCAGGCAGGTTTTGAGTGCCTCCAGAGACGGAGACTCCACAACCTCTCTGGGCAGCCTGTTCCAGTGCTCTGCCACCCTCAAAGTGAAAATCTTTTCCCCTTGTCTTTTCGTAGAACTTCCTGTGTTCCAATTTGTGCCCGTTGTCCCTTGTCCTTTCAGTGGACACCACCGAGAAGAGCCTGGCCCCATCCTCCCGACCCCCGCCCTTTAGATACTGATGAGCACTGATAAGACTTTCCGCGCCTCCCTGCCCTGCGCCGGGAATCTCCTCCAGGCTAAGCAGCCCCAGCTCTCTCAGCCCTTCCTTCTCTTTAGCCCGCGCTCCCCTCGGTCCGCCGGGGCTCCGGCCGAACCGCCAGCAGTGGAACATGAAGTGAAATCACCAACCCCGCGACGTTAGCCCCTCGAAACGAGCAGCCCCGCACCGCCCTCTAACCTCCCGCTCCCGGGTTTCATCCCGCGGCGGCGGCTGCTGCTCCGCGCCAGTGTCTCGGCGGCGAGCGCCACCTAGCGGTGGCGGGCAGAGCCCCGGCATAGCCCCGGTGCGTTCCGGCCCCGTTTTGCCGGTACCGGGGAGGCCCTTTTGTTTATCCACCGGCGTTTCCTCCTTTTGTAGCAAAGCCTGGGGAGGGTGCTTGTTGTGTGTGTATGGGGGTGGGGGGTGCTGGAGCTGCTATCGGGGCCTCTGATCAGGGCTATGGGCTGGAGCAATCAGTTTCCCAGATTACTTGTATTTAATACACAATGCATCATAAAACAAATCCCTCATCCTGACAGGAAGAAAATAGAACAGCTCATAGCTCGAGCCGGTCCAATTTATGGCTAAATTAAAAATAAAGGGGAAAAAAAAAAGGGAAAAAAGAAAGGAAGAAGACAGAGAGAGAAAGGGGAAAAAAAAAACCCACAACAACCAACCAACAACCAATAATAAGAAAGAAAGGGAAAAAAAAAAAAAGAATCAAAACCAAAACACCCAAACCCAAACTCCAACAATGGTGGAACGGAGGGAGGGCGGAAATCAATGGCCCGGCAAAACCGGGCGGGCAACGCGGTTCTCAAGCCCGGCTTCTGTGGGAATCTCCCACCGGGTTTTTTGAGGTTATTGACAAAGGGTTGGTTTTTTTTTTCCCATCCTGTCCTACCTACCACCACTGCCTGCGGATTGGGGTGGTTGTTTTTTGGTTGTTTTTATTTTTTTTGTCTCTTCCCCCCTCCCTTTCTCTCTTCCCTCCCCTCCTCGAACAATAGCTATTATCTGAAATAACAGTTCAATGTCACAGATAACCGGCCGCTGAGACGAATTAATCATCATCTCTTGTCACCCGGCTTCTCGCCCTCCCCCTGCCCTCTTTCCCCGACCCTCTCCCCTCCCCCCTCCGGAGAAAGAAAAATCGACTTTTCGTCTGAGAAATTTATCTGCACTTGGGGAAAGGAAAAAAAAAAAAAAGAAAATAAAAAAAAGTGGGTGGCACTTCTGATCGTGCAATAAATACACAGCTCAGCCCTCTTTACTTTCTTCTTTTTCCTGCTCTTCCCCCAATTACACGGATCCTGCCGGAGTTAGCCCGCTCGGTGCCCGGTGCCAAGCTTTGCGGGCTGGTTTTTGGGTGCGAGTCGCGGTGGGGTCGTTGGGGCTGTTCGGTGAAGCCGGGAGAACCCCGGGGGGGCTCCGGCTGTCCCGCGGGCGGGAGCGGGCCCGGTCGGCGAGCAGAGCCCAGCCTCCCGCCGGCTCCATTCATGGGATTCGTTACCAAAGAAATAAAAAACAAATATAAAGAACAGTAGTTAAAAACCCAAAACCCCAAACATTTTGGAAGCACTGGCTAAACGGGGAAACGGTTCCGCGGCACCAAATGGGGTCGCCAGGAAATAAGCTGGGGGAAAAATTATAAAATAAGTTGCATTTCATTTAAAAAAATATTAATAACCACAGTGACGGCGATGACGAGAATAACTGGGATAACGAGCCGGGCGCGCTGGCTCCCGAAGTACCGGGAGGAACCGTCGAGGCAGTCACGGCGCCGCTCTGGTCCCGCTGCGGGGCTGCCGCGACAGCGCTCCCAGAAGTGGGAGGCGAGCGGCCCGGTGGCGGCGGAGGCATTGGACGGTCGGTGTATAAACAGAGGCTGAACAGCGAAGGCCTGAGGGAGGCACGGCACAACATCGCGGCAGCCTCGAATCGGGCTGGGCTGGGAGGATAGTGGGGGGGCGGCTGCCGGTGAGCCCCCGCGGCGGGGCCGCTCCTCCGCGACCCGGCGCTGACCCCGGGCCGCGGGGCCGCTGTCGCTTTAAGCGCGCCGGGAGCGCCGCCGCCACCGCCCGGGATGGGACGGGGGGGCAGCTGGGAAGGAGTGAGGGGGAGATGGGGACGGCCGGCAGCGCGACCGGGGCTGCCCCGCTTTAAAGAGACAGTACCCGAAACGGGAGCGGCGAGGCTGGCAGGACCCGACGGGGTGGGCGGGGAGGGGGGGGGGCGGGCAGGGCAGGGCCGGGCCGGGCGCTGCCCGGGGGGTGCGGCGGGGAAGAAGCGCCGCGGGCAGGCTGCGGGGGTGGGGAGGGGGAGAGCCGCCCGCCCACGCACACTTTTCTCCCATCCCCGGCGGAGAAGTGAAAGAAGTTTGTTTTGTTGAGCGGTGCGCGGTGGCGTTTTGGTGGTTTTTGTTGTTGTTTTGCTATTATTATTTTTTCTACCCCTGGTTGTGTGTTTTGGGGACTCTTTCTCTTTTGTTTTTTTCTTCCTCCTCTCTTCTTCTCCCGGTAACTTTTTTCTTTGCACACACCGCCCCCCACCCCCCAACTCATCCGATAAGACCAGGAGGGGCCGAAAGGGGAAGGTGATGGCGAACTGGCAGAAAGCCGCCGAGCCCCGCCGCCCTTGAGCCCTCTGGGGCCGGCAGCCTCCCCGTTCCCGCCCGGTATCCCGGGCCCCCGACAAATGTTGGAGCGCATCGCGTCCGCTCAGCTCCCTCCGCAGCCCCGGACCCCGACGGCCACGGCCTCTGCCCGTGTTTGACGCCGAGATGTTGCTTCCAGCTGCCTGAAGGATATTTTCCCCTCTTCCCCCCCTCCTCCTTCTCTCCCTGCCCCCGCAGGCTCCCGGCGATACAAGGTAAGAGCAGCGGCGAGCGCGCTCGTGGCCCCGCGGGACGAGGCCGTCCTGCCTCGTCGGTGCCAGCCGCGCCGCCAGGCCCCGAGGCAGACCCTCCTCCGCGCCCCGGGGGGTGGGGGTGAGGCACCCCCGCCTCCCTTCTCGGAGTTTGCATTGAAAGGGCAAATTAAATACACCGCTTCCAAAAAACTCATCAGGGGTGCGGGCGCGTCCGCGGGGGATGGAACGCGCCCTGCTCCCTGGGCCCCTCCGGGAGTTGGGGTGACGGAGGAGGGGGGGGGGGCGAGGGGGTAGAGGGATTTGGTTTGTTTGGGGTTTTTTTTTGTATATGTGTAGGGAAGGCTGTTTGAGGAGAGAGGATGATCCCGCCTGTCCCGAGGCAATGCTCAGTGCAGTCCCGGGCACGCAGTCGCCGCTCCCCCCTCTCCCCGGATAGGCCTGATCCTGGCACCAGGGTGTGGGGGCAGCTGCGGTGCTGCGGGGCCGGGTGCAGTGACCCGGCCACCACCCGCGGTACCTGCGCTGACCCCGGTTGCGGCCGCCGTAGCGCAAAGAGCAGCTTTCCGCGGGACGTGTTTGATGAATGCCGGTGCGCGGCTCGGGCTGCTCGGTGAGCCCTTGGTAGGAAACTTCCGTGGGGTTTTTTCCTGCAGCCGCCGTGCTCCCCGGCCAGCCGGCACCGGCCAGCAGCGCTCCACGGCGGGATGGGGGTGCAAACGCTTCCCATCGGCGAAACAACTTCCTTCTCCCTTTGCTTTTCGGTTGGAGCGTGCGTTTTAAGTTTGTTTTTGGTTTTGTTGTTTGGGGGGTTTATTATTATATTAAACTGGAGTGGTTTGCTGCCGGTGCCAATACGTAGAAGTTAGAAACGTTGCAGTGAGCAAACTGGGATGCTGTGGGAAGTTTGGGACAGGCCGGTGGTAAAGCTTGTAAATGAATAATGCAGTTCAGTCATACGTAATGATTAGCAATTTGTCATAATGTTAGAATAGAATCTCCTCTTTAGCTTGTCCACGAGCAATCCCATTACATTTGTTTATTGTCTACGTAATTGGGGCCATTTATTGGTACGTATTGAATGTTGCCCTGTTTTGCATGAGTGTTTATGTTGTTTTCCACTTGTTTTCTTTAGTTTGGCATTGGGAGTTCTATTATTTGCTTCAATTAAGGGGAGTGATTTAAGTGTTGCACAGAAGGGCTGTTGGGGAAGTGTGATATTAAAACGAGCTGAATAACTCTGCCTACCAGATAAAGTTTGGTTCAGAGCAGCAACCACGAACTGATTGCTGCAAACAATGTAAATGCTGAAACAAAACAGAAACCTCAAATGAAGTGAACACCACCTATTTTAATAATATTTGTTCTGTTCCCTGGCAGAATCATATTTAATTTAAATAGTAATTTTAGATGGAGTCATTGACGAGTGCATAGAAAACAAGGTTTCTCTTAAGTTAACAATGTTTTTTAGCAGTAATTAGAGAGCATCTTGATTACATGTAAATGTCAAGACATTTTCAGTGTATCTATTGCCCTTTTATTACTGTGTCTCTATTCTGACCCTAAAAAAAAAGCTTCTCAAGAAAAGTATGTTTTTGAATAAACATTTTAATATTATTATAATAATTATAATCTGTGTAGTTATCTGGAACCTGTGATTTATCTTTTGATTAGCATGCCCAGACAGCGACAGAAAGATTGACTCTTTCCTGTTCTTCCTTGTAGATCTTGGATGAGTTTTGCAATGTGAAGTTCTGCATAGATGCCAGTCAACCAGATGTAGGAAACTGGCTCAAATATATCAAGTTTGCTGGATGCTACAATCAGCACAACCTTGTTGCATGTCAAATAAGTGATCAGGTATGTGGCATTCACTTTCTGGGCTTACTGGTGGGGTTTTTTTAGGAGCTTTAAGGTGTGATTGGGATGGAAAAAAACCCAGCAGCACTTCACAACAGCTTTTGGCCTGTTTGCTGTTCGTGGCAAAAGATAAGGCGTAGATGTGAAATGCAGAATAGAATCATTTTGGTTGTGGACTGTAGATACTGAGAGTTTCCTATTTCTCCATGTTGTTGTTCAGTGCACAAACAAGAACTTGCATTTTAATTTTAATCCTGTACCTGATAAAAATTTGGACTGCTTTCTTAGGAATGCAAAGCTAACATTTGCTGGTTTTGAGCTAGCAGCATTTTCTGGCTCCCGTTGCAGTGCCCTTGGGTTGCTGCGTTGAACCGTTGAGTTGATGGGAAGCTGTAATGCGAAATTAATGGAAGGGGTGGAAAGGGAAGACACAGAACTGACAGTGCTGCTGCTGCAGTTGCGTGTGTGGGGCTTGGGATTTGAATGCACACGTGCATGAATATTTTTATGCCTTCCCATACGCTTTGCTGGAACTTGCAATACTTGTATGTCGAACTCGGATCTTCAGTGGTTTTCCTTTTTCTTTACATTTATTGTGCTTAAATCCCCTCTTTGTTGGGCTGAAACATTATTTACCCGAGTGTGCTGGTAAAAAGGTTGGGATAGACAGAGGAAGGATGTAGGGAAGCATTTTGTTTTCAATTATGCTGATGAGTTATTAGGTGTTTCTTAAATGAAAGCTCGCTTTAGTCTGCGGATAATACATGTCGTTATGAAATATTTTAGTGGGTGAAGTTAGGTTAAAGCTGTGCTGCTTTCAAAGTAAAATGTCTCTATAAGCAAAGCAACAACTGGTGGTGAATTCTTGTTTCCAGTTTAAACTTTGCTACCTGCAACAGAGGGTTTGATTCATTTAATCAGCGTTTCATTTTTCACCCCTTAATTAACTGCATCAGGTGAACGTTAAAGATTATCTTTAGCTGATTTAATTGCCTTGACAGTATTGAAAGAAGAATCACAACCAGACACAAAGCTTCAATTAGAAATCATTCTTTCTAATCAAATCCCTTATAGGAAATGAATGTGAGACAGCCCTGCTATTTCCACCACAGCTTTATGTATTTTGCTCAGGCAAGGTGGTTGATTAAAGCTGGTTTAAGGACCCTTTTTTTTCCCCCAGAAACCCTGACAGAGGATTTTTTTAACGATTTTTTTTTCCCCCAATGTTCAACTTTTATGATCCAGCCCTGAGCACATTTAATGCAGAATGAGCCAGGCAACTAAGATACAGTTCCTTTTTATTTTATGTATATATAGCAGCTGATTTAACTAAAGAAGACATAAAGATTATTAGTAAATGCAAAATACATTTTCCAAGTTGGAATATGCTTCGCACTGAAAAACATTGAATTCCCTGCATGCAGAGTATTTATGCAGTGATACAAAGAGGAAGCTTAAGTAAATTGAAACAGCAAATTCAAGTATTTTATGTTTAATAAGAGCTGGCATAGATAGGAAAGATTAGAAGTGGAATCACTTGCAGTAGTCAGAGCGACTTACTGTCTTTGCTGTTGGTGATCTGCAACGGCAAACGCCTGCCAGGCTGAAACACCAGCATCTACCTCTGCAGCGCAGCCACGCACCCGAGTTTTGACGTTTTGGGAAGGAAGGTTATGGTGCTTTTAACTTTCTCTTTTTTAGTGTTTACATTTCTGACATTTGGTAATGGTGGCTGTACTGCTGCCAATGATTTCTTTCGTTCGCTGGAGGCTTGTTATTTATTTTGCAGAGTATCGTGCTGTTCATAATTCTATATTTTTATAGCTCGCTGTTGCTGAGATTTGCAAATTAAGAATTGGTTGTCTTTCAAGTGGCTTGTAGTGAGCTGGGCGCTGTCAGCAAGAGATTGTTGTTCACTTGGCCCTCTGGAAACGCTGCACATTTACCCACAAAACTGTACGCGTACTCCAGCGTTTTTATGACCAGAGCCTGAAAAGTTAATGCTAAAAATGTGCTCTCGAAATCTTAAAGTGAAAAAGCCTTTCTAACAGCTCCTCCTTCTGCTTTCTTCTGGCACAAGCTCACCAGAGGTAATATAAAATATAATAGGAAGGCAAACTGGGAAATGGACATTACATGGCCAAACGTGTGCGTGTACGAGGAGTGACAAATGCAAGTCAGGACTGAGCGTGCCTGTATGCCTGGGTATAGGCTGTGTGGGGTTGCCTTTGGGGCATTTGGCCTCTCTAGTGCATAGGAAAAAGGGGATAAAAGTGGAAATGGTTGGGATGGGGGTGACGGAAGGGAAAAGGGAGAAAAAAGGAAGGGAAAATAATATGTGAAGCCCAAGGATGTGCTTGCAGCTAGAGCTGGAGAGTAGCGGTGCTAAAGCCCAGCTGAGACAGAAGACCCCATCTCACTGGAGCTGCAGCCAGTTCTGGGTGCAGGGCTTAGGGAGGCACTCTAGTTCCCCCCAAGTTCCCACTGGAATAAGAAGCACTTCAGCAGCTCTCATCACACAAGGAGCATCCCCACTGCGAGAGATGCTGCTTGCTCCCAAGGCACAGACACTTGATCAGCAGTAATTGTTCACCTCTAATTGCTTCAACTCATCTGTAAAATTCACAAGCAAACATTGTGCTGTACCTGAAGAGGTAAAAGATCCTGCCAGCACTCCTAGCCTCATGCTGCCCACAAGTTTATACTACTAAATTCAAGGTTGACTGACAGACAGGTATGATCCTCAGACTGCTTGAGGCAGGATTTAGCAGAATCTGAGGGCCATGTGTAAGCCAGCGCTCTGCTAAGCTCTGCCTTCTGTATTTAACAAAAAGAGTGAAAGAAAAACATTTTTTGGTTGTTTTCTCTATCAGTTTTTTCAGAGACATACCACCCCACCCCCGGCTCACGGTTCAGCTTAGGTTTCATCACTTAGGATCAGCTTCACAAAAGGCCTGAGCTCTTTCTTATGGCTGTATAAATGAGCTTTGCTAAAGATGAACAGCTCGATAATGGTAGGATGCAGTCAAAACATGCAGGCTGGATGCAACTCCTGTTTCAGTTGATTGGAGGTGGAGTAGGGTTTAAAAGCTGCGTTTTTTGAGGGTTTTTGAGTTTTTTTTTGTTGTTTGTTGTTTGTTTTTCTTTCAATTTCAAACAAGGTTGATCTAGGATTTCTCTTTACTGTCTTCCTGTTATCTCTTGTCATACCCAATCTAACCTCTGTGTGTGTAATTCAAGATGTATATGAATAATAAAATTCCACAAACAGGGCACTCTCATTTTTTCCTTTCCCCAAAGATTGCAGTGTGTGCAGAGTCTTGTCACTGTTACTGCCCTGGAATGTGTTCTTTCAGCTCAGAGTCAGTTGGGATTCAATACCAGTCTCTGCTAACTTGGACGACTCCCCTCTGTTATCATTCAATGTCTGTTAGTTCAACTTTTTAATGACTTCAGAATGATTAGCCCTGTTGGGCTTGTTGGCAGCGCTGTCATCTCAGCTAAAGCATTATTTTAAGATATATATGTTAATGAAAGTGCAGTTGCAAATACAGCAGTGACGTGTCGGGGGCTGTCACATGTTCCAGGCACATTTTCAGGCTGGGATTGGAGTCACCTTCAACCTATAAAAAAGTAGATTTTTGTTTTTCTTTCTTTTTTTCCCCCCTTTTTTTTTCAATTTTAAGACATACAGTTGGAAACAGTCGAAGTTAAACCTCCTGGATATCATTTTGATCTTGCTCATTGCTATGTAGCCATACAGCCACATAAAGCTGTGAAACTGTGCTTGGAGGTCTCTTCCCCACTCAAGAGAGCAGTTCCTGCAGATTCTCTTTGGTTTATCCATGGAAAACTCAAAAGTGGCTCAGGATCAGCGTACTGAGGTTTTGGTTTGCTGCGTGTGCTGAAGTAGCTTTTAGGGGTTGGGGTTTTTTTTGTGCATGCTTTGTTTTATTTCCTTACGCTTGAGTTTATACCGCTGCAACAGGAGAAAAACCAGTAGTATTAGACTCTTAACAACATGCTTGATGTCAGCAATATAAAATTCTGCAAGTGAGCCTGCTGCTGTAGGTTTCACCAGGTCCCATCACATCTCGCACGTTTTACAAACTTGGTTTTAATCTGCAGGCACAGCTTCATGTTTCAGGTTTTACTGCCTCTGCCCCGGCTCTGCAGCCAAGAGCGGAGGGCAGAGCCTCCTCCAGCAGCCCTAGCACCACAGCCACCTGCACACCTTGTGTGTTTAAGGAGTACTTTTGTGACTGCTTTGTCAGAGAGAGAAATGAAGGTTTTGGGCTGTCGTGGGTCGGGAGGGCACATGCACACTGAGCTCATGCGGGGCCCTATTCTGCTGTGATCCTTCGTGTGAGTTATTAGTTTATTGAGCAAAGAAAGCTTAATCCAGCTCCCACTGAAAATCTGTCTCCAGTGGAGTGGGCTTGTGCTGGCATATGGCTGTGTCTACCATAACAGGCTGATGAAACAAGGACCTCATCAGTGGTGATTTTCCACTTAGTCAGAGCTGAGGCTGCGGGTGAAATTCCTGCCTGGGCTTTTATGTCCACTGGTGTTATCTGGAGCTTGATGTGCTCTTGGTGATATCACTGTCAGCGTTGACCTGTCCTGACGTGACCTAAAAGAAGTTGTTTAGAACCAAAATGGCCACTAATTATTGCCATTTCTGCAAAGCAGGAGCTTTTCATTGATGATTCATGTTTAATGGAAGCCGTAAGGCATGCTGTCTCTAAGCAAAAATACCTTTTTGTGATGGGAGCTGTGAAATCATACCCATCTACGTGCCAGACGGAGTACACAGAGGATTATAGATATCCACAGAGCTGGAACGAGGCTGAAACTCACTGAGAACTTTGTGTGGGTCATGAATGAAGGCAGGCTGTTAGAAGACGTCTGCATGGTTTGGTCACCTCAGGTAAATGAGTGGACACACAAAACTCACTGTCTGGTGTGGATGCTCGGTGACCCCTGAACAGATTTCACAGGGCTGGAGCAGCTCAGCTGGATGGGAGAGCTTCTCGCCTGGATCTGGGACTTTCAAAGAGACCAAGTCACCTACAACGGAGGAAATCATGAGTATCCTTGGGGAGGTGTTCTGCAGCTGCCAAGACACTGATGAGGGCACTCGGTAGAGGGACATCCCGCAGCTCCCTCCTTGCTGTGGAGGAGCAGGAGGTATCTCTTACCTCAAAACATGGAAAAAACGAGGATTCTGGTGCCGCTTCAGGAATGTGTCCTTGCTCAAGCCCATTCTGCTTCATCCACTTCAGCAGGTTTGGGGTATTTTTGGAAATGAGAACAGAAAAAGTTCACAGTCCCTGTGCTGAGACACCATGGTGTTCCCCCACCTTTTTGGTGGGGTGAATTGGAGGGTTGTCTCCTCCTCCACATTGGGCTCCCACCTGTGCCCACACCGCTGCTTGCTTGCCAGCACCTGCTGAGTTTCACCTGTGGATTTTTACCGAAGCTTTCTTTGCACTTCACAGAGCGCTGGGGAGGAAGTCCTCTGTGTTAGCCCTTGAAAAAACTTTGCTTCGTTTCCACTTAGCATTTGCATGAGTATGGCAAGAAGAACCCGTCTCAGCTTTCATCACACAGTTCTCCAGCTGCTGAAGTTGTTCATCACAGGATCTAAAACTAAATCTTCACTGTCTGGACTTTTTTGTTTCTTTTTTTCCCCCTTTCCCCCCACCTCTCCTTTCAAATGCTTAGTTACAGTGTGTTGTGAGGTTTTGTGGCTCTTCATCCTGCCCATTTTTCTCTCAGCCATAAATCCCAATGTTGATGGAGCTCCTTGAACATAATGCTTGTTATTAGTTTGGGATATTTCATTTGTTTGGCTTTTCAAGCAAGTTCCATTTTTGCTCCAAGGCAGCACAGAGGTGAATGCCACTTGGCAGCTTGCACACTGCCTCTCTGAGCATTTGCTTTCCTTCTCCAGCACAGGACACGCTCTCCTGTGATGCACCTCAAAGGTGGCTGAGACATGGGGGGCATTGCTTTGTTTGGAGTGGATGTACTTGTGGCATGTGGCAGAGGCCAAGAGCGCGTTGAGTGCTGCATGTTAGTGCAGGAGCTCTGTGGGTTCTGTGGGTCCTGGTGGACTTTACTAGGTTTTCACCTTTGGGGTCTTTGTTCCTTATCAAGATGCCATGCAGAGTGGGTCCTCTCCTTCGTCCTCCTGCTTGCAGCAGTGTGATGCAGGACTAAATCACCTTCTGCTTTCCACTGTGGTGCTAGCTGCAAGTTCAGTGCATTGCTTAGAGGGTGAAAATAGAAGCAGTGCTGAGTCTGAGCAGCACAGAATCACAGAATGTCAGGGGATGGAAGGGACCTCAAAAGCTTATCTAGTCCACCCCTCCGCCAGAGCGGGATCACCTAGAGCAGATCATACAGGAACGTGTCCAGGCGGGTTTTGAGTATCTCCAGAGTGGGAGACTCCACACCCCCTGGGCAGCTTGTTCCAGGGTTCTGTCACCCTCACAGGGAAAAAAATCCTCCTCGTGTTTAAATGAAACTTCCTATGCCTCAGCTTCCACCCATTGCCCCTTGTCCTGTCATTGGGCATCACCAAGAAGAGTTTGGCTCCATCCTCCTGGCACTCACCCTGCACATATTTGTAAATACTGATGAGGTTGCCTTAAAATCTGCATTTCCCAGTCAGTGTCAGAGCATGTGCAGCGTTTCCCAAAGCTCTCGGATGCACAGGAGTGAAAGACTGAGTTGGCTGCCATGGGATACAACTCCTCTTTGGGCTGAGCATGGTGTGTGTAGCGGTGGGTGCCTTTAGTTGCGTTCGTTGTTCGTTGCCGCTTTTCCCCTCCCTCAGACGAGCATCTTTTGATTAAGCCTTCCTGGGGTGCTGGAGAATAGAGGTGGCTGGGAACAGAGGAGGGGTTCAGAGTGGCGTGGGTCTCAGTAGGGCGGGCAGGCAGGATGGCCAGGGCACTTCAAAGCCCGCGGGCGGCGGTAGCCGAGTGCGCAGCCGAGGCCCCAGCTCGCGGGGAGTGAGTTTTCGCTATTATTTCAATTATTACAACTTCCTGAATAGGTTAAAGGTCGTTCATAATTCACACTTCTGTCATCTTTACACATGCCAAATGCAGTCTATTAAGCATAAATAAAATTTCAAGTGCCTGACCAGGAAAAGTAAACTGGGATTCATAACAATGAGGCCTTATTCATCCATTTAAAAGTAAATTGTGTGTGTTCCATTTCTCCTCTTTCTCTCCCCCCCCCAACCTTTTTCCCTTTACAGCTTTGCAGTTTGGGAGCTTTTATTTCTGCTCGGTAGCATAAATATATGACCTGTGGTGTAGGCAAGCACAGAGGACTGATGAGTTAGGCTTCCCCCAACTTCTCCCCACCTCAGACCCCCTGAACTTTGAAAGTGTTTCCAGATCTGGATCCGATTTTGCTCTTCCTATATAAGCTGCAGTCACACACCGCTGATCCCAGGGCATGCGAGATGTGCATCTGGACTTTGCTTTTAGGTTTTTCCCCCTCCTCCCTTCCCAGTTGTTCTTCTACTGTGCAGCAGCTCTTTCAGTGCTTCTCGTGGTAGCAGGCAGACTGCTGCATGCTCGTACTTCATGAGTGCAGGTTAACGTGAGAAAGTTGGGTATTGAAACTCACTGGGTAGGCTGAAGAGGTGATAGAAAATTAAAACCTTTCATTAGATACAGCAGAGTCAGGATTACATCCAAGAAATCTTCAAGCTTTGCAGTTGAAAAATCCATTTATTCTCTATTAATGTTTCCTAATGCAGCAATACTGCCTGCAAGTAGGGGTTGCTGTTGTCACAAAGGAAGAACAGCCAGGAGGGGACCTGTGGGTCTGGGGGCAGCTAGTTCATGAGCTTTCCCATCTGGGGACTGGCAGGACCCTCATGCTGTCTGCCCCAATAGACTGCTGCTGCCTAAAAACTCAGGCAACATGGCTCATTTCAACGGTTAGCTTCCCACTTTTCCTCAGTCAGGATAATTCTAAGAGGTTTCAGGTGGGGAGAGTGAGAAAAAAAGTTTTTCACGTGAAGTAGCAAGGACAGCTCTTAAAATGAGATTACATTTACTGATGTGGCAGTTTGCTTTTAAGTTCAGTATGCTTAATTTTAGCACTTCACTGGAATGCAGTCTGGTGTATAAACTGCTAGTGTGGGTGGGGTTGTTTGGGGACAGAAATGAAAAACAATAACACTCAAAATCGGTGTTTTAATAATAATACTAACAGCAAAAGGCCAGGACTGGGAGTCTGTTGCCTTAGTGACCAGGTGCAAAATTCAGAAACATCACTGAACCTAAACATGAATTTTTCGGGACCCTTTATCTTGTGCCCTTGCTGAGGTACAGAGACTGAGTAGGTAGTGTCTGATGGGTGACTGAACAGTCTGAGGTATTTTTGAGTATCAGACAGGACAATTGCCTGCAAGGTTTGTACCCTGGGTAGGGGTTTGTCTCACAGCTGCAAGAGAGATGCTGCATCGTACTGGGGCTTCCCGAAGAGGAGCGATGCACCCCAGCACAGTGCTTCCTGAACAAGACCCTCTTTATGCCTCTGTACAGTCCATGTGTCCTCACTTTGGAGGAGAGGTGAAAAGGTCTATCAAAATACCTTTGATGGGACAGGAAAAATACTGGAGAAGTCTTCACTGTGGTTTTTGTTCGCCCCCTGGTGTGGGTGCACTACTGACCTCGGAAGAACAGCTGAGGTTACCCAACTGTGACACAAAAGCTGGAAGCACCGAGGCAATTCCTGGGCAGAGGTATCCTGGTAAGAGCAGCAGTTTTAGTAAGGTCCCTCTGAGATGATGGAATTCCCACCTGGCAGTGGAATGGACCAGATCCTGCTCCCATCCCAAGCAAGAGGTGGGTGCAGTGGCAGCAGAGAAATCTCTCTTGGTCAGCATGCAGTGCCATACACGTTTTATCCCACCCAAAGTCAACCAGCAACCAGGTTTATCTTCCACAGACAGACTGCAGCTTCTCTTTCAGCTGTGGAAGTCATCACACTTCTGGACCAATTTTCAGTACATTTAATAAATGGAAAAACAAGCATCACTTAAAGCAAATGCTCGGTAGATGTGGCACTGACATCAAGGTTTATTTGCAGCAATTAAGAGCTGGCTTCATTTTGGTGTGTTTCATCCTGTGCTCAAATGAGTTGCATGGCCCTGGCCGTGTCCTTGGCACGCTGAAGTCCATACAGCAGCCCCATGTCCTTTGGCACCAGTGATGGCATCTGTTTTGGAGGGGATTGTGGTACCAAGCCTTTGCCTGGCTGCGTGAAGAGACATGCACAAGGCCCTTCCCATGGCTCTCTTAGTTAGCTTCATACACCTTGCAAAATACTTGGTGGAGTTTACAGTCCACTCGACAAGGGGTAAAAAAGATAAGTCCAAGCAGACTCAACTCATGGTTTGCCCAGAGCAGCATGGAAGAGGAGAGCCTGGACACATCAGGCTGCTCATAAAGATTCTTACAGCTTCCACGAGAAACGTTTGCTAAAAGCAGGGGGTTGTGACATGGGTACCTTGTGCCTGATGTGCTCCTAGAGAGGGGTGAGCACCGGGGCAGTGGGGCAAGCTGGCCCCAGCAGCTTTCAGCACATCAGCTCCCTGCACGTCTCCTCCAGAATGCTTTTTGGGACAAGGCAAAGAAAAGAAAACAAATCGGAGGAAATGCATCTTCGTTATTTTTAGGCATTTAGCCCACGTCTGTGGGCAGAGGCTGCTTGTGAAGAAAGAAACGATTAGGCTGTACAGCCACCTCCTGGAGGACATCGGTATGTGCTCAGCTGCCTGGGCCACCCCATGGGTGATGACGGTTCACGAGCAAGGAAAATGCTCACACATCCTTAGATGCCTCCTGTACCTACCTTGGGACAAATGCATCCTTTTAAACAGGGAAGGAGACTTTCTGCCTTTCTCCCACAGCACTGAGATGACTTTTGGGAGTTAAGAGTGTGAGAGCAAAACCTTTAAAAATACATTAATCTGAGAAACTGCAAAGGTGTCTTTTCTTTAGCTTAGGAAACTTAGCTGTCATGTGTTTTTGTTTAACAAGGCTGAGGAAGTTACTGATATTTGTTTGAGATCCTTTGTGGAGCTTATTAGTGCTCTTCACGTTTCCTGCTGAGGCAGAGAGCAGCCAGATGGATTTTGGGAAGTTCCTTTCGGCAGAGCCTCGCGGTGCCGGCGTGTGCTTGCTCCGGGTGCGTGCACCCAAGGGAATGTAGTCCTTTCAGCCACCCCACAGCCTTCTGCTTCCCCAAACATCTCCTTCCTGGAGCCTGATGTCACCTCTACAAGGAGACCAGCTGCCACCTGCTAGGGTCACCACCAGCAGCTTTGGCTGCTCACAGTGTTTCTTCACTTGGGACTGATTTTTCCTTTGGTTCCTACTTGAAGCTAAGGAATAACCAGGTGCACTGGTTTGTATAAGCCTCTCACCTCACAGCTTTCTGGATGGAGTAAGTGGTGGAAATGGGGTGTTGGACACCTATGGTTTAATCAGCAACATCTCAGGTCTCCTTCAGTACCTTTTCCCAGTGCAACAGGAGTTGCCTTCCTCGTGTGGATTGCTCAGGGGTGCCTATTTGGATGCTTTGTACGTGGATTTGGTATAACTGAATGTACAGTTTTGGTGGTATTTGCAGTCATCACACAGCTCTGTTTGCTGGAGAGGCTGTGGAAAGCAATCACCCTTTTTGTCTTCTCAGAGCATGAAGCACTAGTGGCTTTGGGAGGTGGCAGGACCAGACCTGCCATAGTCAAAGTTGACCCCTTTCCAGCAGCAGCAACCAGCATGCATGCCGGGCAGGGTGTATCCACAGGGTTTCCATCCTGTGATATGCACCAGCAGTGGCTGGTATCTCTTTGCCTGTCATGCTTGTCATATTGCTTTCTCTTTATTTCTTTTTGACAGATATTCTACAGAGTGGTAGCAGATATTGAACCAGGAGAGGAGCTCTTACTGTTCATGAAGAGTGAAGATTATTCCCATGAAGCAATGGCTCCGGACATTCACGGTTAGTCAGTTCTTCTTGTCTCATCTCATAGAAAGTATCACCGAAATTAAGCAGGAAATAAGGGAGATTTATCCCCTCTTGAAAGCCTTTTGAGATCTGGAGTGACTTCACTGCAGCCAGGGAGAAAAGTGTGGACTGTGGTTGTACTTGTGTATCTTTGGCCCCAGTGAGTGAATAAACTAATGTAACATGGAATCATATAATAATTAAGGTTGGAAAAGACATCTGAGGTCACCAAATCCAACCACCAACTCAATGCTGCCATGAACGAAAGCATCATGTCTACATGCTTTTTGAACACCTCCAGGGATGGTGACTCCAACACCCCCCTGGGCAGCCTGTTCCAATGCCTGACCACCTTTCAGGAAAGAAAGAGTATCTAATCTAGTACCAGAATTCCTTTAGTCCCTCTGAGAGACACGTCTGCTTTCCAGAGTGGTGCCAGTGCTGTTACTGAGGGTTCTCTGTTTATTTTCTTCATCACTCTCTGACTCGCACTGACTGATTTTATGGCATTTAAAGCACTACCCTCTATATTTATTAGCCCAACTTCATATGCCTCTGACTTCCTTTGAACAGGTTTGGCTGCTGCAAAAAGACTGTAGTGGAAATAAACTCCATAAACAACATTTCAACTATTTTAGGTGCTGGTGTTAATTTCTAAGTCAGTTTCCTTCACTCAGAAACACATGAAACCGTCAATCTTCACTGACATCCACCTTAGAGCCTATATATCCCCATTTAGTCTAGTCTATAAACACTTGGTCTCTGTCCTAAGCCAGTGTTAGGGATCTCTGTTGGCTGTCACTTAGGGCATTAACAGATAGTATTGCACTGTCACATATTGTACAATTAAAGCATTATTAACAAAGCGTTCTAGGGCATCTTTTTTTCGTTTGAGGTTGTTCTCTTTCTTTGCTGAATAGTTGTTTATCTAACCACACCATCATCAAACACCTGATGGGACATTCATTAGAAACTACTAAACCCTGATGCAATCTCCCTGTGCCCAACCCCTTGGTCTTGCAGAGGAGCGGCAGTATCGCTGCGAGGACTGTGACCAGCTCTTCGAGTCCAAGGCTGAGCTCGTAGACCACCAGAAGTTCCCCTGCAGCACACCTCACTCTGCCTTCTCCATGGTGGAGGAGGACTTCCAGAAAAAGCTTGAGAGTGAGAATGACCTTCAGGACGTCCATGAAATCCAGGAGTGTAAAGAGTGTGATCAAGTCTTCCCAGACATACAAAGGTATGGGTGGATGCTTAAATTGTGATTGAATGAGACAAATCCTGTGATGGCTTTAGTTGGATCATGCAGGGCACCAGCCAGGGCAGAGTATGATACATTCATCTTCAATGCAAACCAAAGATAAGTTGAGTAAGATTTTTCTCCTGGTTGGTGTTTTATAGGATAGAAAGCAATGGAGTCTAAATAAATGAGAAATTTGGTCCTTGTACTGACATCTTTAGTGGAGACCTTAAGAGCTGGTTCTTCTGACAAGCAGAACTTTAGCTGGCATGAACTGGGCTGGTATAGTGAAATTAGAACGAGTGATTATAGTTCGGATCAGCAAGGTCTGGGCTCCTTAAGT
This sequence comes from Pogoniulus pusillus, assembly GCF_015220805.1. Taxonomy (NCBI): domain Eukaryota; kingdom Metazoa; phylum Chordata; class Aves; order Piciformes; family Lybiidae; genus Pogoniulus; species Pogoniulus pusillus. The sequence continues at coordinate 12,232,237 of NC_087289.1, forward strand.
AGAAAGAACAGCTCCAAGTGGTGTTCACTGGTGTTACCAATTTTATCTTTGCAAGCAAGCCATGCTACTTAGAGACAGGTTCTAGGTGTTGCATGTATGAGTCTATATGTTATTACATACGTAGAGCTCTGCTGCCTTGAAACACTGGGATTCATCTTTTTCTTATATATATATATATATGTCTGTTTAAACAGACTCAAGTGCACCTGGATGTGAAATGTAGAATGTTAATAGAAGTACAACTTCTGTGTGCTGAAGATCACTTTCCTATTACTGTAGTTTTTATGGCTATTTAAAATACCATACTAGGGTGCAGATGTTGACAGATTTTTGCAGATTGCTAAAAGATACTGAGAGTAAAGAGGAGCTTCTGTAGCACATCCCTCCCAGACTCCCATCGTAATGTTTTTGGGAGTAAAGGTTGACCTCAGCCAACATCTGATAGTAATGATGAGCTGTCTCAATAACAAAATCCAAGGCCAGATCCTCCACTGTGATGAAACTGGGTATTTCCTAGGGAGCTGGTTTATAGCAGCAGCAGACATGGGCCAGCATCCCTTGCTTTCAGCTGGAGTAGGTAGCACAGCTCCCACACTCCCACCGTGTCTTGCGTGAGTACAGCCTAAGTGACTGTTAACTGCCCTTGAAGGGGCATCAGTGGATTTATTTGCATTGCTTTGATCATATGCCACTTAAATATTGACTTGTCAATTTAGAGTATTTTGTGAATTCATATTTTTCACTGAAATCTTTACCAGTCCATGACTGGGGATGTTGTGGTGTCTTTGGAGGTTAGCAAGGCTTTGTGCACCCCCAGGGTTATGATTTTGGCCAACTGCTCGTGGATGCCGCAGGTGCTGGTTCTGCAAGGTGGAGCCCTCTCTCCAAAACAGATGATTCTTAGCTCCTCTTGACAGAGCTGAGGTGGCTTGGCATCAGCAAGGGGTCTTAGATCAACATCTTCTTACGCTTTTGCTCTATTAATGGTGCTGAAATTGGAACACGGTGTGCCAAACATCGCTCCCTGCAGACTAGGTCAACCCTGCTGAGTAAGGATTTGTGCAGGCACAAGGTTTTATTCACTGCCTGGTGTTGAGCAGTATGTGGCTCTGTGTGTCCAATTTCAATGTGATTGATTTGAAATGGCTGATGTTGGTAGGTGAAGAGGGAAGGGTAGCAGCAGTGGGTGGGACAGAGTCTGGACTGTAACAGTTTTCCACGTTGTGAGTTACTCAGTGTTAAAGCCCTTTTCTGCCTACGAGCCAGAGGATGATATCTGACATATGGGAATCATTGAGGAAATGTAAATTTAGCTTAAAATATTAAATGTTGAAGAGAAAGGGCAGAAAACAAAGGAGCAGTCATCATAAATAGATGGGCAGGACTGTGAGAAAGAGTGAAAAATGAGAGAGAATGCAGTCATGCTCTGAACTGCTGAATTATTGAAAGGCTAATACACCACAAAGACAGTTCACAGCAAAAAAAGTACCAAAGTGTGCTATATCCAGATTATATAAAACAAAAGGCTTGAGTGAGCCCTGCTTGAGGGTGTGTGTAATGAAGTGGAGAAAGAGCCAAGCAGGAAGATGGAGACCTGGGGGCTCAGGACTGCCCAGTGCTGATGGCAGATTGTGTAACCCTGGCAGACGTCTGGGAGCTGGTGCCAGAGCCAGGGACAAGAGTCTCTCTTAAGTCTTAAGGCAAATTTGTTTACTAGCACACGGTGGAGAGTCAATTGTTACAGAAGTATTAGGGAGAGAAGCCAGAATTATTTCCCTCTCCTGAAGGAAGGGGAGACTGGGAGGGGTAGAAGTGAAGAGCATCTGCGGGGTGAAAACATCTTCCATTGCCTGTGGCTGAGAATGAAGATTGCTGTTTGGGCTGCACAACCCAAGTGAGACTAAATACCCAGCAGGTTTTGTCCACTAGTTCACAGGGTTAAGTGGGAGCTTCACGTGAAGAAAGATTGATCTGATTTGGCATCCCAGGCTAAAAATCCCACTTTATAGCAAATTTCCTGTGAATTCACTCTTAGATTATGTAGTGATCTCTTCTCAAGCAATCATGAGTTACAACTCTCTACATGGTCAAGCAACAGAGGTGTTTAAAGGTATAGATTTGCTACAAGATAAGAATAAAACAGGGATCTGGAAAATTCAGATTCAAAGATGTGCAACAGAAATTAGGTGGAGATTGAATATGCTGAATAAATGACTAAGAAATTAATGAGTAAACATCCATGACATTGGACACAATAATAATAAAGTATCATTTCAGTCATAGTGCACTATTATAGAGGCTTCTTATGCTCATTCTGTCTTGCTCCAATGGAGTTATTACTCATCTGTGCCTGCTGTAAGAAAAATTGGTTCCCATCAAAAGAGTGGAGTTACATCAGGTGGAGGGATCTAGGGTTTGTTTAGAGGGCAAGTCATAAGGTAAAAATAATTTAGACTGCAGGGAGGAATTGCAAGAGTGAAATACTGAGAGATGTATGAAGTAATCTCCTTAGGGAGTGATGGTAGCAGCATCTCCTGAAGCATTTGCAAGTGGTCTGGCAAAACAGAATCATAGAAAACATAGAATCATAGAATAGAACAGAGCAGCTCCGCTGTGAGGACAGGCTATAAGAGTTGGGGCTCTTTAGCCTAGAGAAGAGAAGGCTTGGAGGAGAACTTGGAGTGGCCTTCAGGTATCTGGAGGGGGCTACAGGAAGGCTGAGAACGAACTGTTTACAAGGTCTTGTAATGACAGGACAAGGGATAATGGGTTTAAGCTGGCAGAGGGGAGATTTAAACTGGATGTTAGGAGGAAGTTCTTTACAGTAAGTGTGGTGAGACACTGGCACAGGTTACCCAGGGAGGTTGTGGATGCTTCTTCCCTGGAGGTGTTCAGTGACAGTTTGGATGAAGCCTTGATCCACCTGTTCTAGTGTGAGGTGTCCCCCCTATGGCAGGGGCTTGGAACTAAATGATCTTTGAGGTCCCTTCCAACCTAAACCATTCTATGATTTGTAAGTGGCCTGGCGAAGCATGAGAGGATGCATTACTGTGGTAGAGAGAAGGATGTTCTGCCTCCCAGCTGGGGTGAACCTGGTGAGAGGCCTTGAGCACAAGCCCTATGAGGAGAGGCTGAGGGAGCTGGGGTTGTTTAGCCTGGAGAAGAGGAGGCTCAGGGGTGACCTTATTGCTGTCTACAACTACCTGAGGGGTGGTTGTGGCCAGGAGGAGGTTGCTCTCTTCTCTCAGGTGGCCAGCACCAGAACGAGAGGACACAGCCTCAAGCTGCGCCAGGGGAGATTTAGGCTGGAGGTGAGGAGAAAGTTCTTCACTGAGAGAGTCTTTGGACACTGGAATGGGCTGCCTGGGGAGGTGGTGGAGTCGCCGTCCCTGGAGCTGTTCAAGGCAAGGTTGGACGTGGCACTTGGTGCCATGGTCTGGCCTTGAGCTCTGTGGTAAAGGGTTGGACTTGATGATCTGTGAGGTCTCTTCCAACCCTGATGATACTGTGATACTGTGGTGCAGAAGGAACTTCAGCTGTCAGGACTGAGCCTTTTGAGCTTTTGATTTTTATGTGTTTGCTGTAGTTAGGTGCTGTCCTACCTCCTCTTCCTATAAACCGCTGATAAAGCCACACGTGTGGGAGAGACCTGACTGAGCCCTGTTCCTGTTTCCACAGCCTGGAGAAGCACATGCTGTCACACAGCGAGGAGAGGGAGTACAAATGTGACCAGTGCCCTAAAGCTTTTAACTGGAAGTCCAACTTGATACGCCACCAAATGTCACACGACAGCGGGAAGCACTACGAGTGTGAGAACTGTGCCAAGGTACAGTGAATTTACAGGCTGCCTGCTGCTGCTGGGGGTGCGCAGCAGCGTGGAACTGGGGTTTCCTGGCCATGGGATACAGAAGGCTGTAGAGCTTCTGCTAACTCCAGATATTTGTTTTTTTTTTCAAGAGATCACACTCCTGCTTTATAAATGTGTGATTTTCCTACCTGTTTTGTTTTGGAAATGGCTGTGGAGTCTGAAATTAGCACTGATGTGTAGGATGCTGAGTAACTCCAAGCTTAGGGCTTGGTGCTTTGTGAGGAGTGCTGGAGGATCCTTGAGGAGCAAGAAACCCCAGGAAAATGCAAGGTGGATGGGTTCTCTGGAGGTTCCCTAGACCTGTGGGCTCCCTAGACTATGTGCCAGCCCTGAAAACCAAAAAATTCAGGAGACTACTGCAGTCTGCATCAAAATAAGGACTAGCAGTGTGCCCCAGCTGCACTAAGTGAGCACAGCTATCTTATTTCAGAGCACCTCTGTCACTTCACAGCACTGGGCTTGCTGTGTAGATGGTTATAGGATGTGATGCTCTACATTGCCTTTATCAGAGTCCCAAAACTTAGGCCTTATGCTTGAGGACTTTCTTGTTTTTAAGTAGGTATGCTGCAACAATGAGAATTTTGTGTTGATTTGCTAACTGTAAGGAACAATCAAGCTCTGGGTGCTAGGACTGTGTCATGTACAGGATTCCACACTGCCATGCATTTAGTTGTCACTATACAGAATTTCCATTGCAATAATGCTTAGAGGTTTCAATCACCCACACTTTGACTCATTTTCTCCCAAGACCCTGACCTCAAAAGCACAGTTTCTAATGGCAGGGTCAAACGCATCTGCTGCAGTGGCTGCAAAGGGGTTAGCAGATCCACCAGCTGCTTGGATGCTCCTGGGAAGCTGAGGCTCCATCCTGCAGGCACAGCTCCCATTGCTGCCCATTGGGGAGATTTTTAGTCTTAAATATTCCCAAATAGCTCCAAGGTTTGGATTTTGTAATAAATGGCTTCTTCTGCAGTCAAGTTTCTTGGTTAATCAGTACTCATTTCCTAGCAGGTTTTCACGGACCCCAGCAACCTCCAGAGGCATATTCGTTCCCAGCATGTTGGGGCTCGTGCTCATGCGTGTCCAGAGTGTGGCAAAACCTTTGCCACTTCTTCAGGCCTCAAACAGCATAAACACATCCACAGCAGTGTCAAACCTTTTATATGTAAGTCTTCAACAAGTCTTTGGTTCAGTGTTATTTCTTTTGTGGTAAAGCAGCATAATCTGGAAGCAGGAGCTTGTGTTTCCCACCAGTTCCGTGGGGGCTGTAAGTTATTAACTGAGTTATGGGTAATTTGTAGACATATTTTCATAACAATTTTCCTTTTCTCTGTGTGCTATGTAAATATATCTGTTGTCCCTGGGATATTTTTCCATGCACAGATCAAGTGGAGAATGAGACTTAGTGAGAAAGATACATGCCAGCCTTGGTAGCTGCCGTCTCATTGCTTTTCACCATGCCAGTATGGCTGCTGTCCTTCCTGCAGTCCCCTGTGCCAGATGCTGCCCTGCAGGCACCAGTGCTGAAGCAGGGGAGGAGGTGACAGTGCTGGAGTGGGCAGAGCAGAGTGGCAGTAGCTGCCAGCAATAGTCAAGACATGCCAGGAGCTAGGCAGAGCCATCAATACCTGGAAGGCTGCTTTGCTTTAGGAGTTAATTTTGAGCTACCAAGTCTCCATGCAGACACCACAGCTTTGCTGGCATTGCAAAATAAACCTTACAAGCAGTGAATTTCAGCCAGACAGAGGAGCCTGCTGCTCTCCTTGAGGGTCCTTTGCATGCCTTGAATCTAAGTATTGAGTTGAGCTATCAGATCTTTGCCACCACCTGCTCCAGCAGTAAAACTTGCCTCCTATGTGGGCCTGGCTCTATCCCGGGCTGTAAATCAGATCCTCAGAGTCTCATGGGTTGTGTTTCCTGCTGGGAGCTGGGGAAGTTGGGCACACAGCGATGTCACAGGTTGCTTTGTCTCCCTTTCACCAGGGAAGCAGAGGTAGAAAATAGTTAAGACTATGGTTGGTGGCAATGCTAATCTCCATCACAGTCTTTTCAGACACCTGCTATGGTTTGAAAGACATCTCTGACCACCTCCCATATTTGTCTGCTAAACTTTCATATTCCTTTGCTGCTTTCAGCAGTAATTTACCAAAGTATTGTCACCACAGACAGACAAAGAGGCAGCTTCACAGTAAGAGAATTCCTCAAGAGGAAGGGTACTGGCTTGAAAAATGCAAAGTCTGTGTACCTGCCATTGAGTTAGATTATTGCTTTTGGTTTGGGCTTCTACAACAAGGAAACTTGTAACTACATCCAATAATAAATACCACTAATGTTCTTTTTAAACCTGATTGCAAGCTAAGTAATTGCACTTAAAGGTTATAATTATTAGCAAACAGTAACTTCTGGCTAGGCAGGGAACCTTCACATGGTCCTGTTGCAATGCCCTGTGTAAAAGTCTATAAGTGACAGCTGTCATAAATGAGATAATCTCTGCAGTGCTCTTCCTTGCTATTTATTCTGGTAGATGAAACAGCACCTGGTGATCTTCATAAGTAGAGTGTGAGGGCTGAAAACCCATCGAGCAACCTCCAAATATCAGCCATGTAATTGCAGAACAGAAGTATTTGGAGACCACATGTTTGGTAGGCTTCAGGAGGGAGCTAGGGTCACCTAAAGGAGATATCTGTTTCCCACCAGAAGACCACACACCATGATTTACTTGTACCAGTCTGTTTATGGCAACTGTCTCTTATTACAGTACACGGCCTAAGCTTGAGTGAAAACTCACCAACACTAAGGTAATTACTCACTGCCTTCACAAAATCTCCAGCCTCTCCAAATAGAAACCACATGCCATAATAGACTGAGCATACTCAAAGCAGTGCTTACAGTAATTTTTTTAATAAGCAGAAAATATGCAAAATGAACTGTTGGCTAATTTGGGGTCCAGAGACAATCATGGTGCAGAGTGTGCATAGGTTTGAGATGAAATTTTGCAGCTCAGGAGCCAGATTGTGAGTCTGTGTGTTAAAGCTGTAGAGCATAAAAAGCTGCAAGGAGGGAAGCTTCCCTTGCAATTTAGTTGCTTAAAAATATGGTGCTGGGATTTAAAGGGTGTAATAAGGTGTAATAGGAGAAATGAAACCCAGCTTCTGCTGCTTTGGCTGCATGGAAGCAATTAGAGCTGATAACCCTCCCCCATCTACTGAAGTTTAAACAAAACTTTACTTGGGAATAAAAGGTGATGAAAACCAGGTAGAACTTATCAAAGAGTCCTGAGTCCTGGGAATGTCCAGGGAGGCTGAGGTGGTGCCATCAATTTAGAGTCTTCTGCAAAATCAGTGGTGAGAGTTGGGTGTGTGCTTCAGTGACTCCGTGTTACTGTCAGCCTCCAGGTGGTGATGGTCCTCAAGAGCAAGACTGCTCTTGGGAGTAAGAGCTTCAGACTTGCACCCAAAATTTCTATGCCACCCTTCAGAGCATGGAGATTGAATATGCTGCCTGTTAAATGCCAGAGGCACCTTGAGCAAGCAACACCTCGTTAAATAGTGTTTAGTAACTTTCATGCTCAAAAAAGTAAAGGCCCCAGTGCAGCTGTTAGTTGTCTGATTGCGATGATAGTGATAAATATTTAGCTACTTTAATAGCATTGCCATTATTGGCTTAACTTCATTCTAAAGCTGAGATAAAGTATATTTAGCCTAACGATGAATTTAGTAGTTTGTAAGGATACCTGTCAGTTTTGGGTGTGTAATTTTTGCTTTTCTCCAGAGTAGAATGTTTCTGGGTTCTGTTGACTTTTCAATGTATTAAGAGAGAATAATTTATGATGTATTTTGGTCACTTGAATTTTGCTCTGATCAACCCAATAGGAGCAGGGGGATTTTTTTTTTTTTGGAAAATCCTAACAGTGAAGGTAGGAGGCCTGATTTGGTACCATGAAGTGTTGAAGTGACAGTTTGGTCTGTGGGAGCTGAAACCCAATGCCTGCAATTAGGAGAAAACAGAAAAATCAGAGCTGCCTACTGCAGCAAATAAATGACAAATTGGTGTGCGTTACATTCCAAAGAGTTCTGTGTTCAAGAGGCAAAGGAAGTGTTCTCCAAAAAAAGAAACACAAAGTATTCTCCAGGTAACATCATTTTAAATGAACTAGGATGATCTTCTCTTCTTCTTCTCCTCCTCCTCCTCTCTTCTTCTTCTTTTCCTCTCCTCCTCCTCTCTTCTTCTTCTTTTCCTCTCCTCCTCCTCTCTTCTTCTTTTCCTCTCCTCCTCCTCTCTTCTTCTTCTTTTCCTCTCCTCCTCCTCTCTTCTTCTTCTTTTCCTCTCCTCCTCCTCTCTTCTTCTTCTTTTCCTCTCCTCCTCCTCTCTTCTTCTTCTTCTCCTCTTCCTCCTCTCTTCTTCTTCTTCTCCTCTTCCTCCTCTCTTCTTCTTCTTTTCCTCTCCTCCTCCTCTCTCCTTCTTCTTCTCCTCCTCCTCCTCTCTCCTCCTTCTCCTCCTCCTCCTCTCTCCTCCTTCTCCTCCTCCTCCTCTCTCCTCCTTCTCCTCCTCCTCTCTCCTTCTTCTTCTCCTCCTCCTCTCTTCTTCTTCTTTTCCTCTCCTCCTCCTCTCTCCTTCTTCTTCTCCTCCTCCTCCTCTCTCCTTCTTCTTCTCCTCCTCCTCCTCCTCTCTCCTTCTTCTCCTCCTCCTCTCTCCTTCTTCTCCTCCTCCTCTCTCCTTCTTCTCCTCCTCCTCCTCCTCTCTCCTTCTTCTCCTCCTCCTCCTCTCTCCTTCTTCTCCTCCTCCTCCTCTCTCCTTCTTCTTCTCCTCCTCCTCCTCTCTCATTCTCCTTCTCCTCCTCCTCTCTCCTTCTCCTCCTCCTCCTCCTCTCTCCTTCTCCTTCTCCTCCTCCTCTCTCCTTCTCCTCCTCCTCCTCCTCTCTCCTCCTCCTCCTCCTCCTCTCTCCTCCTCCTCCTCCTCCTCCTCCTCCTCCTCTCTCCTCCTCCTCCTCCTCCTCCTCCTCTCTCCTTCTCCTCCTCCTCCTCCTCCTCTCTCCTTCTCCTCCTCCTCCTCCTCCTCTCTCCTTCTCCTCCTCCTCCTCCTCTCTCCTTCTCCTCCTCCTCCTCCTCTCTCCTTCTTCTTCTCCTCCTCCTCCTTCTCCTCCTCCTCCTCCTCCCTTCTTCTTCTTTTCCTGCTGCTTCTCCTCCTCGTCCTCGCTGCTACTTCTCCTCCTTGGTCATCCAGTCCAACCTATCACCCAGCCCTGTCCAATCAACTACACCATGGCACTAAGTGCCTCATTCAGACCTTCTGCTTCTCCTCTCTTCTTCTCCTTCTGCTTCTCCTCCTCTCTTCATTTTAACCTTTCCTCTTGTGCCTCTTTTTAATTTCTCTCCCATCTTTTCTTTCCTATTTCTTTTTAATTTTACTTTTTGTTTTTCTCTCATTTCTTATCTATCCTTTGGAATGAAGATTTCCAGCAGGAACAGTAACTGATACACAACAACAAACATTCTTCCTGAATTAGCGCATCACAAATTTCCTGTGTTTGGGCCCAATCCTGCCCTCTTCACCCCACAGACTGTCCCAGGGATGTCAGTGGGACATGCACAGGGAAAATGGGTGGATCAGGCAGGATCAGGCCCTCGAACAATAGGAGCATTGTTGCTGAGATATGAAGCAGCCTGCTGAAGAGGTAAACAGTTAAGAGATGACAACAAGTGGTCAAGTTTCTCAAGGGCAGAGATTTAGAGGATCAGGAAGGTTAGCACAGGCCCCGGTGCGAGTGGAAGTTAGAGGACGTGATTGCAGTTCATGGGAACCAGGAGTGCAGGATGGGATACATTCAATTCAGTTTCCTTTGCAGGCTTAAAATAGAGCCATTGTAAATTATGTCAGTCTGTCTCAAATGATGAAAATGATTGTTAAAAAGGCCTCAGAATACACAATGTGCATTGTTGTGTGGCTTTGATGTGTGAAAGATGAGAGCATATGATATAACACAAATTAAATAAAAATAAAGTAGCCACATGCTTTTTCCTGGCTGGAGGAGGGGAAAAAAAAACCAGAAAAAAGAAGCTTTATTACAGAGGGATAATACTGCCTGTTGATAGTGCTGCTGCCTTGTTCTTAAACAAGGCTGGAGCTGATGCTGTTAGGAGCAAGGTACAGACAAATTGTAGCGTGATGAAGGGCACAAGACACAGCATGGCTTTGGGATTTGCTTGATGCCTCTGCTTATCCAAAGGATACCAAAAAGGGGACATAAAAAGGCACTGGGGAGCTAAGCATTATCCTCTTCCAAACCACAATTGAACTTACAGACCTAAAACTTGGTCGCTGCCTCGATTTGCTGCCTAAGGTTTTCAGCAGCCAGAAAACCAGGGACCTGCAAAATCCTGTTTGTTTCAGTGATATGATTCATTCTTTGTAGTGTCTTGTTCTGCACCCTTGAGACCACTTCCAGCCTCCTGCTACTGAAAAGGGTTGCGGGAAGCTGTGCTCCGATGTGCCAAATGCTGCTGGCTAGATCAGGCTCAGAAGCTCAGGGTAGATCTCCTCTTCTCCGTGGTTTCAGGCTTTCTCCAAGTGCTACTTTTGTGAGGCTGACGCTGTTCTCATCCCAGAGGATTCTGAAAGGAAATCCATCAAGCTGGTTTGAGCATCAGACATGCAAAGAAAATGCAGCTGCATTCTTGTAGGAAATTGTTGTTGAAGTACTGTGTTGTCCAAAAAACAGTATCAAGACTAGTAAAGTTACTAAGATGTGAAATTTGGAGTTACAGCATCCCAGAGGCCTGTAGGAACTGTATGCATTGTATGAATAGAAATGCTTTGAATGTATGAGAGTACCAGACTGAGGTTACTCAGGCCCTAGCCTGGACTTTAATATTAGAGATGAAATTCTTATTTGTAAGTGGGAAAAAATGTTTGTTATAAGGTTATGCACCTGGAGCTACCTGGTTGTCTCCTCCTTATCCTTGTGGTCTTGTAGACTGAAAGCTCTCTGAGGTACCTCTCTCTATCTCCTGTTTGGTCCTGCAAATATTTGTTTTAATGACTAACCTTCTGCATGTGAATGGTGACAGAAATGGATGTCATTTGGAGAGAGGAGTGCTTACGGGCACAGGAGCACAGTGGGTTCATGTGGCACCGAGCCACAGCTCTTGGAAGGGCTCTGGGTGCTTCGTGCAACGTGGGGTAACAGTTCTGAATATGCAACACTGTGCAATGCAAAAAGTGAACAAGGAAATACTGTCCTGCAGTGGTTTCAGACCTTTCCTGGTTTGCTGGAGCGGGTTTTGGTGCTGCCTTTAGACATTTGTCTGGTAGGATGCCTTGCTTTGGAAGAGTCCGGTCACGTTCGGTACGTTTGCGCACCCAGACTCCTGCTTATGGCTTCCTCATTGACGTTTGGCGGGTGTAAAAAGGGTGTTATTTGCAAAACTTGGAGGGTGGGGGCAATTACCATAAAGCCTGAGATGTGTTGTTGTTGTCGTTTACATACAGGTGAGGTCTGCCATAAATCCTATACTCAGTTTTCAAACCTTTGTCGTCATAAGCGCATGCATGCTGATTGCAGAACCCAAATCAAGTGCAAAGACTGTGGACAAATGTTCAGCACTACGTCTTCCTTAAATAAACACAGGAGATTTTGTGAGGGCAAGAACCATTTTGCAGCAGGAGGATTTTTTGGCCAAGGCATTTCACTTCCTGGAACCCCAGCTATGGATAAAACGTCCATGGTTAATATGAATCATGGAAATCCGGGCCTTGCTGACTATTTTGGAGCCAATAGGCATCCTGCTGGTCTTACCTTTCCAACAGCTCCTGGATTTTCTTTTAGCTTCCCCGGTCTGTTTCCTTCAGGCTTGTACCACAGGCCACCTTTGCTACCTACTAGTTCTCCTGTTAAAGGACTACCAAGCGCAGATCAGACAAACAAAAGTCAAAGTCCCCTCATGACAAATCCTCAGATACTGCCAGCCACCCAGGATATTTTGAAGGCACTAAATAAGCAACCATCAGTAGGGGAGAATAAGCCAGTGGAGCTTCAACCAGAGAGGTCCTCTGAAGAGAGGCCGCATGAGAAACTCAGTGACCAGTCAGAGAGTAGTGACCTTGACCTTGACGATGTCAGTACCCCCAGTGGCAGTGACCTGGAAACCACCTCGGGCTCTGATCTGGAAAGTGACATTGAAAGTGAGAAAGAGAAATTTAAAGAAAATGGTAAAATGTTCAAAGACAAAGTAAGCTCTCTGCAGAGCCTGGCTTCAATAAATAATAAGAAAGACCACAGCAATCATTCCATATTCTCACCATCCTTAGAGGAGCAGACTGCGGTGTCAGGAGCGGTGAATGATTCTATAAAGGCTATTGCTTCTATTGCTGAAAAGTACTTTGGTTCAACAGGACTTGTGGGGCTGCAAGACAAAAAAGTCGGAGCCTTACCTTACCCTTCCATGTTTCCCCTCCCGTTTTTTCCAGCATTCTCTCAATCAATGTATCCATTTCCTGATAGAGACTTGAGACCGTTACCCTTGAAAGTGGAGCCCCAATCACCCAGTGAAATAAAGAAGATCCCAAAGGGAAGCTCTGAATCTCCCTTTGACCTCACCATAAAGCGTAAGGAGGAGAAGCCACTTACTCCCTTACCCTCAAAGCCAGCAGGGTCCTCTGCAGCAAGTCAGGACCAGCCTCTAGATCTCAGCATGGGCAGCAGAAGTCGAGCCAGCGGCACAAAACAAGCTGAGCCTCGGAAAAACCACGTCTTTGGAGACAAGAAAGGAGGTGACCTCGAGCAAAGGAAACCTTCCGAGTCCTCCTTGCAGCACGCCAGGCCGACCCCATTCTTTATGGATCCCATTTACAGGTAATGGATTATCTGCTACCTCTTGACATCCCTTGCTGCAGGCAGCTACGTCTGCCAGGACCACCTGCCTGCAGGTGCAGGACAACTCTGTCCCTTATCCCACTGATCCTGCAGGTGTCATCCCACCCCTGGGGTGTGGAGTGGCCCATGCTGCTTGCTGACCTGCATGCCCCTTACCTGGGCAGGAATAGTCAGCAGCGTGGAATGTTTGTGTATTCACTGTATATTTGACATGAGTGGTTTGCCTCAAGCTTCTTTGCTTCCAAAACGATGCCCACTCACCTTGGCTGCCCTCTGCCTTCCCTTGGAAGTGGCAGAACATCTCACCAGGATGCCGCTTGTACAGCACCTTCCCAGTTCCTCCTGAAGTACAGCATCACAGAGTTGTTTTGATTGGAAACAACCCTGTAAGATCATCTAAAATTAAGTACAACAAAGAGGCAAAATTGTCCGGAGGTGTATAAAAGTATGGGAACTGAGAGTGATTTCTGCCCTTTTTAACCATTATTTGAGGGATGGATTGATTTCCTCAAGCGTTTGGTTACCGTAATTGAAGGTGTGGTGTCCTGGTGTGTACAAAGTTTAACTGATGGGCTAGGTACTCTGTTAGGAAATCAATGGGAGCCTTGTCACTGCCTTTGATGGATGCACAAGGAGCCACTGTCAGTGAGCTGAGTGGTAAAATCCTGACCCTGTAGTGTTTCCCAGTAATTCTGAGATGGATCTCCCTGGGATCTGAATTCCACCTGCATCCTGTGTACGTCAGCTCCTCTTTGCCCTTTGCCTTTCTGCTCATATATCTGTAACCAGCCAAAGTCATGCATCTAAATTAGTTTAGAGAAATATTAGCCATAAAAAAGATTTGCCTGCAATATAAATGACTGATTTTACAGCCTGTTGTGGACCAAAAAAAAACCCAAGCAAAAAAAAAAAAGAGTTCCCACCATGTTAATTCATTACTTTATCTGACAAAGAAAGGCTCTGGGCAAAGTTTTTGGTCAATGCTCTTGCATAAGACAACAGGTATGCATTGTGAAGAAACAGGATATGATGCTATTTACTGAGATGGTTTTATTCATGCCAGATTGGTATCTGCATTAGACCATAGGTTTTCTTTGCGTCATATTCATGTTCAGTGCCTGAAGCAGTGGAAATAATGATCCGTGTTTTATGGTCCTGCAGGGCAAACTAATGAAATCTGTACACATTCTGGCAGCACAGCACAAGGCTGCTTGTTACTGAGCCTTCCACTGCTGTGAGTTACTTCTGCATACAGACAATAGGGTCTGTCCTTTAAGCCATATGCACCAGTAACAGAAAAAGCCCAAACCTGAAATTTCTAAGCTGCTGCTGAACTATCTGTGTTGTGTTTCACTGCCTAAAGGCCCATAGGAGTTGATTGCAGTTGTTGCTTGCATCTCAGATGCAGTGCATTCCCACAAGCCCAGCCATGGTGCACAGCCATGTCCAAGGAGAGCTTTCCAGACATCTCATGCGGTCAGAAAAGAAGGCACCCATTGCTCAAGGCTGCTCTTGCTTTGAATTCCTCTCCTTTGAGTGCAGACCACACTTGGTTGCCTTACTTGTTCACAAAAAGTGCTCAGTAGTTAGTCATTGCTTCCTATTATTACTACCAGTCTTTTAAAACTGGAATATCTCCCTTTTTAATGGTATAATCTCCCTTTAATTCAGAGCCCCCACTCACAGTAACGAGTTGTAAGCAGGAATCAAGAGCTGACTGTATTTACCTTTTACCATTATCTCTGAGAAACAAATGACTTGATGTATAGTTGACTGCTTTGCACACAAGCAGCTGTATAATGATTAATACCTGAGACTGATTCATCACAAGCAAATCTAATTTTAACATTTACAGAGTAGAGAAAAGAAAATTAACTGACCCACTGGAAGCTTTAAAAGAGAAATACTTGAGACCTTCCCCGGGATTCTTGTTTCATCCACAAGTAAGTATTTGGGGAATTTTTGATGTTGTAAACGAGCCTCTGTTGATGCTTCAAAGCAGGTGCAGAGAAATGAATGCAGTCTTAGTCACATTTGGATTTCCTAAAACACATAGTTTTTGTGCTGTACCATTGTGGTGGGAAAAAAAAGCACAAGCATTGTTCTGAACTTCTTGATGTTTTGTAGATGAAACGACATGTTTTGATTGTAGAGGAAGCCAGATTGAAGCTACATGTATGTGTTACAACAGTATTCCTCCAGAACTGCAGCATAGCTCCCAAGGCTTGCAGGGATCCCAGTCTTCCTCAGCGCTCTCCCATGCTCTGGGCTGTTGTGTTGGATTCAGTGTTGCCTACAAAGAGATGATGTAGATTCAAAGTTGGGCCAGCAAAGCTATTTAGCTTTTTAAAATAGGTAATTGTTGCTATTTAAGGACTCCTAGAAAAGATACAAAACCTTATATTCAATACTTCCAAGTCTCATAAGCAAATGCTTCATCTCTTCTAGGGAGCTGCTGTGGGCTGCAGCACGTGCAGTGAGTTTGTAGGATGCTTGCTCCTCATACAGCACAAAGATGTGCTGTATTAGAGGGCTGCTGTATTGTTCACTGCCCATCATCCTGCCAAATTTAGGAGAGTGTCCCTGAAGTGGTGTGAATGCAATGTGTAGGTAGTATAGAAAGAGAGCCTGTATGCAAACTGTATGTTGCTTTTCTTCAGCTGCCCTGCATCCTCATCGTGTCTTCTTTCTCCTTACTCAAGGAGGTTGTGCTAAAAGATTGGGTTAGATTTTATGTCTGAAAGAAAATGCTCTGTAATGTTTGCAGATTTGAACCCCTTGCTGACTGTAGGCTTTTTCATCCTAATAATGACACCCCATACAGATCTCAGATTTTTAGTGTCTCATATCTTAAGCACCCAAGCAGGAGCTGCTGTTTCTGGTTCAGCTTCTTCTAGTTCCTGGGCAAACCATGGCAATGATTGGCCACCACCTGCTTTTTTGTTTGTTTTGGTTTTCTTTTTTTCCTCAGTAAAGTCATCATTTGCTATGTCCTAAGTTGTGTAGATCATATTCTGAAATATGGGACTTCTGGAGACCTGAGATGGGACTTCTGCAGAATAGAAGCAGCTAATTGTAGTTGCAGCTGCACAATGAAATGATACTGCATGGGTGGAGAGTGCAACAGAAGAACACCTTCCAATTCCAATGCCTGCAGGAAACAAAGGGTCTATTACAAAAAATGTTGATTATTTTATTAAAGGATTTAATAGCAGGGTTTAATAAAGGCTTTAATAGCTGAGGTACCTAATTTGCCCAGGTTGCAAAGCAAGACATAAAAATCCCCCTTTCACAGCAGATAGCACCAATGTACAAATATGCAAACAGGAGCTCAGTCCTCTCTCTGTGCCCTAGTGTAAAGCCAGGCTGGTTCCTCTCCATTGAGTGAGTAATTCTGCTAGAGCAGCTAAGAGGCTGTCAATTAGTAGTAAATTATTTAAATGAGAGCATTTTAGGTACTGTGTCAATAAAAGAAACTACGATTTTGCTTAATACTAGCAAGCTTTTCAGGAGGTGTAAATCAGTGTTGATTTGTGAAGTTGATTCAAGGAGAGGGGTATTTGCTGCAGGCTGATCTGATGGCAATAGTGTGTTTGGTGGGTAGGAAAGGAGGCAGTTTGGGGGAAATGTTGGGAGTTTGGCTGTCGTAAGCAGGAAAGGAGTTGGATACTCTGCATGTCTTTGTATGACTGAGTTACATTGGGGACTGGAGAGAGTGGGGGTCAGTGGGAGTTAGCTGAGGATCGTGTAGATGTGCAGGTGAAACTGGGCATTGTGCCATTAGAAGGCAGGATGTTGGGATGTCACCCTTCATGTTTTTCACAGAGAGTTTAAGTCTGTTGGTGTCCAAGGAAGGTCTTAGTGTGGTCACCAAGGCCACCAGCGTGAGGAGGAGGTGTCAGTTGTCACCTGCCTACTGCGGTGGCAGCTGAGATGGGGCAGAGGCAGCACCCTCTGTCAGGAGGGGTAGGGTTAGTTCTGCATCTGGAATGCTGAGCACATGCACAGGAGTGCACAAATCTGCCCATTCCTCCACATTTCTCGTTGTGCAATAGGAGAAAGAAATCCCTGGTAAAGGCTGGCTTGTGTTACATCACTGCTAGGGACCATGTCTCTAATTGGGTGTGAGCTGGATGGATGCAGGGGTCATGAGTGTAACATCTACTCTTAATGCATTGCAAGAAAAAAAAACAACATGAATATAACATCTACTCTTAATGCATTGTAAGAAACCCCCCCCAAACCCTAAACCACCATCACATGTCAGAAAAATAAACGCCAAGATCTACTTTCTTGCAGATGTTACTAGAAAAGAGTCTCCTGTTAGGAAAGGCAGAGTTTGACTCAGTATTTATGGAGGGCTGGGGAACAGCTTGCAGAAAAGCTGTTTTTCCTTTATAGTCCTGTTCACCCCTGTAAAAGTACAGGTGTGGAGTGTACCACAAGTTTTCATTTACTGCTGGCAGGATTTAATCTGCCTAAATTAAGAACAGTGTTACCGTTTGTGTCCCCCAGGGTTGTGTTTCTGTAGACAACGTTGGTGCCTGCAACTTGCCATCTGAGAAAGGGAGAATTAGTTCTGTTTTAATTGGATGATAGGAGTGGATCTTGAAAATAGGTGTCTGAAGTAGAGATTAAAACATAAATCCTGCAGTTCCTACCCTGTGCCTGCCTGGGCAAAATTCCTCCCAGTGGCAGGGTCCTGAAAGCTATGAAAAATTTGATTGTTTAGCACCAATCAGCAATTTTTTTTGCCCTTACAGGGGTTGCTTTTTTAAAGGGAGAGAATACCCCAATGCACCAAATTGTTTCCAATAACGTTTTAATTAGTTATCTTTAAATAAAATCTCAATTAGTAGATTGATTGCAAGGAGGGTTCCAACGCAGGAATAATGTGTTGTTTTTGTTTCAATTTTGCTCCCAGTTCCAATTGCCTGATCAAAGAATTTGGGTAAGTTCATTGCTTCTATTTTTGATTTAATCATTGTGAAATAAATTGCATAAGAAAAATATAATATGAAAGATAACTTATCACTCAATTATGGAACGTGGCATGCTTTGCCACAGAGTGTTGCAGTGGATAAATATCCTCTTATGTCAAATTGGCTTTATTCTTACCTACACAATCCTGCTGGTTTTATTCAGTGAAGGCAATGGGAGCTCTACCTGAGTGAGGCTTTCAGAATGCAATCTTTGCTTAGGTTTAACTGAAATGGTTCCAGGCCATTTCCTTCAGAGATTGCACTGGAATTTTCAAGCTGAGGCCTCGTTAGATTGCAATAGTTATACATATTATTTAGTCTGCATTTGAGAGATTACAATAGAGAACTTCAGAGGACTTCGTGTTTCTATCTCAGAATCATAGAATGGTTTAGGTTGGAAGGGACCTCAAAGATAATCCAGTTCCAACCCTCTGCCATGGGCTGGGACACCTCTCACTAGAACAGGCAGCCCAGGGCCTCGGAGTAGAAGGGGAGGAATCATAGAATCAACCAAATTGCAGGAGACCTCCAAGCTCATCCAGTCCAACCTAGCACCCAGCCCTAGACAAACAACCAGACCATGGCACTAAGTGCCTCAGCCAGGCTTTCCTTGAACACCTCTAGGGATGGCAACTCCACCACCTCCCTGGGCAGCCCATTCCAATGCCAATCACTCTCTCTGCCAACAACTTCCTCCCAGCATCCAGCCTAGACTTCCCCTAGCACAACTTGACACTGTGTCCCCTTGTTCTGTTGCTGCTTGCCTGGCAGAAGAGACCAACCCTACCTGGCTGCAGCCTCCCTTCAGGTAGTTGTAGACAGCAATGAGCTCTGCCCTGAGCCTCCTCTTCTGCAGGCTGCACACCCCCAGCTCCCTCAGCCTCTCCTCACAGGGCTCTGCTCCAGGCCCCTCACCAGCTTCCTTGCCCTTCTCTGGACACCTTCCAGCATCTCCTCGAGAGGAGAACCTCTCTCGACCACTGCCCTTTTAATACACACATCTCTCATTGACTTCACTGGGAGTTAGCCACTGGAGTAGCCTTGAAGATCTGAGCTTAATTGCTCATTGCTGTACTTAAAAGCACAAATCAAACACCCATTTATTTGCCGCGCTTGGCTCGGATTTGCCCTGGGTGTATACTTACATAGCTCCCTGTTACACAAACAGGAATTGTGCTTGTGGCACTATGGGATAGGTTGGAGCTCGCTCTTCTATTTTTGTACAATGTTATTTTTAATACAACTAACTCGTTGGTGAGCCACAGCAACTGCTTTTGCAGATGCAACTCAAGTAACACCGTGTTTTGCTCTTGCGTTTCTGGCTGCTCGGCTGCAGTGCTGAACCCATAAATACTTGTCCCAGATTTTTCCCAACCTTTGGGCTTCTGAGGGGAGAGCTGGAGCCAGCCGGCTGCGGCTCAGCTCCTGACTCAGCCTCGCTCATCACTGGCAGTGTGACGTGGACTCGTCTCACAAGGTGAAGCCAGAAGTTAGCAAAATGAGATCTGAGGTCTTCATGTACTCTTTCCCATGTCTGGTAGTCCAGGAGCCCTCAAAGATGTTGCCCCTGCAAGTTGGCATCCAGCCCTGCTCTCCATGGCATACTTCAGAAGCACCTCTGTCCCTCTGCTTTGCTTGCCCATAGCTTTTAATCCCATTTTCTTCCAGCAAAGCGATGGTTTATGCAGCTGCAAAAAAAAAAGTGTTAGGATCCTGAGCTAAAAAAGAGCTAAGCAGGCACCAAAGGACTCCTGCAAGCATGCATAGGTGCTGACTGAAGGTTAGATGGCAGATTTTGAGAGCATGAGGGGTGGCTCTCAAATATTTTCTTTGCATGTGAAGGGGCCTTGGTAGAATCTGTGATTTGGCCTGAGTACCCTGAATCCTCTGCTCTCAGAAAAGTGGTTCTAGCTGGGAAATTGGAAAAAACCCAGTGCAGACTGTTTTCTTCTGTCTGCTTTCCTTGACATTGGCTTGGCCCTCAAATTTCCATCATCCTGCATGTGTTTGTGAGCCTGTGTCTCCTGGCCATGCTAGTGCTTGGAGCGGCTGCAGCAGAAATAGGTATTTAAAACACAAAGGGCTTCGAGCAGGACACTGATTCATGGATGAATCTTCCAAATTTCAGCCTGGAGAATAGGAGGCCCAGGGGAGACCTTATTGCTCTCTCCAACTACCTGAAGGGAGGTTTTGGCCAGGTGGGGTTGGTCTCTCCTCCGAGGCACCCAGTGACAGAAGAGGACACAGACTCAAGTGGCTCCAGGGCAGGTTTAGGCTGGATGTTAGGAGGAAGTTGTTGGCAGAGAGAGTGATTGGCATTGGAAGGGGCTGCCCAGAGAGGTGGTGGAGTCGCTGTGCCTGGAGGTGTTTAAAAGGAGACTGGGCGAGGCACTTAGTGCCATGGATTAGTTAATTAAAAGGTGTTGATAGAGTGGACTCAGAATCACAGAAATGTCCAGGCTGGAAAAGACCCTTAGGATCACCAAGTCCAACCTATAACCTTACTCTACAAGAATCACCCTAAACCATATCCCTAAGCACCCCATCCCAAGGACCCTTAAGCACATCCAGGGTCCGTGACTCAACCACCTCCCTGCGCAGCTCATTCCAGTGCCTGATGATCTTGAAGTTGTTTTCCAACTTGGTTAATTCTGTGATTCTATGAACTTGAGACTTAAGAATATATCACATGAGTTTTTTTAGCCTTGAGTGACCTGTTCTAGTGGGAGGTGTCCCTGCCTATGACGGGGAGTTGGAACTGAATGATCTTTGAGGTCCCTTTCAACCTAAACTATTCTATAATTCACAATTGTATGGGCCATATATTTCAAGAGACTTTCAGGCTGTTTTTCATTGTCAGGCAAGAACCCTATAGTACAAAACAATAGGAAACACCCACTCCTTGAGTGGATCATGATTGACTTAGTCTATAGACTCTTGTCCCCTTCTGGTCCCATCCACAAAAGGTTGCAATAAAGAGGTTCAGACTTAGTTTGCAGTACTTTTATGGAGAGTTGTTGTAAATAGATGAAAAGTTTGGTGAGTGCATTAACAAAGCTTCTGTTTTACTGGGCTTATTTTAGGACACAACCCATTCTGTTGGGTCAGGCTAAATTCCTCACTGACTGCATTCGTACAAATAGAGTTATCCATAGAATCAACCAGGTTGGAAGAGATCTCCAAGATCATCCAGTCCAACCTAGCATCCAGCCCTAGACAAGCAACCAGACCATGGCACTAAGTACCTCAGCCAGGCTTTCCTTGAACATCTCCAGGGACAGTGACTCCACCACCTCCCTGGGCAGCCCATTCCAATGCCAATCACTCTCTCTGCCAACATCTTCCTCCTAACATCCAGCCTGGACCTCCCCTGGCACAGCTTGAGACTGTGTCCCCTTGTTCTGTTGCTGGTTGCCTGACAGAAGAGACCAACCCCACCTGGCTACAGCCTCCCTTCAGGCAGTTGTAGACAGCAATGAGGTCTGCCCTGAGCCTCCTCTTCTGCAGGCTGCACACCCCCAGCTCCCTCAGCCTCTCCTCACAGGGCTGTGCTCCAGGCCCCTCACCATCTTTTTCTGGATACATTCCAGTACCTCAACATCTCGAATTGAGTAGCCCAGAACTGGACACAGCACTCAAGGTGTGGCCTGATCAGCATTGAGTAAAGGGGAAGGATAACCTCTCTTTTCCTGCTGGCCATTCTGGAACTATATTGTGAATCAGCAGGAGTTTCTGGCTACTACTTCATAAAACTCAGCCACATGTGATAGGTCTCTTGAACGTGAGTGTAGCTCAGCCAAGTTCCATGTCTGGATGTCCAAATGCACAGTTTCAGGGCAACAAATTCAGAAGTCATAGCTTTTCAGAGAAAGCATCGTAGCTTGAACTGGGGAGGAAGAAACCCTGAGCTTTAGCAGTTGGGTTTTCAAGATGTCTTTAAATAACATGAGTAAAATTAGAAAGCAAACATTCAAACAGGTTTGGTTTATTTGGTGTTTTTATTTTTTTCCCATGAGTTACAGCCATAAAAGTTGTGGCTTTTTTGCGGTGATAGCAGCGAAGGAGTTGCATTTGTAAAACATGAGGTCATGTAATTCATGCTGGATGGGTGGGCAGAGGCCAATGGGATGAGATTTAACAAGGCCAAGTGCAGGGTTCTGCACTTTGGCCACAACCCCAAGCAGAGCTACAGGCTGGGGACAGAGTGGCTGAGAGCAGCCAGGGAGAGAGGGACCTGGGGGTACTGGTGGATAGTAGCTGAAGATGAGGCAGCAGTGTGCCCAGGTGGCCAAGAGAGCCAATGGCATCCTGGCCTGTGTCAGGAACAGTGTGGCCAGTAGGACAAGGGAGGTTATTCTTCCCCTGTACTCAACACTGGTCAGGCCACACCTTGAGTGCTGTGTCCAGTTCTGGGCTCCTCAATTCAAGAGAGATGTTGAGGTGCTGGAAGGTGTCCAGAGAAGGGTGACAAAGCTGGTGAGGGGCCTGGAGCACAAACCCTATGAGGAGAGGCTGAGGGAGCTGGGGGTGTGCAGCCCGGAGAAGAGGAGGCTCAGGGCAGACCTCATTGCTGTCTACAACTACCTGAAGGGAGGCTGTAGCCAGGTGGGGTTGGTCTCTTCTGCCAGGCAAGCAGCAACAGAACAAGGGGACACAGTCTCAAGCTGTGCCAGGGGAAGTCTAGGCTGGATGTTAGGAGGAAGCTGTTGGCATTGGAATGGGCTGCCCAGGGAGGTGGTAGAGGCACCATCCCTGGAGGTGTTCAAGCAAAGCCTGGATGAGGCACTTAGTGCCATGGTGTAGTTGACTGGCTGGGGCTGGGTGCTAGGTTGGACTGGATGATCTTGGAGGTCTCTTCCAACCTGGTTGATTCTGTGATTCTATAGCATCAGGTTATCCTTAAAAAGCATCAACAACAACAGCAGCAGCGACAAACCTCCGCTTTATTTATGCCTCTTTGGCTTCTGTTGATTCATAAATTTTCAGAGCAGTGCTGCAGGGCCCCCACTGATGATATCTTGCCCGCTGAAATGTTTATAAATACTCGCTTTAGCCGATTATGGTAATGGCTGCATTTTTGAGTCGGGGCTGGGGAATTGCAACTGCAGATTAGTTTGCGTCAGTAGGAGGTTAATAGCCTCTCAGGGAGCAAGAGGGAGGTGGGGGAAAGCTGCTTCCTTTTCCAGACATCTGGACACAGATAGAATCAACAACTCTTATATATGTAAATCAAAAGTTACTGTTCCATATAAAACGCTGTCGGTCACTGGTCTCAGATGTGGAGCAGACATGACTTGTCCATAAGGCAATAGCTGTATGTAAAACCTGTAATAGGATCTTCTTGCGCTCCTACCTCCTTGGAGGGCTTTCCCCATGGATGTGGCAATTACGCTAATCTCATCCTTGGGGTCAAGCTGTGCCTTCCTCCCCGTGCTCCTTTCAGGGATTGCCACAGCCTTTAGGCGCTCAGTTGGGGTGCAGATACTTCCCAAGAGCAGTGCCTGGCAACACACCTCCGTGGTGATCCATGGGGACCATCCCCAGAGAGATGAGGTGGCCACAAGCACCAGAGGTGTGTGGTCATGGCATTTTTGGACATGGTTTAGTGGCCATGGTGGTGTTAGGTCCATGGTTGGACTCTGTGATCATGGAGGTCTTTTCCGACCCAAACAATTCTATGATTCTATGCTGTCACTACCAGTGTACTCCAGGAGCTTGCTGGATTGCAACCGGTAGCATCTCACAGTATCTCCATGGTCAACACGGTTCCTATGGAGCCGAGTCTTGCTTTGCAGTTATCTGTAATGGTGTTTTGAAGGAGCGAGAGCTCATTTGGTTGTATTTCAGATGAAAGAGGGAGTTTCCTTGTGGAAGAAAGCTGGGGAGGGCTTTTTAGGATGTCAGGTGATAGGACTAGGGGGAATGGAACAAAGCTAGAAATGGATAGATTCAAACTGGATGTTAGGAATAAGTTCTTCACCATGAGGGTAGTGAGACACTGGAATGGGTTGCCCTCAGAGGTGGTGGAAGCCTCATTTCTGGAGGTGTTTAAAGCCAGGCTGGGTGAGGCTCAAGACATCCTGATCTACTGTGAGGTGTCCCTGCCCATGGCAGGGGGGTTGGAGCTGGATGATCCTTGTGTTGCCTTCCAACCCCGACTGATTCTATGAGTCTATAATCCTTTGGGTTAATAATTAGGGTAATAAGAAAGGTAAGAACGAATTAATGATTTTTCCAGTCATGGAAGATTATCAGTCCACCTTGGAGTGTCACTGGGATCTGAGCTGTGGCTTAGGTCTGTAAATGAAGATGGGGGACCAGGCAAAGAGCAAAGTTGGCAACTGTTTCTTCACAATAGCTACATCCAGAGTTGACTTTCCAAAGATTTTGCAGAAGATTCACAGAAAGCTGAGTCACTGAGGATTAAAAGAGCAGTAAAACTCAATGTCAGTAAGTATCCAGTAATACTGAGGGAAAAGGGTGACTCTTAACTTGTGTCATTCAGGAAAAAGATTTTGAAGTCAATAGTTTTAAAGGAAATATTGTTTGAGTGCTTAGCAGAAAGGGAATTGAAGCCATCATTATGTTAAACTTGAATGCGGCTGAAGTCCCTCAAAAAGGGCACAGTAAAGTTAGAAAGGACACAGAAAAGTGCAACAATGTTGGATGAGAGTTAGGGAACAGCTTCTCTACAAAAAGAGACTAAGTAGGTTTAGATTTTTTTTCAGCTTGGAAAAGGAATGCCCGAGGGAGCTGTGCTCTGTGAGACCATGAATGGTGAGCAGAACCTGAATGAGAAATGGTTATTCATTAGTTTTAACAAGAAAAAAATAAAGAGAGGGGCACCCAGCTGAATTATCAGGCAACAGGCTTAGAAGGAACAAAAGGCAGTATCTTTTCATATGCACCTAATTAAACTGGTGAACAAAAATAGAAATGGATTCAGAAAGGGTTTAGCCAAATGAATGGGAGCAGCAGCTCCCAGTGGCTGTTGAACACCATCGTTGAGATGCAGCCTTCAGTTAAAGCTTTTGCACCTCTCTTTGCTGGCGTGTGACAGAAGACACCGAGCAAGAGGTCTGTCCCTTGCCCACTCTCCTGTGCATGCCTTGGGGCCACCATTTGAAGTCAGGGTACTGACTTCCCAAATGCTTGTGTCTAAGGTTTGGAATTCGTGCACCCTTAGGGTGACAAAGCTCAGATTTCATAGTGCTCAAGCAGGTATTTTGCAAGTAGACTGATGAGCAGGGGCTGTCTACCTGCATATAAAGTAACTAGGAGCTGCTTGCGGGGCTGAGCTGGCAGGACTTTATGGACTGTAACAGGCTCTTGCAGCCTGGGAACTCATCTCACAATAGGGAACTGCATCCTGAAAGCCCAGAACAGCAGCATGCTGCAGGACTTCTTAAGACAACGCTCTAACTGTGGTCCGTGTGAGCCCTATCCCCAGCAGGTAGGGTCAGCTATAATTATCCTGGCAGCTGTGGAGCGCCACCACCTCAAAATCAGCAAAGGCTTGGGGCTGAGCACTTCCCATCGCCGCTGGTGCATTTCCCAGAGACTACAAATCATACCAGGTAGCTGCAGAGATCAGTCATTTAAAAAGCAACCACCCACCACATCAACAAGCACAACAGCCATTGCTATGGTGAGAAACGTGGGTTTGGAAAGCAAGTAATACTTTGAAATAATTGGAAGTGTTTCTGCTTCCTCTGAGTGAGGGGGTTGAGATTAGATGCTGATTTCATTCCTGTTTTGAGGCTGATGTAATCCTGCAAGCAGTGTTAGAGACAGCACTGATCCTGCATTACCATGCATTAGAGAAGAATTGGTCTCAATTTCTCCTCTGCAAAATCCTGGAAAGAAGAACTGGGAAAGGGGGGGGAAAAAAAAAAAGCATGACTAAGCCATTTTAAATGTAAAAGAGAAAATAGGTGCTTGGATATATTATTATAGGGGACCACATCCACGAGGAATGGTGACCCAAAAATGATTTAAACCTGCTAGATAATGAAACTGACCTGAATATTACATATACATAAGAAAAACATTTATTATCCTTCTCCATGGCCTTATTATTCTTCAGCATAAATATGTGCTGTCATAACCCATGCCCTGGCTTGCCACTGCTAATCAGCCCAAAGGCCAAGGGTTGTTCTTCATTCAAACCGTTTGTTCCATGCAGCCGCAGAACCGGCAGGTGTGAGTTGTTGCGCCGAGCAATTAGAAGGAATTAAAGGCAGTGCAAAGCAAAGCTTTAAGAATCCCTTCTGACTAGAGAAGAAGGTGAAGTCATATAAAAAGAAATCTATGGTAATGTTGAGTTGGATGGGTTGGTAATGACATCTCAGTGCCGAGATAGAATTACCTCCTCTCCCAGCAGCATCATCATTACATATCTCACGCCTGTGATCAGTACATGCCAAAATCCTTCATATTGACAAATGTGCTGTCCACTTCCATCTGTGGAGAATGTTTTAGCAGCTGAGTGATTATGAATCAAACCCCAGAGCTTACAGCCCCTACTGCCTCGCAAGGCTTTCACATTTGTTGCCTGACAAGTAAATGTATCTTGACTTCCCTCAGAGATTTTTTTTTTCCTTTCTCTCTTTGCACCATGTTTGATGAAAGACGTTTGGCAAATTGGCAGTGGTACCCTGTACATTGCAATTTGTACTCAGCATTAGGAATCCGAGCGTGAGATGAGAGGGCAGGCTACAGGCTAAAGGGGAAAAAAACCCCAACAACCAAAAACCAACCCAAGGCCAGAGCTAACCAGCATGTGAATAGTCATCCCAGGAGCCAAACCTGCAATTCTGCCTATGAAAATGAAAGTTAAAAGCCTTCCCTAACAAATATCCAGTTTTTCCCATTAAAGATGTAAAACATCAACAACCACAGCAACCTCTTTTAGATTTTCAGGAATCAGCTGTAAAGATGCTCCCACGTGAGGAGCACTCAGCTACTTGTCTTTCATCATCTTCCTTCATGAGCACAGCGTGTGGCTGTGCTGTGGCTTCTATGCTCTGTAGATGAGATCTTGGCTTTCTTGGTTTTTGTTTGTTTGTGGTGCCATGAAGAGGCAGATGGTTCCTCTCACCTTTCAGTAGGCTCAGTAGCAAGCTTGAACTCTCCAAGTCACAATGTTTGAGGGTTTGGAGCAGTTTCTCATGGTCAGTTCCAGACACCTTAAAGGAAACCATTCTCCAGAAACTGTTTAATCCCCACCCCCTGAAAATTTCAAGGCAGCTAACCAAGAGTGGATACATCCCAAAATACATAGGGTTTACAAGCAACTAAAAGTAGAGTAGGACTATTAAGAGGTTTTAGAAAAATAGGATAGGTATCTAGCAGGTAGTGTCAGCACATAGCACCAAACCCACCACAGCTTCACTTCTTACAGACCTGTCTCACGGTCTTTGGCTGTGCTGGGCAAGAAGACTGCACTGAATGGTTGGATGTGGCTGGAACATTGTCAGAGCCTTTTTGGATCTGGCTTGTTGCAGTTCTTGGTTGAGCAAAAGTGTCCATGAGATTTCCTCTGCCATGCTTGCCCTCTGCAAGTCCTGAAAAATACAGACTCCAAACTGTAGGATTTTTGTGTGGATCTCTATTTTTGCTGTCTCTTCTGTCCAAAGTGGCCAACGGTTTCAGGAGATGGGATGCATAGACCTGCAGAGCATGACTGGAATGTTACAGAAGCTGAAGCTTAAAAGTAAAGATAAATTTATAATTGGTTAGTTTAGGCTTTGTGAAGAAGCAGCTTTGCATTGTAGTCATCAGGACAGGAGTTCTACTGCATGCTGGCCTTGTGGAGAATGTGCACCTCACTGTTATGGGCATCATTCCAATCAGGACACCATTGTGGCCACTACCTTGTCCCATAATTCTTGAGACTGCAACTCTGCATTTGCTGTTTGGGTTTTTTTGGTGGCTTTTTTTATGCCAGGCAAAAGAAATTTTGTACTTTTGAGTGTGCAGTGAGGGCAGAAAGCTAAAGCAGTATTCACCATGGTGGGTTTTGTGCTGTCTTCTGTTGCAGATGTCTGCTATAGAAAATATGGCCGAGAAGCTGGAGAGCTTCAGTGCCCTGAAACCAGAGGCCAACGAACTGATCCAGTCAGTGCCATCCATGTTCAACTTCCGCGCTCCGCCGAGTGCACTGCCCGAGACTCTGCTGCGGAAGGGCAAGGAGAGATACACCTGCAGGTACCTCTGAAGCTGCTCTGGGATGTCCTCTTGGGCTCCCAAAATCTTTCTGCTTGAAGAGTCATTGTGGTCTTTCAGGGCACTCTCTGTGCTCCATGGAAAGCATTTAACTTTGTGATTCTTGCTTGCTCAGTTACTGGTGTTAAGGAACAAAGCATTTGCTCTCTATCCTACTGCTTTGATAAATGAAGTGGAGGCTATTATGTGATATAAAATATGAATACATATATATATAAAATATAAATATAAGTGTCATAGGGTACTCTCTGTGCCCCATGGAAAGCGTTTAACTTTGGAGTTCTTTCTTCCTCAGTTACTGGTGTTACGGAACACAACTTTTCCCTGTATCCTACTGCTTTGATATATGAGGTGGTAACTATTATATATTATATAATATAAATATATAAATATAATATATGTATAAAATGCAGATATATAACTATTTCTGGGCTCGCTGTGCCCCATGGAAAGCATTTAACTTTGGGTTTCTTTCTTGCTCAGTTATTGGTGTTATGGAGCAAAGATTTGTCCCTGTATCCTACTGCTTTGATAATGAGGTGGAAACTATTATATAATAGTAAACTAAAAAAAAATCAGTTTATTTATATATATATATATATATATATATATATATACATTATATATAAATACATAGATGTAACTGTTTCTGGGCTCTCTGTGCTCCTTGGGAAGCATTTAACTTCGAGATGCTTGCTTACTCAGTTACTGGTGTTATAGAACAACATGCCCTATATCGTACCAGTTTAATAAATGAGGGGGAAACTGTTCTATAATATGTTAAAAAATACATCATAGATATAGAACATATAAATATTTTCTATATAAAAAAATATAAATATATACATTTAACTATTTCTGAGCTCTCTGTGCCCCATGGAAAGTGTTTAACTTCAGGGTTCTTGCTTGCTCAGTTACTGGTGTTACAGAACAAAGGCTTTACCTTGCATCCTACTGCTTTGATAATGAGGTGGAAACCATTATATGATATTAAATATAAAAATATAGAATTTATATATATAAAAACTATGATGTACATTACAAATATAAATATATAGCTGTAACTAGTTCTGGGCTTGCTGTGCCCCATGGAAAGCATTTAACTTTGGGATTCTTGCTTACTCAGTTACTGGAGTTACGGAACAAAGCGTTTGCTCTGTATCCCACCAGTTCGATAAATAAGGTGGAAACTATTATATAACATTTTATATATATATATGTATATATATGTATAAAATTATCTAATAGATGTAGAAAATAGAAATATATATTAAATATATAAACTTAACTATTTCTGGGCTCTCCGTGCCCCATGGAAAGCGTTTAACTTCAGGATTCTTGCTTGCTCAGTTACTGGTGTTATGGAACAAAGGTTTTGTCCTGTATCCTACTGCTTTGATAATGAGGTGGAAACTATTATATAATATTAAATATAAAATTAAAACGTTTATATTATATATATAAAACCTATAATGTACATTAAAAATATAAATATATAGATGTAACTATTTCTGGGCTCTCCGTGCCCGGTGGAAAGCATTTAACTTTGGGATTCTTGCTTACTCCATTACTGGTGTAATAGAACAGAGCGTTTGCTCTGTATCCTATTGGTTTGATAAATAAGATGGAAACTATTATATAACATTAAAAAAAATATAATAGATGTAGAAAATAGAACTCTAATATATATTAAATATAACTATTTCTGGGCTCTCTGTGCCCTGTGGAAAGTGTTTAATCTGGGATTCTTGCTTACTTTGTTACTAGTGTTACAGAACAAAGCATTTGCTCTGTATCTTATTGGTTTGATAAATAACATGGAAACTATTATTTAACATTAAATAAGATGGAAACTATTATTTAACATTTTAAAAAAATAAATATAATAGATGTAGAAAATAGAACTCTAATATATATTAAATATAACAATATAACTATTTCTGGGCTCTCTGTGCCCTGTAGAAAGCATTTAACTTTCGGGTTCTTGCTTACTCAGTGACTGGTGTTCTAGATATAAGCATTTGCTCTGTATCCTATTGGTTTGATAAATAAGATGAAAACTATTATTTAACATTAAAAATATAAATATAATATAATAGGTGTAGAAAATAGAACTCTAATATATATTAAATATTACAATATAACTATTTCTGAGCTCTCTGTGCCCTGTGGAAAGCGTTTAACTTTGGGATTCTTGCTTACTCGGTGACTGGTGTTCTAGATATAAGCATTTGCTCTGTATCCTATTGGTTTGATAAATAAGATGGAAACTATAATTTAACATTAAAAATATATATATAAATATAATAGATGTAGAAAATAGAACTCTAATATATATTAAATATAACAATATAACTATTTCTGGGCTCTCCGTGCCCCATGGAAAGCGTTTAACTTTGGGATTCTTGCTTACTCGGTGACTGGTGTTACAGAACAAAGCATTTGCTCTGTATCCTATTGGTTTGATAAATAGAAACTATTATAAAACATAAAAAAATAGATGTAGAAAATAGAACTCCAATATATATTAAATATAACAATATAACTATTTCTGGGCTCTCCGTGCCCCATGGAAAGCGTTTAACTTTGGGATTCTTGCTTACTCGGTGACTGGTGTTACAGAACAAAGTGTTTGCTCTGTATCAGTTTGATAAATAAGATGGAAACTATTATATAACATTAAAAAAAAATATAAATATAATAGGTGTAGACAATAGAACTCTAATATATATTAAATATAACAATATAACTATTTCTGGGCTCTCCATGCTCCATGGAAAGCATTTAACTTCAGGATCCTTGCTTGCTCAGTTGTGTTACGGAACAAAGCGTTTGCTCTGTATCCTACAGGTTTGATAAATGAGGTGGAAACTATTATATAAACAATTCTTTTTTGCCCCAAATTTTCTCATCACTTTCATATGCACAAGTGTGCTTTCATTAGTGATTTTTTTTTAATCATAAACTACAGACATGGCCTTTTTTTTTCCTCAGGCTTCTGGTTTTAATATCCAAAGGGATCAGTGATAGGATACATGGCTTATTAGGACTCATGTGTACAGACCTTAAAGGAGAAGCAAAAAAAATACAGAAGTACAGTGCAGATAGCCATTGTATGTGCAGCCAACATGAATGGGAGCTTTGTGGAGGAGAGCAGAATTAGCTGTGTGGCTATTTTGAAGACCTGTACATCACGGTGTGAAAAAAT
Source organism: Pogoniulus pusillus (assembly GCF_015220805.1). Classification (NCBI taxonomy): domain Eukaryota; kingdom Metazoa; phylum Chordata; class Aves; order Piciformes; family Lybiidae; genus Pogoniulus; species Pogoniulus pusillus. Next base: position 12,263,394 of record NC_087289.1, read on the forward strand.
AAATGAGATGTTAAAAGGGAAGGGCTGAAATGGGATGTAAAAAGTGAAGGGATGCAATCTTCAGAGTCATCACAGGGAGCAGCCGCCACCCTCCTTCACTTGCGCTCCATCCCCGCGCAGACATGGGCTGAATGTCATTAATAGATCCAAGCTAATTACAGACTGAATATTAATAAGTTGCTTGCACAAAGGGGGGGGCTCATGATGATAATTTCCCCCCCCCTTCTTTGTTGTTGTTGTGGCATGCTATCAAGTTTGGAGAATGGCTTTTAAATTGCATTGTTAAGGTCTCCATCATCTGCAGAAGGCGCAGGCGTGCATGCGACGCTGGCGTGCTGCTTTATCTGATCTCTTTGAAATCATGTCACCTTCTCTCAAGACAATGTTGTTATAGAAACACACCTTGATGGATTAGGTCTTTGAGTCTTGTCTGCTCTGATCCTAGTCAGTGCACAGAATGATGTCATGTTTGCTGACATGCAGAATTGGTTGCAAAGGTTGAAATGTGCCTGTGTGGAGGTAGTAATGCAAGGCTTTAACAGGAGGTTCTCTTGATTGCCAATCTGAGTGTGATCAGTAATCACCTTGTGAGCTGACACATTTGGAGTGATCTTTAAAGTTAGTTTGTTTTCATATATCCCTTGCTCATGCACATGAAAAGCTGGTGGGCTCCAGCAATTCCGGTCCCGTTCTCGCACGCCTGTTAGTGTCTCAATCACTTCCATTTGCTGAATGCTTTTATTGAAAACTTGTTACACCAAAGCAAGGCCAATGGCACCATCTAGTAATGATTCCATTTGGGCTGCACATCCAGGGCAGCTCCAGGTGAGATGAAGCCAGTGAAGGTTGCATTGTCTTATCAAACCTTTTCTTGTCACAGATACTGCGGCAAGATCTTCCCGAGATCTGCAAACCTAACACGTCACCTGAGGACGCACACTGGAGAGCAGCCCTATAGGTACTGTCACCCCTTACCCTTGTCTCTCTGGGACCTCTATCTGGGTTGTAGTCAAGTGAAAAAAGCAAAGGAATGAGTGTTCAACAGCCTTGCTTGGCCAGCTCCAGTGCTCACTTCCGAGCAGCCTCCTGCTTCTGATCACACACCATTGATTGCATTTTAGCCCACTGATGACCATTGTGGTTTGATCTCAAACAGGGTTTTTTGTGCTCATCCAGACATTGATGCCACAGCATTGTAACTGTGGAGATGAATCATAGAACCAACCAGGTTGGAAGAGACCTCCAAGCTCATCCAGTCCAACCTAGCACCCAGCCCTGTCCAATCAACTAGACCATGGCACTAAGTGCCTCATCCAGGCTTTTCTTGAACACCTCCAGGGATGGTGACTCCACCACCTCCCTGGGCAGCCCATTCCAATGCCAGTCACTCTCTCTGGCAAGAACTTCCTCCTAACATCCAGCCTAGACCTCTCCCCACACAACTTGAGACTGTGTCCAGGTTTTGCTCCTAGTTAATGAAATTCTTCTGGTTTAGGTAGTCGCTGGGGCCCCATCTGCAAGTCACAGATTAATACATTCATAGAATGCTTTGGGTTGGAAGGTACCTTAAAGATCATCTAGTTCCAACTCCCCTGCCATGGGCAGGGACACCTTCCACTAGCCCAGGTTGATCAAGGCTTCATGCAACCTGGCCTTGAAAACCTCCAGGTAAGGGGCATCCATAGCCTCCCTGGGCAACCTGTTCTGGTGTCTCATGACCCTTAATGTAAAGGATTTCTTCCTAATACCAAATCTTCCCTCCTCAAGCTTCAATTCATTCTCCCTTGTCCTGACACTATAAGCCCTTGTAAAAAGTCCCTTCCCAGCTTTTTGTAGGCACCTTTCAGGTACTGGAGGGCTACTCTAAGTCCTGCCATGCCAGCTTCTAAACCAGCATGGTTGAACTGATTTTAGGTAGGGTTCACATTTACATTTTCCCTTGCAAAAATGTTTTTTTTTTTTTTTTTCTGGAGGAGCTCTGTGGTGTTGCTTGCAACCTAAAGTTTGGTGATTTGTCAATCATCTGATTTCTGAAAGGCATTGCTGTATTTATTTGTTTCCTGTCTACTCTGGAGCCTTTCCGAGGCCTGCTTAACCAAAACCCACGTGGGTGCACTCTGCTGTTGATAAGTAGATGTATGAGATACTGTATCGAGGATGGTCACATGCAGAAGTGTGTATAGAAGCTTCACCTTATTAAACATGAAAGGCTGATTTAAATCAACTGGAAAGAAGCCAGTTCATGTTCCAGTAAAACAAATGCACCAATTTCTGCATTTTATGAGCTGTAAAGAGCAGAGTAAGCTCATTGTTTGTGAGGAAACAATATGGTTGGGGTATTTTTTTGCCTTTAGTCTCTTTAGGAAACGAGATTCACGTTTAATTTTATTGAAAGAAGGTCCTGATGCATGTTATACCCATCTACTACATAAAAGCCATGAGCAATTAGTGGCATAATGGATGATTTCAGCACTAAAAAAAAAATTGACAACATTGACAAGCCTAAAAGAGGCATGAGAGGGGGAAAAGATTGAAAAACTAAAGTGGTGAGGACTGTTGGCTGGTTGCCAGTCAGAGAATTTGGAATAGTTATAGTATGACTTAGTAATGGCTTAAAGAGCAATACAGTAAAGGCTTTAGGGACTCCAAATCACTACAGAGGATGAAAATTGATGCCTCTGGTACCAGAGTGATAGACTAAACTACTCACATTGGCACGGTATTAAAGGTTGGGATTGTTTATTGCTGGTTTTTGCAAGATAACCAAATTTCCTCTGGGATTAGCAATCGAGCAAGCTAATTCCTCAAGAAAAGATTTAATCACACAGTATAATTTAGAATAGGAAAAGAAATAGCCCTTTTTTTACCTTATTTGAGCATTAGAAAAGATCTGTTTCATGTTGGGTTTTTTTTTTCCAGAAGTGTTTAATTGTATTGTGTTGGCAGCACATGAAACAATAGTTACTGCTCCACTGTTTTCAAACTTCCCAACTTTGCATGCAACAGTTTCAAAAACATGTGAATCAATTACCCTGCTTAATTTGATGCCATTAACTCTGAAATATTATGCTTATTCCTAAAGGCAGCATTTAAAATAGAAAACCAAATGCAAGTTAAAGCCAAAGAAGCCACTGTGGAAGTGATGTCTCCATTTCAAGACCACCATACTCCAATTTTTCAGGCAAAATTTGTCTTTATCACAGGAAGGATTTTGCTTCAGTAGGGACCAAGGAGTTGCAGTTGAGCAGTGAGGCTGAGCCCAGAAGGTGCTTCATGCCTCCTGGGACGAATCTTACATCTCCAGCTACTAACAAGCCCTAACCACTTGTCTTGTGTTGGTGTGGTTTTTTTCTCTCTAGATGCAAATACTGTGACAGGTCCTTCAGCATATCTTCTAACCTGCAGAGGCATGTCCGTAACATCCACAATAAAGAGAAGCCATTCAAGTGTCACTTGTGTGACAGGTGTTTCGGTCAACAAACCAATCTTGACAGACATCTAAAAAAGCATGAGAATGGGAACATGTCTGGTACGTAGGCCTCTTCCCTCCCCAACCTGCCCTCCCTACCACCAGCCTTCACATCCCTTCGAGGCTGCTGAGTGTCTCCAGGCACGCGCTGCTCTGCGCTGCCTGCTCCGATGAGCAGCACTTCAGGAAAATATGCAAGTGCCTAAGCTCTGCTGACATTTAAAGTGGTTTAAAAATCCCAGCATAAACTCTGCCCTTGTATAACTTAATACTGCTGGATGATGTCTCTTCTTTTTGGTTTTAATTAAGCCAGCCATAGCGTTTTGAGAGCAGGCTGGGAAAATCGCTCTAATCCCATCTCCGCAATCGCTTGGCTCTCAGTAGGAGTGCTCGATTTAGAGTCTCCAGGGGCACTCTAAAAGATTTTCTTGGCACCTTCCAAAATATTCCCACTGTCAGGAGCTGAAAAGCACTCACTGTTATGGAGATAACGATGCCTCCCAAGTCCCAAAGCCAATTGGTCACCACACAGCAGCAGTAAAGGCAGCAGCAGGTAGCAGATATCATTGGTCTGGGTTACATATCTGCAGGGCTTAATGAAAACCCTGTCTGAAGACTTTCCAGTCTATGTTTTGCTGCACTGGCAATAAGCAGGTACATGCAGTGAATGCAGAGCTGCCTTTACCCTGATGCTCAGAGAAGGACCTGTGTCACTGGGCTTGCAGTGCTAATGAACCTGGGTGATTATCATAGAATTTCTTAGATTGGAAAAGACCTTCAAGATCATTGAGTCCAGTCATTAGTTTCACACTGACAAGTCCTTGACCAAACCAAATCCTTCAGCACATCATCTAATCACTATGAATTACCTGTGGTTGGAAAGGACCACCAGGATCACTGAAACTTCATTCTGAGGGGATTACTACCCAAACTGATCTCTCTTTCCTTCAGTTTCACACTCACCACTGCCTAATTCAGCAAGTATTCAAGTTCAGTGAGAGTGGTTAAAAGGTCAGAGTACCTGCTAAGGTATCCAGGGGTCAGGACCTGTGTGCAAGTGAACAAGGCAAGGAGTATGTCAGTGGCTGCTCCATATTTTAAGCAAATCTGCGTAAGTAGTAGCTGAATTGAAGTTCTGTTTGCTTGACTCAGCCATTGGGCTAACACAGTTATTGACTGACAGCCCTGGAGTCACAGAGGAGCAGGGAGGGAGATGTCAAAATAGATACTCAGCAAAAGTGATTATAAGGCATGGGAATGGCACCCAGGATGCCAGAGGTTGTTTTGGCTGGAAACCACCTTAGCCCACGGGTAGTAACACTTCCCTTCTAATTCCTGGGTTTGTGGCCAGAAGCTGATGGATCACTTTGAACAACTTCCCCTGGCTCTGACCCATTGTTTCAATTTTCATTTTGGATAAATGGCTAAACACAGAAAATGTAAAGAAGTTACAAGAGAACTCCTCTGTTTTGTTTCAAGGTACTGCAACATCCTCACCTCACTCAGAACTGGAAAGCACAGGGGCCATTCTAGATGACAAGGAAGACTCTTACTTCACAGAAATCAGGAATTTCATTGGAAACAGCAACCACAACAATCAGTCCCCCCGAAACTCAGAGGAGAGGTGAGTTGCAACTGATCTGCCTTCAAAAGGTGCCACTCTTCCTTTTCCCAGTCACCTCTAATTTTTCACTTCTGTTGATGATCACTTTTAGCAATCCTTCAGCAAGCAGACTGCTGAAAGGCAGAGTGATTTTAGCAGTCTGCTCACTTCGGTGTTCGCCTTGGTGTCTTAGGGGATGAAACGTGTTGATATCCTCCCTATTGCGTATGAGCCTATTTCCAGTGGCAGGTGGTGGGCAGAAGTTTCATCTAGGAACACTTTCTCCTTGCACAAGGAGTTCTTAGTTTCAAGTTCCCATTCCTTGGTTTAAGTCTGCTGAAAAATCGCCTCGTTATACTTCTCTCGGCAGAACAGGTGAATTCTACATCCTGTGGCTAAATGCAGAGAGCCTTACGGTTTAAATGCAATGCCAGTGTGTAATTAATAAAGTAGACTAAGCTAAATTCCTGGATCAAATGGAGGTTTCTAGCTGCAAGTCTTTTCCTCTAAGTAACTCAATCCCAAGCAAGATGCTGACTAGCAAAAAAATGCGTGAGGCCATGGGTAGGTGTTGGTAGTCCACAGTGAGTGACTTTTTCCTGTTAAGATTTATTAAGTACACGAGTGGCTCTGTTCCTCTGAACTAAGAGAAGAGAAACCACTTCTAAATATTTTCAGCTAAGGAAAATACTGCTAAGCAGAAAAGGCTGTGGCATGGGTACACGCATCAGCTAGACCATACTTCTTTGAGGCTGGCTTTGCAATATGCATTCTTTGCTCTTTGGAATTGGCATCACATTATCAGCATGAAAAATTCCTTAGTGTTGGTGACAAAGTTCCCCATCCTCTCAATTTCCAGATGCCTTGGTGAAGGGATGGAAATGGTGGACGTAAAGCAATTGCCACAAAAGTATTGGATTAAGTGATTACATGCGTGTTCAGATTTCATTCCAGCTTGATTGGCAACGAGGGTTTGGGTTTTTTTTCCTTTGCACATCTGGTCTCAACATGTCCTCCGACAGGAAGTCAGCAAAGTGGAAAGGTTGCTGGGTTGTGCAGTGTTTCCTTTCTAAATTTGGCACTTCAGACTGCTCTTGATGGATATTTTATCCCTGGCAAATTGCTGCATTTGAAAGCATAATTAGAGAATCTGTTTTCTTAATCACATGGCTTTTGTTACTTTGGTTGTAGTCCATCTCCCTTTCATTTCTAGCAGCCCCAATTGAGCATAACAAGCAAGTTGGCAGCCCAAACTGCTCAACAATTTCATATTTCTGCCTATTTAAATAAAAGATGATAAAGAGATACTGCTCTGATTATCTTGGAGGGGGGTGGCTGTTTCAGCTCTCCCAGCTCTGCACAGCCTTTTTTTTTTGATGCCGTGATATAAACAGACCATTCCTTAGCTTTTTATTAACGCGGTCCTTAACTGGTGACAGCAAACTGGAATTTGCTTGGGAAATAGATGGAACTCTGTTGTGTTTGTGAAAATGATGCTGCTGTTATATAAGAAACCAGCTTTGAGCACCTCTGCTGCAATAGCAAAGTCAAAGGTTTAACCCCAAACACCCCACTTAGGCTCATCCTTATCTCGCTCCAACTTTTGGCCTGTTCTATATTGTCCCGCACAGTTTGAAGCACGCAGAGCCTAAAGCAAGCTGCGGGTGGACAATAAAGTTTCCATTTTGGTAACTGTATTCCTGGAAGAGTAAGGACCTTTTGCACAGTGAGAACAATAGATGAATCAAGGCCTCGGCACTGCGTATCGCAGCAGAGCTGATAGGCTGGTGGCGTGAATTCCTGGGGCTCCAGCGAGCGCTTTCACATCGCTGCTACCTCTGGCCCTGCATTTGTCAACTTGGTGATGACAAATCTCTTTAGTTCTCATTTAATGAAGTGGCCACAATGATCAGAATCCTACAGGGTTGAGACCATTAGCAAATGAGCCCCTGCTTCAGTGTGGGTGTTATGTCCTTGATAAAATCCTGTAGGAAGTAGTTAAGAGAAGTCATTGTCTGAAAGCAAAGGACAGTGTTAAGAGCAGTGGGTAAGCCAAATGGTTTTCCATGTGTGTATTGCTGTAATTACTCATTAAAGAAGAATAAATGCACTCCAAAAGCTATATGACCTTTCTTTTCATTACTTCTTACCCTTCAAATCAGTTGATAATGTAGTTCAGCCTGGAGGTAATATTGCAGATGGCTCTTCAAGTCTTCAGCTAAAGTTTCTTAGGTTCCCATGTGTTCAGCCTGCACCTTCAGTGAAGCAGTAGAGCTTCCCAGTGGGTGGTACTGTGCAAAATGAATTGTGCGTGTCATTTTGACTTCAAACCCCTGAATGAAATGCTGGATGCCATTTGAAAAAGGCTGGGTCTGAGTTTCAGAGTTCTTGGCCCTTGCAGCTTGAGTTGTTTTGTCCCGAATACGCTTAGGATTAGGAACATGAGGTGAAATAGCGCGTGAGGAAATTTGGAATGGATGTCTGAACGTACCTCTGCCTGAACAGTAGTTTTAGCAGGGTAACAGGAAAGTCCCATGCTGATGGTACTGTAACATCCCACTGATTTTTGAGTGGAATTTTCCCCAGTACTGCCTAAATGTCTGAAGCTAAACAAGACGTAGAAGACAGAAATCACTTTATTCTACTGGGAGAGATCCTTTTCAGTTCTGCCTACAACAGTCTGCTGCTGAGGAGCTTTTGTAACTGCTCTGTGCTTATTGCTTGAGTTTTGTTTTGGTGCTTTCAGAATGAATGGCAGTCACTTTAAGGATGACAAAGCCATGGTAGCCAGCCAGAACTCGGATTTGCTGGATGACGAAGAGGCAGAAGATGAAATAATGATGGATGAAGAGGATGAAGAGAGTGAAATAGCAGGGAAAGCAGTCAAAGAGCCTGTTACGAGTGACGTGCATGAGGGGACTCCAGAGGAGGATTACGAGGAAACGAGTACTTTGGACATGAACTGCAAAGCTTCCCCTGGCAGGTTGGTTCCTTCCGGCTATTGGTGTGCCAGATACGTGAAATACAAACAATGAACCATACAAGAGTGCCAGCACCAAACCCTGTGCTGTGGGAACCAGTCCCAAGTAGCCAGCTTCCCAGTTACAATAGCAACCTGGCTCTGTCTTTGGGTCATTACCAGCCTGTTTTCTGTCTCTTCGTGCAGCCTGTAGCTCTTGAGGGGAAAATTAAATGCGCTCAGGCAGCTATTGTCAGGTTGTGGGTGAGACAGGAAACGTTCATGGGAGAGACACTATCTGCTCCAGAAACCAGCCTGGAGCTCCCATACCGTCCTTGTGAAAGGCTGTGGAGGCACCAGGAGAGAGGCAAGCTCCCCCTTCCCTGCTCCCACTACCCACCTCTTCAGAAGGAAAAAAAAGAGTTAGTTTTTTGTTTCAGCATCACAATTCCAATGTGTTTTTGGCAGGTAAAAAAGGGCTGATTGCTCAGATCTGTAAATCAGAAGACAAGGAAACACAGAAAAGACTATGGAACTGATGTTAAAACCTGATGTTTTTGTAGGTATAAAGAGGAGGAGTACAGTAAGACTGGACTTACGGCTTTGGACCACATAAGGCACTTCACAGATAGCCTCAAAATGAGGAAAATGGAGGAAAATCAATATAGCGAAGCTGAATTGGCAGCTTTCAATACTTCCCAGCTGCCAGAGGACCTAAAACAACCATTGTACAGGAAATCCAAGTCCCAGGTAAAAGCTTAACTCGCTTAAAACGTTATTGTCGCCAAATACTCAAAGGGTTCAGCTGTTAGGGTGTGGCAGGCAGGGTCATTCCAGCTTCAGCAGGCACCACCGTGCTCTGCATCTGCACACCTCAGCCTGCCCCAACCTCCCACCACCCCCAGGAGACCTGATGGGGTGCTCTGGTCCTTGATAAGGGAGGATTGGCTTGCTTTTTTGTGCTGTTTTCGTTCCTGTCTGCCACCCACAGAAATGTCTCAGCAAGCAATGGCCCCACTGTGCTTTCAGACAGTTTAGCTGCAGCCTCAGAGGGATGTGACTTGATCTTCTGGCTGGCTCAGCTTTTTGGTATTTATTGTGAAGTTTTGGATGTTACCACCTCAGGATGTTTTAAAAATAGCAGTAAATAGACTGAGGTCCTAGTGCTATTTCTTGGTATTTTTTTAAACATTAATTAAAATGAGTCTTTTTAGCCCCTTTGAGAGATTCCTGTTTTAAAAACTGCAGCATGTGCCTGTTGAAAAGGTCAGCAGAGGAGACTGTGGTATTTGGTGAAATACAGGACCAGCCAAGGGACAATCTGATTGCTCAGGCTCTTGAAAAGAGCCTCCTGTGCCAAGAGTCTGAAGGCAAAGGAGACTCTGGGACCTTGTCTACAATCAAAGGTTTCTCAGAGCTTCGTGAAGCCAGATGAAAGCAGAACTTATTATTGCTATTAATGAGTCCAAAGTGTCAGTGAAAAGGCTGACAGTGGTTTTACCTAATGCATTTTGATGTTCTTCAAATAAGCTGAGAACAGCAGCTGTAGCCTAAACTGTGGAATCACAGAATGTCAGGGGCTGGAAGGGACCTCCAAAGCTCATCCAATCCAACCCTCCTGCCAGAGCAGGATCACCTAGAGCAGATCACACCGGAACACATCCAGGCGGGTTTTGAATTTCTCCAGAGAAGGAGACTTCACATCCCCCCTGGGCAGCCTGTTCCAGGGTTCTGTCACCCTCACAGGGAAAAAAAATCCTTCTTATGTTTAAATGAAACTTCCTATGCTGTAACTTCCCCCCATTGCCCCTTGTCCTGTCATTGTGCATCACTGAGCAGAGCTTGGCTCCATCCTCCTGGCACACACCCTTTGTATCTTTATAAACATAGAATCCCCTTGTATCTTCCCCCTGCAATCAGCAGAAATAACTGCTTGCTTTCTACTAGACCAATCTTGCAGATGGACAACTGCAGAATCATAGAATCATAGGATCAACCAGGTTGGAAGAGACCTCCAAGATCATTCAGTCCAACCTAGCACCCAGACCTATCCAGTCAACCAGACCATGGCACTAAGTGCCTCATCCAGGCTTTTCTTGAACACCTCCAGGGACGGCAACTCCACCACCTCCCTGGGCAGCCCATTCCAATGCCAGTCACTCTGGCAAGAACTTCCTCCTAACATCCAGCCTATACCCCCCTGGCATAACTTGAGACTGTGTCCCCTTGTTCTGAAGAAGAGACCAACCCCACCTGGCTACAACCTCCCTTCAGGTAGTTGTAGCCAGCAATGAGATCACCCCTGAGCCTCCTCTTCTGCAGGCTGCACACCCTCAGCCTCTCTTCACAGGGCTGTGCACCAGCTTTGTCACTCTTCTCTGGACACTTTCCATTACCTCAACATCTCTCTTGTATCGAGGAGCCCAGAACTGGCCAGAGTTGAGTGATCTCTGATCTCTTCGTCCTCCTTCTCTCCCCGTGCAGGCATACGCCATGATGCTGTCTCTCTCCGACAAGGACTCCCTGCATTCCGCATCCCACAGTTCTCCCAACATGTGGCACAGCATGGCGAGAGCCGCCGCAGAATCCAGCGCCATTCAGTCCATCAGTCACGTATGACACCGCCAAGGCTCACCGAGGATGGGACCAAGTCCACACCAGTAGCATGGCTCTTTTAGGTGACTATTTAAAAACAAAAACCACAAAAGACTGCTGAGCAGAATGCCTTATAAATCTGCAGGGTCACTCATGTAAAGTCTGAGTGACCTTAAACTGAAGAATTTAAAAGAAAAAAAAAAAAGAACCTATTTATTCTCACTATATTTTGTTTTGCACAGCAAAGGCAGCTGCTGACTTCTGGAGGATCAATGCGACTTTAAAAAAGGAAAAAAAAAAAAGAAGTAATTAATTGTTTGGGTTTTTTTTTCTTCCCCCCCCCCCCCCCAGTGGATTATGTAAACTAGGGCCGGGATAAAGGTGTCTGTCTTCCAGTTCACCCAGCTTTGAGGGGCAGGGGCAAAAGGGTTAAGACTGCGTTGATACACACACATGGGCACTCCTTTAAAGTAGGAACTGAACTGATTGCTTCTTTGTTTGATTGTTTGTTTGTTTGTTTGTTTTCTTTGTTTTTTTAATAAGAGAGTTTGCCACAGGACTGGGGACAGTCGCTTTTATCTACAAATCCTCATTCTTTATCTACAAAGCTTCATTCAAGCTTTATGCATTTTTTTTTTTAGCCCTTCCAAGAGAGAAACTAGTTCTGGCCAATGCACACTCTCCGGCGTAACTGTAGAGAGAAGTTACCAGGGAATGTTTTTTGTTCTCTCCATTAATCCCTTTTTTTTTTGCCTTCTCAACTCTGCGTTGTTAGGAGAAAAAGGAATAAAATATATATATATATATATATAAATAAAAAAGGAAAAAGGAAAGAAAGAGAGAGAAAGGGAAAAAAAAACCAAACCAAAACCAAAACTCTGAGAAACAATACATAAGAGGCTTGTGTATATTGTAAACTATGAATGTTCACCACTCCAAGAAGCTAAATCATCCAGATGATCCCGCGACCGCACCGCGTCCATCGGCAGCACCACTAACCCGAATCATTGTAAAGGAGCTTTTGATTTTTGACAATCATGTCACTATGTTGTTGTTTCCTTCCCCCCCCCCCTCCCCAATTTCTCCTTTGTGTTACGTGTACCATGTATTTATTTGTTGGCAAAGGATGGTTTGTTGATTTTCAAATAGCACTGTTGGGAATAACAAACAGCACTGCTCCAGCCCCCCCCCCCATTCCCCCAACCCCTACCACCTTATGTTAACCTTCGAAACGAGTGAGGTGAACTGATTTCTGTGTATATGGGAGTGCAAAACAGTGTTGGAAATTTTCTTTTAACATTCCTCTTTTTTTTTTTTTTTTTGGTTGTTGTCGTTTTTAATTTTATTTCATTCTATTTTATTATTATTATTATTATTTTTGGGGGGGGGCTTTTAATGAATTAACTAATAGATGCAACTTAGGAGTTTTTGGTTTGTAATGCAGTAAATCGATTCGATTGTATAAACAGTTATTGATTTCTTCACGAGAGCATGATTCTTCTGATGAAAAAGATGAAAGGAAAAGAAACAAATTCATTCAAATAAAAGAAAATTAAAAAAAAAATAAAAAAGAAGAAAAAAAGAACCAGAAAAAGAACAAAAAAAAAGAAACCTGTACCCAATATTTTATGCTGGTCGTCTGCGAGCTCGTGTGATGTTATGTTCATGTTAATCCTCTTTGTAAGATGAAGTGTTCCAAATTTATGTTTTAAAAAAAAAACAAACAAAACCCACAAAAACCAAACAAAAAAAAACACAAAAAAAAAAAAGATAAAAAAAGAAATAAATAACAGAAGTTATTCAGTTATTTTTTTTTTGGGGAGGGGGGGGAAATGAGGGGAGGGGATTGTTGTTTGGTTTGGTTTTTGAGGGGGTATTTTTTTGGGCGCTGGTTGTTTGAGGTGATGTTTGGGGGTTTATTTTGTTCGTTTTTGGGATTTGTGTTTGTTTGTTTTGCCTTTAGCAAGGGACCAGATTTGTTCTTTTTTTTTCCTTCTGTTTATAATCTCATGTTTTGAAATAATGGGCGAGTTGAGGTACTTTCTTTAAATGCTTTGTACAATGTAACTGTTACGCATTTCAGTACATTACTAGGGGAGGATCAACTTTAAAAAAAAAAAATAAAGGACTACAAAACTGAAGGCATCTTCTTTTTTTTGTTGTTGTTGTTGTTTCTTTACTGGCTTGGTTTTGTCTTGGCAAAACCAGCACATATCACCTACTGGGCGGTGAGAAGGGTCAGCTGAGGATGAGGCACTAGGAAGCATTTTAGAATCAAGCAGTCAATCAATCTTGGACTTTGTTGTGCAATTTAAGATTCACAGATTGATAGGATTATAGAATGGGTTGGGTTGAAAGGGACCCTGGATCAGGAACAGTGTGGCAGTAGGACAAAGGAGGTTATTCTGCCTCTGTACTCAGCACTGGTCAGGCCACACCTTGAGTGCTGTGTCCAGTTCTAGTTAATTAGAAGGTGTTGGACTCACAATCATAGAATCACAGCGTGTGGGACTCCATGAGCCTAGAGGGCTTTTCCAACCTGGTTAATGCTGTGATTCTGTGATTCAGCACATGAAGACCCTTCATAGCTTACCAGGTACTGAAGTTCAATTTGATTCTTGTCCTCAGCCCAGCAGTGGTGTGTGACTTGTTTTACCATCACATAACAGCCAGGGCATCAGCAGGGCTGAATTCAAACCTTGATTGTTTTGTACTCACAGCTCTGGAGCCTCGCACACAGGTTGGTGGCAAGCTAAGCCCTGCACACCGATGGTTTCTCTGCAGGAAGCCTAAATCTCATCTGGAGAAAAAAAGTACTTACAGCCTGTGTGCATGTTCTTGTCCTCACTTCACTGGCCTGAGCCAATGGCTCAGGTACATGCAAGTAATTGCATAAATAGGCCATTATTTTCAGTGCAGTTAAAGTCACCCTGAAACTTGGGTTAAGGTTTCTGCCAAATAATGAGAACAAATAGATTAATCAAGTCTAGTTTTATCTGCAAACAACTTTCCAGATCGTTTTCCCCTTTAATTTGATGCAGTGACAGGTCTTATCAGCTCACCTGCCCTAGATGAAAGGGATTTGGGGAGGTGGAGAAAGGGTGGGGCATTTTCTTCTGGGTTTAATGGTCTGATTACAGGTTCACACTCCCATCACATAACTGTTACAGTACTGCTTGAGCTGAGCCCTAGGGTTAGTGTAACCTGCACATAACCAGCTCTATTGATCAGCAGGAAGTTGCTCATTGAATCCCCAGGCTGATGTTCCCATCAAGAGCCTTGAGCTTTGGAATTTCATATCAAAATATCCCACTCAGCAGCGCTGTCTATGCTGGGATGGGATGGAAAGGGTGGGTGAAACATATCCCAAGGGATCACTCAAATTCATGAAGCCTCGAGGGACCTGTTCTAGTGGGAGGGGTCCCTGCCCATGGCAGGGGGTTGGAACTAGATGATCATTGAGGTCCCTTCTAACCTAAACTATTATATAATTTTTATGATCTTACCTTGATCATCACTGCCTTTTCTCAGTGGCAGAGTTACCCCCCTCCTCCCCTGCCAAGAGGAGTTTGACCTGGAAAAGCAATCTCGGGTTTGATTAGCTAACTTGTCCCCCAAAGAAACAGAAAACTGGCTCATTTTGGTCTCATACTCTCTCTGATGGACCACACAGATGGAATTGTCCAGCTGAAAACAGATTGCTAAGGGAGGACTGCTGTGTCTGGCTTTCTGCTACAGTCTTTTTTTTTTCCCTCAGGAAAAAAAAACACAACAACCAAAACCAACAACAACAATACTTAAAAAAAAAACAACAAACCAAACCAGAGACCTTTAGCTTTTTTCAGCATCATCCTACCGGTCACCCCTGTAGTACTTTTCCACAAGTCAACAAATCATTCCCATGTGATACAGCAGCCTTGCTAGACGAAGGAACTGCACATTGCCACCTCAGTTCCTATCTAGAGAATCTAACAAAGCACCAGCATGACAAGATGATTAATCAATAGCTCACCCTGGCCCGGCTCCTCCATCCGACTGCGTGTCCAAGTCACCGTTCCTGTGTCAGCCCTGCTGCTTTACAGCACTAATAGCCACATTTGCAGAGTAGTGGGAGGGGGAAGTTATTATAAAGGCATTTATGAAGCTGCTTTTGCTCAGCGATTCCGCTTGGCCTCTTGTTCCATGTGTGCCTTGAACTTTAAAACCTTCTGTCAGATTCCCCCTTGCTCAGATGAATGGAGAAGTGCTGCAAACTCCTGGACTGCTGAGCCTCCCTCTGCTGCCTTCCAGCTAGCTCACAGAAACATCCAGGTTGGAAAAGCCCCTCAGGATCATCAAGTCCAACCTATACCCCATTCAGAGAAGGTTTATTATAAAAGGTGCTGTGGAAATATCAAAGTATGATGTGCTGGGTAGGAGCTCCAGCAGTATCTACTCCATCTGCCTGAGTGGAGGGTCTGAAAGCAGGCACCTCCAGCAAGCCACACCTTGAGTGCTGTGTCCAGTTCTGGGCTCCTCAATTCAAGAGAGATGTTGAGGTACTGGAAAGTGTCCAGACAAGGGCAATGAAACTGCTGAGGGGCTGTGAGGAGAGGCTGAGGGAGCTGAGGGTGTGCAGCCTGCAGAAGAGGAGGCTCAGGGCAGACCTCATTGCTCTCTATGACTACCTGAAGGGAGGTTGTAGCCAGGTGGGGTTGGCCTCTTCTGCCAGGCACCCAGCAACAGAACAAGGAGACACAGTCTCAAGTTGTGCCAGGGGAGGTCTAGGCTGGAGGTTAGGAGGAAGCTGTTGGCAGAGAGAGTGATTGGCATTGGAATGGGTTGCCCGGGAGGTGGTGGAGTCACCATCCCTGGAGGTGTTCAAGCAAAGCCTGGATAAGGCACTTAGTGCCATGGTCTGGTTGATTTGCCATGGCTGGGTGCTAAGGTTGGACTGCATGGTCTTGGAGGTCTCTTCCAACCTGCTTGATTCTGTGATTCTATGATCCTTTTCCCCTGCCTTATTTTAATACAAATTAATTCCAGCAAAGCTGCAGAAAAGTGCTGAAATGCTACACTTCTAAGACAAACTTTTGCCTGTCTTCAAGCAGGCCTCCCAGCTTGGGGTGGGTCTAGTGGGAGAAGGGGGTTAGTGGTCATTTTGACGCTTCAATTATCAGTAATTAAGAAGTTGATTTTTCTGGGCTGGAAGAAAATTTCCACCAGCTGCTTCTCTCAGGTCTTTACTCCTCATTTTCATGAGCATGTGCTAAGGCAATCTGGAAAATATATTTCCATCTATATTATGCTGTGTCGAGACCTCAGCATCTGTACCTTGGGGCAGATACAGGCGAGATAGGCAAGGGTAGGTGTGCCAGCAGGCACATGTGGAAGTGTTCAATTTTTAACATGATTAGAGCCCCCAAACAAAGCCTGCTTGATACCTGTGCCTTATTTGTTTCATGGGGAGTACAGAAAAGCCTCCCAACCCGTGTCGCGTTTCACGCTGCCAGCCAATGCAAACTGGAGAAGTAGTGCTTTAATTCCTGGGCAACCTCTCTTTAACAGGCCTGTGTCAGGCCCAATTAAGGTCCAGGCAGCCCCGTGCTAATTGGGTTGAGGTATGCAGCAGTGTACCATGGCCACTCAGCAATGCAGCTCCTTGGTCCTGGCCAGCACCCACCCTCGTGCCAGCCCAGCTCTCTTTTCCCAAGGGTGGCTGGTGCAGAAACTCCTGCTAGAAACATTGCCGGGGAAAAGTTAACAAGTGGAGTGAGAGACCTTTGTGGTGGTAAGACAGCTGAGGGTGCTCAGCCTGCAGCTCCTGCAAGGCCACCTGCTTCGAAGTTGCTGACACCAAAGATGATGAGAGGACTGGAGGGTTTCTTTTATGAGGAGAAAGAGCTGGGGTTGGTTAGGCTGGAGATGAGTGAGAAGGGATCTTCCTAGTGCTTATCAATACCTAAAGGGTGGAGGTCATGAGAATGGATTTGGGCTCTTTTCAGTGGTGGCCAGTGATAGGATAAAAGGTAGCAGGTACAAACTATAACACTGGCGGCTTCACTTGAACCTAAGGAGAAACTTCTTCACTTCAAGGATGTTGGAGCACAGGAACTGGCTGCCCAGTTGTAGAGCCTCCTTCTCTGGAGACTTTCAAAACCCATCTAGATGCATTCTTGTGCAACCTGATCTAGACATACCTGTGTTAGCAGGGGAGGCTGGATTAGATGATCTCCAGAGGTCTCATCCAACCCACAATATGATCATGGGGAGGAAGGGTGGTAAGCTGCATCCTCTGCCCTTGTGACACCAGCCATGGCTTCAGCATCCTCCAGAGGTGTTCTTGTCTCCGCTGCAGGTCAAAATAAAGAATGCTGAAGTGCTGATGCACTAGAGCAAACAAAACCCAAACCAACAAACCAAACCAAACAACAGCAATAAAAATAACACCAAAACCCAACACACCACAAGCTGAGACGTGTAGATTAATTTAAGCATTCAACCTCTCCTAAGCTTCAGTGGGATTTGTGTGAAAAATCCCAGAAATGGCCTTTGGTTACACCAGGGGAAGTTTAGATTGGATATTAGGGGAAAAAAATGTCTTTGCTGAAAGAGTGGTCAGGCATTGGAACAGGCTGTCCAGGGGGTTGGCAGGTTACCATCCCTGGAGGTGTTAAAAAGACATGTGGACATGTCGCTTGAGGACATGGTTTAGCAGGGCATGGTGGTGTTGGGTTGAAGGTTGCACTTGAGCATCTTAAAGACCTTTTTTGACCAAACCATGAAGTCCCTGCACACTGCCACGTGCCTAGCCTGTCTCAGGAGGGGCTTCCCAGAGATGTGAAGGCAAATAAAAATTTAGTTCAGAAGGATCCACAGACCCTCTGCTCTGTGCAACCACAACCCACAAAACACTTTGCAATCCACTGTAACAAAGTAAGGGCCTTTATTACGTTTCGACTCGATTCCCTGGTACTCTTTTTGGAAGCAGTTCTCCTGCTTTTATTACTTCAGAGCTATTAAAACCTTAACCACTGCATAGAGCAACTCACTCCAGCTTTACACTCATCCATAAAAATCTTTGAATGGGAGATTGAGAACTACTTTTTGGACCTAACATTCCCATCAGGTGAGGAATGCCAGAATTAGGTCTGAATTTGTCCCTGTCCCAGCTGAGCACACAGCTCAGGCTGATAGATGCCAAAGGGCAGGAGCATGACTTGTAACTGGATTTTTCCCATGGTTTTCTTCACTGCTTCTAGGGAAGGTCAGAGAGTGGGAAGTCACAGTGACCTCTCCTTCCCCTTTTTGTCAGTCATATGCCAAGTTCTGCACATGCCACCCTCTGTTAGCTCAGAAATGAGCAAAGCTGGAAGAAAAAAATCACCGTGTGAAGAACCAAGGAAGGCAGGTAGAGGATCTGGGTTAAATTCCTCTCCAAAAAATACCCCAACAAAAATCTTGAACCAACCAAAACTTGGCATGCTACTGGAGGAGAAGCAGCCAACATGGAAAATAAGCAGGATGGCACAGCAGCATTGCAGCAGCTCAGTCACCCTACCAAAAATCCTCAACAAAAGTCTTGAACCAACCAAAACCTGGCATGCTACTGGAGGAGAAGCAGCCTGTGTGGATAACAAGCAGGAAGGCACAGCAGCATTGCAGCAGCTCAGTCACCCCTACCAAAAAAAAACTCCAACCAAACAAAATCAAACAACTAACAGCAACAACAACAACAAAAAACAAACCCAAAGAAACTCCTCCTAAAAAAACCAAACCAAAGAGAAAAACCTTCTGAAGCACAACTGCAAAACCAAACCAACCTGACATGGTGTAATGGCAATGGCACCAGCCAAAAATTTCTCTAAGGGAACTCCTTATATTGCTGTTTACATCACTCAGGTGCTGCTGTGGTATGTAGCACAGAAGCTTGCTCAAAGCCTCTCATTATTTGCCCCTCTCCTCCCTTTTAATTTTATATACAGAGTGAAAAAAAAAAATCTGGCTTTTTCAGCTCAGTGCTGCTTCCAAAGCTCAACTTCCTCCTCCTCCACTCTCACCACTGGCTTTTTAATACTTCCTCTTTGGAAAATGTCAGGCTTCTCAGCAGGGTGTGGGTTTCTGCCAGGGGTGAGCGAGGCTGGGGTGCCTTAGGGCTGCACTTTGCCCTGGGCACATATATTCTAGCTACTCTCCCTACAGAAAAAAAGCAACCACCAAGCAATAATAATTATTACAACAACAAAAAAAAAAAGGGGGCATTTTTTTCCTAACACCTGATGAACCAGCTTCATCCATCATCCATTTATAACATTTCTCCATTTCAGCTGAAACAATGATCCCAGTCCATTTGCTCTTAAACTTTGCCTCCCTGGCCAAGCGGCCACCTACTTTGTTGTCCAACTCTCTCTCGGGCGGCTCGGATCCTACAATGCGTAATCTCAGTAGGGTTATCAGTTATGTCATGCATTCTACAGCCTCCAATCAGCGTAGTGGGAAACAACATTTTCATTTAATACCAGGAGAAACAGTGGAAGTCAGCGATTGATACCAACACAATGATGGGAAAAAGTGTCCAGAGGTGCTACTCACATAATCTCACTTTACAACATCTTGAAAATTCAATAGAAAGGGCTTTGCTAACAATACCAGAATGACATACCACTGATTATTGTTCCTAAAGCTCTTAACAATAAGAAAGCTCTCTAAATATATCTCCCCAAAAAAACATATCACAGTTTGTTTCTTCTTCTTCTTCTTTTTTTTTTTTGTTGTGTGTGTGCAAAGCCCATAGTATCAGTCAACAATTGTTGTGTTGTGTGAGCCTGTTAGGGCTGTTGGCTGGTAATGTTCTGGGAAATGAGCTCTTGAAAGCTCTTTTTTAAACATGCCTAACAACAATTGTATCTTAAAACAATCCTGCAAGTATCTACAGGCTGAGAAAGGACCCACTCAAACTCATTTTCTGAAGTCAGAACTACCTACCCTTGCATTTTGTTCACCCGCTTTGAAATTCGGCCGTGAGAAGCAATTTTGTAGCTCAGAGCAGAAATTAGAACCTCTTTAAGGACCAACTGTCTCTTGCTAAGCCCCTGGTTTCGGCAGGGCTGGGTGATTTCTCTCTACAGCTTTCCTGGGTAATCTCTCCTTGGTAGTCACAGCCCTCCCCCAGCTTCATATGCCTTTAAGAAGGGGTTAAAATACAGTTAAAGTAACCATGGCTTTAAGAAGGGGTTAAAATGCAGTTAAAGTAACCATGGCTTTAAGAAGGGGTTAAAATGCAGTTAAAGTAACCATGGCTCTAAGAAAGGGTTAAAATGCAGTTAAAGTAACCATGGCTTTAAGAAAGGGTTAAAATGCAGTTAAAGTAACCACCAAATACACCCTGACATTTGCCTCAGCAGGCAAGCTGGGATACACATAGTTACTGCTAAATGCAGACTCTAGAGGGTGAGCTGGCAACCACTGAGTGGTCTATGGAAGACTTCACTCCAGAGGAGCCTGGGCAGGCTTCTAGAAGAAGAGGAGTCAAATACAGAAGAGCCCTGAAAGTATTTCACTGCTAAGCACCCACCTTGGAGCCATTCTTGCTGACACCAAAGCACACAAATAAAGCCATGCATGGGAGTAAAATCCTTCACTGGCTTTGCAGCATCAGACCCACAGCTATGGTTCATTACCATGCTACTGAAGAGCACTTTTGGGGGGTGTGTGGCCATCCAGGACCTCAATGGTGAAAAGTAAATAATTATTTCAGCTCCCTTGATATTGTTTATGTTTCAGAAGCAAATGGAGCCCTCATATACCATGCAGAGCTTCACCAGTGAACGCTAAATAAAGAGTTGGGGCTGTTCAGGCTGGAGAAGAGAAGGCTCCAAGGTGACCTTTCAGCATCTGAAGGGGGCCTACAGAAAAGCTGGGGAGGGATTTTTAGGCTCTCAGGGAGTGACAGGACTAGGGGGAATGGAGCAAAGCTGCAGGTGGGGAGATTCAGACTGGACGGGAGGAGGAAGCTCTTCACCATGAGAGTGGTGAGAGCCTGGAAGAGGTTGCCCAGGGAGGTGGTTGAGGTCCTGTCCCTGGAGGTGTTTAAGGCCAGGCTGGATGAGGCTGTGGGCAGCCTGATGTAGGGTAGGGTATCCCTGCCCATGGCAGGGGGGTTGAAACTGGCTGATCCTTGTGGTCTCTTCCAACCCTGAAAGATTCTCTGATTTCAGCCCCTTTGATATTGTTTATGTTTCACAAGTAAACTGAGTCCTCATAGACCATGCAGATCTTCACTGGATTTATACCATTAAATGGCCATAAATGATCCTTAAAAAAAATCATTAGCTGAAGCAAACACTGAATCGTGTTACAGAGTCAACAACAGAGAATTTCTGAATGAAATAAATGTGTCATGCTAGAGGATATCCAGGGAAATCTCCACTGGCTTCTCTTTTCTTGCATGCTCCTAATCTCTCTGTTTATTATTGAAGTGGTTAATAAGCAATTCCTAAAACAGATCCAGAAGGTGTCTTTAGCAGCCTGACTGTCAGCCCACACCATCACAAGCTGTTCTCCACCAAGCCCTTTGCAATCCTAGCTTGATTTCACCTTAAACACTTGGGGGAATGATTATTTTTGTTCTCTGAACTTAGACATTAGTTGTATAGACTCAGTTAAGATTTGTTTGCCGTCGATATAAACAGCATTTACTGGGTACAAGATATATCAGAAGGAAGGATTTTAACTTCTGAAAGCAGTTTAGGATGATCAAATGAATGGAGCAAGAAAACACTGTGGAATAAATTTGACCTGAGCACTGTCTGCCTGGCACCACCCGAAGGTGTTTGTTAATATCCACCAATAAACCCCAATTTATTTAGAGAAATAGACCTATTTATGTACTTCACTTGGAGATTCCCCCCCCCCAACTCCCCACTAAACACAATGAGAGTCCTTCAAAGCACACTTTGTGGACTTGATGTTGAACCAACTCTCTGCCTTCCAACACCTGAAGGGAACCCACAGGAAAGCTGGAAAGGCACTTCTCATCAGGGTGCCTAGCATTAGGACATGGGGGAATGGTTGGAAGCTGAGGGAGAAAAGAGTTAGACTGGATCTTAGGAAGAATTCTTCAGTGTGAGGGTGGCAAGACTCTGGAACAGGTTTCCCAGAGAGGTTGTGGATTCCCACTCCCTGGAGATGTACAAGGCCAGGCTGCATGAGGCCTCAAGCAAGATTCTGGAACCTCTCAGAGAGACTGTGGATTCCCACTCCCTGGAGATGTTCAAGGCCAGGCTGCATGAGGCCTCAAGCAAGACTTCAAATAGACTCATAAGTCTATTTGAAAGGTGTCCTTGTTCATGGCAGGGAGAGGGAGGTTGGATCATCTCTAAGGTCCCTTCCAACCTAATCTATTCTATGATTTTTGCCACTTGGATGCATTCACAAGTACTTTTTTTTTTGACTAGGTATTAAGTATTTATCAAGTGTTAAGAAAGATTTTCTTACTCCTTACCCTTTAATATTAAAGCACAGACTTAACAAGTGCTATTACTCCACATAATAACCTTAATGAAACAGCAGCTAAATTAAGGGCTGGCTCTCCCAAAGGCAAGACTGGAAATACTCTGGCTCTGACACAGTTTCAAACACAGCTTTGCACATCATACTGCTTTTTTCTCCTTCCTAATTTTATATACTTAAACTATTTATACAGGCACTATTGCACACAATACTACTTACTTATATGCGGCTATCAGGTCTAATTGCATCTATAATCATGTCAACGTGGAGATAGAGTTTATTGCTCACTGACAATGACAGCAACCATCATGGCTGTGATTAACCCTGGGAATAAGGAGATGACTTGAAATTACCCTTGGCTGAAGTGTGTTGGAGGGGGTCCACGTGCCTTCCTCCGGGTGGGGTTTGTGTGTCTCCTGCTCCGGGGTCGACGCGGGCCAACACGTGGCAGAGCCGGTGGGTGCTGTTGTTCTTGGTTGGGTTTGAAGTCAAGTCATAGGAAACTGCTTGAATGGCTGGAGCCAGAATGTCTCTGCAAGAGGCAGTAGATATTAAAAAACACACAGGGTTCAGTCTGTGCTTAACAACTTTGTTGTTTTTAAAACTGGGGAGGCTTTGTCCTTGTTGAAAGGCTCCAATTGGACAGCACCAAGGAGCGGAGCTGGAGTGGCCAGAGACTCTCACTGGGAGCTCAGTGCATTTGAGGATGTGGGGCAGAGAACCTAATTCCTACTACAAGCCCTTCTTCTTCCTTCTCCATTTCTCACCAGAAAGCTGTCCCAAACCCAGTACTGGAGTCAAGAAGCTCTCCCTCAGAGACACCTCACAGTTGAAACCAAAGAACCAAAACACTTTTGCTGAGGGTGCTTACAGTGGTAGCAAGGCATTGCCCATGCCCTCGCTCACTAGGAAGGACACCAATCCCAGCATAGTGATACTGTATATGTATGGAGCCACACCTATATATGTACTGTAGAGATGCAGCACAGCCAGAATATGCTTTTTAGAATAGAATAGATCAGGTTGGAAGAGACCTCCAACATCATCCAGTCCAACCTAGCACCCAGCCATGGCCAATCAACCAGACCATGGCACTAAGTGCCTCATCCAGGCTTTGCTTCAATACCTCCAGGGATGGTGACTCCACCACCTCCCTGGGCAGCCCATTTCAATGCCAATCTCTCTCTCTCTCTGCCAACAACTTCCTCCTAACCTCCAGCCTAGACCTCCCCTGGCACAACTTGAGACTGTGTCCCCTTGTTCTGTTGCTGGTTGCCTGGCAGAAGAGACCAACCCCACCTGGCTACAACCTCTCTTCAGGTAGTTGTAGACAGCAATGAGATCACCCCTGAGCCTCCTCTTCTGCAGGCTAAACACTTCCATCTCTCTCAGGCTCTCCTCACAGGGCTGTGTTCCAGGCCTCTCATCAGCTTTGTTGCCCTTCTCTAGACACATTCCAGTAGCTCAGAGTTGGGCAGGTCACCAGCAGCTTCAGCAGCGAAGCAGGATGGCATCAAACCCTGGAGATCACAGCTTTCTGCCAGGCAGGCTGCCTGAGACCCATGCTGCAGCCCCCAGAGGTGCTCTTACATGCCTGTGAACAGATGTATGGCGGTGACCACACAGGTAAACATGTGCCTCGTGAGCTGCAGGGTTTGTGTGTGTGACCTGAGGTTTTGGGAACAGAAATTTCTGCATTTTTAAATGCTATTCAGCATCTTTGCAAGCACTGTCCAGGGACTCAAAGCCTCTGCAGAAACGATTTGCCATTACTTATTGTATTGATGTCTGTTTTTCCATAGGGCTGGCCCCAAACCTCACAGTAGAAGCTGGCATAAGCTCTCTGCAAACAAAGGTAAAACCTTGACGAAGGCTTTAATGCCTGCTGGGAGCGCTGCAGACCTCAGCGAGACCATTGACATCGTGCCCCATCGGGGATGGCAGCAAACAACCAACAGGTCCCCGCCTGCTGGCAGCGCCCACCACCCCCACCCCCCTCCTTTTCCATGCCTGCTTGTACACACAGCATCCCTTGTCCGTATCCATGTATCTAACATGTGAGAAATAAAGTGTGGCAAACTGATTTCAGCTGCATTGCACGGGCAGGCTCTTTGATCAGCTGATGCCTGAGTATTATTCGGCAGGCAGGGAGAGTGGACAGCATAGGTAGAGAGCAAGCCGTCGCTGAACGGCTGCCGACGCTGCCAGCAGTCATTAGGCAGCCTTTGGCTTTGAAGGAGGGTATCACAAGCCAGGGGACATATTCCCCCTTCCACTGCACCAGGGCAATCCTTCACAGCGACCTCCTTCGTGCACCAATCCGCGTCTGAACCCCGCAGCAAGTCGCGGCTCCAAACAAGTAGCGAGGTTTTAGTTAAGCCTGGCTTGCATTCCCCACTCCAATTTGGTTTTGAAGAGCGTAAGGCGAGGAGGGAATCCTGTGAAGAATGTTGGCGGTGATTTATTTCCCTTCGCAGAGCAGTGCGAAGCCCTCCCAGCCCTAATTGCCGGCTGCTCTCTCGTGGCTGCAAGGGGAAGTGCGCAGGGTCCCTGCTCCAGCTCAGAGCAGGCTCTCTTCAAAACAGATGAAAGCAAAAGGTCTGAAGTGACTCTGGGCAACTCTGAAGTCCCCAGCAAGAGGACTCTTTACAGCCCAGTACACAAGTGCAGGGCTACTGCAGCTCCTCGCTGGGCTGCTGTTGGGGAGAAAACTCAGATTTTGAGCTTCTGGATGGAATCTTTGGAAAACTTTCTTAACTGAAAGAGTGGTCAGGCATGGGAACAGGCTTCCCATGGAGGAAGTGGAGTCACTGTCCTTGGAGATGCTTAAAAAATGTGTAGCCATGGCACTTGGGGACATCTACATTGCCCACAACTACCTGAAGGGACATTGTGGTGAGGCTGGTGCTGGGCTCTTCTCACAGGTAACTGGAGACACAACAAGGGGGAATGGCCTCAAGATGAGGCTGGGAAGATTTAGACTGGACATTAGGAAAAAGTTTTTCACGGAGACAGTGGCCAGGCACTGGAATGAGCTGCCCAGGTTGGTGGTGGAGTCACCCATTCTGGATGTGTTTAAGGGTGGTTTGGATGTGGTGCTTGGGGCTATGGTTTAAGGTGAATCTTGTAGAGTAGGGTTTTAGGTTGGACTTGGTGATCCTGAGGGGCTTTGCCAACCTGCATGGTTCTGTGATTCTGTCATTGTTTAGTCGACCTGGTGGTGTTGGGTCAGTGGTTGGACTCCATGATCTTGCAGGGCTTTTACAACTGAAACAATTCTGTGATCCCAATTATTGCCTGTTTGAGTAACCAAGAAACAAGTAGGACCTTAATTAATTCTTTCTGTACCAGTGATTAGGTTCTCATAAGCAGCCAGCAGCAAGTTTCTCTCTTGTAACTTGCCAGCAGCAAATTTCTCTCCGTTATCTGGTAAGTCAGCACTGGTGAAGCTGCACCTCAGGTATTGGGTTCAGTTTTGGACCCCTCACTACAAGAAGGATATCGAAGTGCTGGAGCATGCCCAAAGAAGAGCAATAAAGTTGGTGAAGGGTCTAGAGAACGAGTCTTATGAGAGGCAGCTGAGGCAACTGAGGTGGTTTAGACTGGAGAACAGGAGAATGAGGGGAGACTATTGCTCTCCACAGCTCCCTGAAAGGAGGTTGCAGCCAGGTGAGTGTTAGTATCTTCTGAGTAATAAGCAGTACAACATGGTGAAACAGCCTCAAATTGTGCCAGTGGAGGCTTAAATTGGACATTCTTCTGTTGAGGGATTCCCAAGCCCTGCAACAAGCAGCCCAAGGAAGGGTGGATTCACCATCCTTTGAGGCATTTAAAAGCTGTGTAGAAGGTGGTGCTGAGGAACACAGATTTTGTTGTGTAGGGCTGATGGCTGAACTCAATGATCTTTGAGGTGTCCTCTGATCAAAACCATCCTATGTTTCTACAGTGATTTTGAAATTCTGCTTTACCTTTTTTTCTTTTTAGCACATGGGAATTAATAGATGAGCCAGACCTGGGCAGCGTGGTAAGGCTGTCTTGATTCATTGCACTCCGATGATTTTGGCTGCAGTAAATCCACTCTCCTGCTACAGCATGCAATTTGAGGGTTTATTGAATACTGGCACAAACAGAGGGGAATCATCAAAGTCTAGATAATTGCAGGGCTTTTGTTGGTGGTTGTATTGTTGTTGTGTTTTTGCTTCCACTGTCATTGCTTTAGCAGCTCTTGCCTCACTGCGTGGAAAAGAATGGCCAAATACTTCTCATAAGAAAGTAAGTATTTTAAAAGTCATTTTTCTTCCTTCTTCTATTTCTTTGCCTTGTGGTAGGACTTCTCTTATTTCACCATCCCTTTATTCAGCACTGCCTCTGAAAACCATTATACAAGATCCCATTTTGTTGTTGTTGTTGTTTGTTAGCACCTGCCCCTTTTCTGTTAGAGACAGAAACCAGACACCCTTTCTTCAGCAGGAGTTTGGCCTGTGACATCGCTGGAGAATCTTTCTGCTCACCTTACTGAGTGCCAGCCTGACTGCTGAGGGAGTGACTTCCCTCCTCAGTCGTCCCTTACCATTTGTCTTCCCTGCTCTCCCCACGTTTCAGCTCCCCTAAAAATCACCCAGGTTCACTGGCTACTTCAGAAAAGACAACTGCTCCATTGCAGTCGAAATCTGAGCTCGCACATATGGTTGAAGTTAAGCTAAGGTCTTCTTCCCAGAAATGCTCTGTGAAGTTCTTCTGCAGGCAAGTCTTTTCCAGTAAGATAGTGTCTCTCCTTGCCTGCTATTTTGCTTAGTCTCTTTTATCTTCCTTGTCGAACTTAAATGTCGCCATTCACTGCTAGCAGATGTGGTTTGGGATTCCTACATTCTTTTCTGCCTTTATTTCAGTGCTTTCATCACAGCTTCTCTTTCAGCTAGGTGAATCAAAGGCCTTTCCATAGTCCAGTCAATGCAAGCTATACATGATGGCTTGTTTTATTTGGCAATCTTCTCCAGTATGTGATTCATTGTCTGCAGGTGATTCATAGTTAGGAAATTACTTCTGAACCCTGCCAGTGCTTGTGGTTGATTAAAGTTCAGAAGTCCCTGTAGTCTGTTCACCAGCGCTTTTTTGTCAACTCAAATATTTGTGTGCAGTAAAGAACAGTAAAAAAGTGGATGTGCTATTGACATGAGCAATTTACTTGAATGCTTGCATCTTTAGAAAGCTCTACCAGAATCTCTAGAACTGGCATGAAACTCTTTCACAATGTCTGACTAAATGAATCACGTTTCACAAATAAATATCTGTCAAATTGTTCAATTACTCCAGATCCAGTCATTAAGCAATAAAATAAAGCAGTAAATAGGAGACATCTGCTGCAAAGCGCTGCAGAAACATAAGCATCTTTCTCAAGTTACCTTCTTTGCATTTTGGCGTAATGATTCACCAAAAAATGTCTTACCCAAGGCAGTGAAACGTCGGAAAGTGCTCCCCAGCAAAACAACAGCGGCGTGGCGCGGTACCTCACCCAAAGCAAACACAGCTTAGCAGCTCGGTGGAGGCTACCTAGGAACAAAGAGGAGAAGACTGATCAGTTGATGTGATGTGGTGTTATTAGGTGAGGGCAGATGGTTCAGGATGCTGAAACCTTGAGGAGATTGGAAGGCAGTGAAGGGATTTTTTTCAGGATGTAAATGCTGCCCTTCCTTGGAAAGATCATATTTCCCATAATAGCCAAGAGAGAACCTGACCTGCTCTTTGCATCAGAGGTGCTTGTAGGAGCAGCATTAAAACTGAAGGCAGGGCTGGTTGAGGGGTTTAAACACCGAGTCTCTAAGGGCTGCCTGGTCAAATTCATTGTGGCAGAAATTGAACACCAAAGGTTGGCAACTTGTAGGCAGCTGCTGTCAGATGGAAGGGGAGTAGCAGTTCTACTCTGGCCAGTTCTGGGCTCCTCCATTCAAGAGAGATGTTGAGGTGCTGGAAGGTGTCCAGAGGAGGGCGGCAAAGCTGGTGAGGGGCCTGGAGCACAGCCCTGTGAGGAGAGGCTGAGGGAGCTGGGGGTGTGCAGCCTGCAGAAGAAGAGGCTCAGGGCAGACCTCATTGCTGTCTACAACTACCTGAAGGGAGGCTGTAGCCAGGTGGGGTTGGGTCTCTTCTGCCAGGCAACCAGCAACAGAACGAGGGGACACAGTCTCAAGCTGTGCCAGGGGAGGTCTAGGCTGGATGTTAGGAGGAAGTTGTTGGCAGAGAGAGTGATTTCCCATTGGAATGGGCTGCCCAGGGAGGTGGTGGAGTCACTGTCCCTGGAGGTGTTCAAGCAAAGCCTGGATGAGGCACTTAGAGCCATGGTCTGGTTGACTGGCTAGGGCTGGGTACTAGGTTGGACTGGATGATCTTGGAGGTCTCTTCCAAGCTGCTTGATTCTATGACAATGGTTCATTCCCACTGGGCATGTCTCCACATCAGGACTGTCACTTTCCCCAGAAGGATGAGGGACTTTTTGGCAGCATCAGCCTACAGTGTGGACCGAGACAGCAGAATTCCCAAGGATACAAATTAATTCAAACATCCTTTTGGAAAGTCACTCAGATCACAGCAAATTTCACAGCCTCTTCACTTGTGGGCAACTCAGACTCGTTGCTTGGTCTGGAGTGTCAGTTTGCAGAGCAGTGCTGGGTTCACATTGCTTAGAAAAAGAAAATATTTTTAAAACTTATCTTGATAGTTACAGAATTTCCTGTGAAAGATACATATTTTTTTTATCCCTGCCAAAAGATTCCTACAATGCTCAAGTAGCACTTCAAAAAGGGTAAAGCTGGAATGACACTTGCATATTTTACTGGTAATGGAGCATAGTAAAAACAGAAATGGAAAGAATACTCAAGTATCCAAAGCTGCATTATCACAGAAGTATCAACTGCTTTCAGACCTCTCTCTGGATAACATTTCAGCACCAGCAGCTCTACCTATAACTTGGCTCAGGGATTGTGTTTCAAAATGGGATTGCACATATTAAACTCATTCTGTCTGAAGCTTTCTGTGTACAGTTCAAATCCCTTCTCTAAACAGAAACCCTGTAACTTCTCTCTGCTTCAGGTTTCTCTACACATCTCAAGGATTTCTCTACACATACCTCCACTTGCAGGATTTGGGGGGGGGGGGGGGGGGGGGGGGGGTGGTGGTTGCCAAAAGTGAGCTTTTGAATAGCTATTTTTTCTTAGTGATTTTAGTTGCTTTCCACAGCTCTCACAAGCACAGTATGTGTTTCAAACCTCCTCTCCCAATATACCTCTTTAGGCAAATATTTCTGCTGAGTCCAACTTCTCCTTTTACTTTGGATGAGAAATGGTTAAAAATAAACCTTACCCCCCCCCCCCCCCCCCCCCCAGAATTGGACTGAGAGTAACTGGCAGCAATTTAGTAAGAACGTTTGGGACATGGTGAAATGCAAAATTGGATTAAAAAAAACAATAATCCTTAAAACAGGAGGTTAAGACCTCAGTTTTCCATCTCATCCAAGAAATTTCATCCAGCACAATTTAAATAAAGATGTTCAACAACTGGGAGCTGGATGCTTGACTTGTAGCCACCCTCCAAACCTGCCTCCAGAGACACAGAAATGCTCCCACTTCGGAGAGATTTGGTTCCCCCCCCCCCCCCCCCAAAAAAAAAAAAAGCCTTCAGCTCCTTTCTGCTGGCCTCCATGTGTGCTTGCAAGTCTTGCTGGCTCAGCAAACCTCCAGGTCAGATTTGCCCACTGAGATCAGGCTCCTCTCTTACCAAAACCCCCGCAAACAACGCCGATGGATTTGGCATTTTGTTTGCGCGCAGTGCTCAGCTTTGAATTCCTGCCTCATTTAGCCAAAGGTATTTGGCTTGGTCACTCTTCCTCTTTGATAGCTTAGATATCAGGGTACTTCTCCTTCGTGCAACATGTGCTTTTTATTTTGTTCTAGGCTTTACAAAAACTATGTCATGACTCTAAGGAAAACATACACCCCCCCACCCCTCGCCTCCCTCCCGGCATGAAAAGGATGGCAGTCAATCCAAACTGCTGTCCACCCTTCCATGATATGTGCTTGCACATCTAACTGATAAAGGTATCTATTTCACCAGAATCACAGAACTTCAGAGGTTGGAAGGAACCTCCAGAGATAATCGAGTCCAACCTCACTGCCAAGGCAGGATCACCTAGGGTAGTTCACACAGGAATGCATCCAGGTGGGTTTTGAAAGTCTCCGGAGAAGGAGACTCCAGAACCTCTCTGGGCAGCCTGCTCCAGGGCTCTGCCTCACTGTAAAGAAATTTCTCCTAATGTTGAGTTGAAACCTTCTCTGTTTCAATTTGTAGCCACCTCTTCTTGTCTTATTGCTGCTGACCAGCAAAAACAGATTGGCTCTGGCCACTTGACACCCACCCCTTAGATATTTGTACACATTGATCAGACCTCCTCTCAGTCTTCTCTTCTCTAGGCTAAACAGCCCCAGGGCTCTCAGTCTCTCTTCATAGGGGAGATGCTCAAGTCCCCCAGTCATCCTTGTGGCTCTCCACTGGACTCTCTCCAGCAGATCCCTGTCACTCTTCAGCTGGGGAGCCCAAAACTGAAGGCAGTACTCAAGATGGGGTCTCACCCCATCTTGAGGACTGGAGCACTGCCTGATGAGAAGCTGAGGGACCTGGGGCTTTTTAGTATGGAGAAGAGAAACTAAGAGAGGATTTAATAAATGTTTGTCAATATCTGAGGGCTGGGGTTCAGGGGGTGGGGGCAGGCTCTGCTCACTTGCTTCTTGGGATAGGACAAGAGCAATGGATGGAAGCTGCAGCACAGGAGGTTCCACCTCAACAGAAGGGGGAACTTCTTGACTGTAAGGGTCACAGAGCACTGGAACAGGCTCCCCAGAGAGGTTATGGAGTCTCCTTCTCTGGAGACTTTCAAGGCCTGTCTGGATGTGTTCCTGTGTGACCTGAGCTAGATTGTGTGGTCCTGCTCTGGCAGGGGGGGTGGACTTGATGATCTCTTTGGGTCCCTTACAACCCCTGACATCCTGTGGTGCTGTGATCGCATGTGAGGGAGAAGGAGGAAGCAGAATGATGATGATCAGAAATAGAACCCCATAACTGCATGTCACAGTCAAGTAGGCACAAAGAAAAGCAAGTGAAACTCACAGCCAAATACCACCAGAGCTGATGTCCATGACTGTCCTGGAC